>NC_043990.1:10014239-10389239 GCF_902150065.1 Myripristis murdjan
ATTACCTCGCCGTCTAACCTAAAGAAACTGTTTAACTTGGAAAGTGATCTCCATCTGGCGAATCTCCACTTTTCCAGACCATAGGCAGGAGGGACTCAGCAGCCATCTGTATTGTCAAACGCTGAACAAATGACAGATTAAATTACTGTATGATCTAAATATAATACAGTGCAATATAGAAAACATAACGTAAAGCTCTGAGATCCTCTCGAGTTTAGCTGTATCTTGCTGTCTCTGTATCTGTTTTACTTTATTACACCAGTGGATGGGAGCCTTTAACTCACAATACATTTCCGGCTCTTTCCCTGAAGTCTTATTGGCAGATTATGCCTGGCGGAGATAATAACAGTTCATCAAATTAAATAAGTACCAATTGGCCATATATCGACCTAAATACTGACCTCTGACCTGGACCAGATGTGACGTTTTTACCTTTATACTTTGCTGCTGTGTTGTTTTTTTGTTTGTTTTTTTAAATTAGAAGGTGTTTTAACCAAAAATCAGTCATGAATTCATTAATATTTTTCCAACAAAGGTATTTTAAAAAATTACAGTTTTACAGTTTCTCTTGATACTTGTTGTTGTTGTTGTAGTAGTAGTGGTAGTAATAGTTGTTGTAGTAGTAGTAGTTGTAGTATTAACAGTAGTGGTGGCACTGTTTTTACTGTAGTAGTATTTGTAGCCCAGAAGTCGTGTTAACATTAGCAGTATTGGCGGCAGTATTTCTTGCAGTAGTATGAGTAGTGTTTGTAGCAACACCAGTATGGTCAATAGTAGTAGTATTATTTGCAGCATCAACAGTAGTGGTGGCAGTAGTTTCATTATTAGTGGCAGGATCAATAATCCCTGTGCCAGTCACTCTCATGTCGTCTCATCTGCTCCAACACAACATGTAAACCCTGAGCCACATGCTTCTGGGTATCAGCTGCTCTTCTAGTAGCCCACCAGCTGGTGTCACACAGCCTCTGTCCTCACAAGCGATGACCAGCAATCAGCCGAGGAGCTGATATCTCCCCGCTGCACAAAAGCCACACCAGCCTACAGCCTTTAGTTTGACCGAGCACCTGATTTCTCCCTCCTCGGGTGTGTTACCAGGTGATTTTAAGAAGCTCAGTTTTGTTGAGGAGAATAAGAGCCTTCTTGATCTGTTTTCATCCCGTCTCCTACCCCGAGCTTGAACTTCTTTACTTTATCTGCATTTTAAGGGCTCAAGAATATTTGTTTTTTATCTGCTGTGTGGACGAGTGATGAGCGGATGAGCTCTCACTTTATCCAAATTGGTGTTCACATAAATCATTCACCTGCCAACCACCCAAATGAATTATTCTCTCAGATTCAGAGATCTGCAGCCGCATGGAGCGTTTAGTCCAGCTCTGCCTCTTCCTGTAGGTCATGTTTTTTTTTTTTTTTTAAATTGTGCCGAGCAGCATGAGTTTTCCCGGTGATTTCTTTACTGTGTGTTATGAGTGTTTTCTTTAATGATTTACGTTTAAGATTAGACAGGCTGTTTCAGGAATTGTAAACATTTCCACGTGCGCAGTAATGTCACTGCAGCAAATCCTGTGGGACGTTTAAGCAGCAAAAGCAACATGACAGGACGGAGGAAACTCAACGGGAAACAGAATGAAACTTTTAGCTGTGATGGAGCTCAGGATTTATCAGGAGGACAGCTGCTTTATTCAGATGGTGTATCTGTATGAACCTGCACTGTGTGTGTGAGTGTGTTTGTGTGTGACCTTTTGGACATGTAGAGGAACACAGAACATTAAAGACCCCATGAAATTGATTGCACACCAATCGGATCTCAGTTGGGGAGAGGAGCACAGTTTTATTAGAAGGGATGAGGTGGATGAGAGGATGTTTAAATATTTGTGAAGGTTTTATTGGTTGAGATTTTAATTCACACCCACTAGTGCGGGATGATGTCACCATTTACGATGCTGTGTTTTACAGGACGTAGAGGCCATGTGAGGTCATTTCATGGGGACTTTAAGTAACATTAGATTGGGACCGATCCTGTCGGTGTGTCTGAAGTTTTAAAAAATGAATGAAGTTACACCCGTGCGCCTCATGCGTGGATCTGCACCGCCTCTCTCTTAATGAGGAGATGCACCTGTTGTTTCTGCGGAAAGGTGAAGCCTAAAATATGTTCACACTTTAGAGAATGTAATTAATATTTTCCTCATTAGTGATATAGGTGCATCACTAATGTGGACAGTTATGTTTTATCCTTTGTGCTTGCTTTGGTTTAGGGATGTACGGGTTTATTGAGAATATTGTATCGGTTGATATCAGCTGTCAGCCTATCAGCCAATAAGATGACATTCACCGATGGCAGTGGGCGATATTAATCTGTCCATTTTTGTCCAGGGCTTGGGATTAATGTTGTCCTGTTGCAGAAAAAAATGTGTTTGGGATGGACAGACATCTTCTGGGAATTTGGAGAGTTTATTATCAGTAATATTGTTATCATGTCTGTCTCTTAGACAATAATAAACAGGATCGCCTGCACAACTGCAGCAGCTACAACCTGTGTTTTCACCACAGAGGTGGACCTAGATGCAGTTCATCAGGATTAAGAACATAATCCAAACTAACTACAGGAAACAACCCCAAAACACAAGGCTTTATGGTTAGCGCAAAAAAAAAAAAAAGAATAAATCTTGGGAGTGAAGGTGAGGTGAAATGCCTCCTCAGTGCATGTGCAGAGGTCATGTGATCAGGAGGCAGAAATACGCCAGAGAGCACAGGCGGGTCCATCAAGCTCAGCTGAAGTTTCTGGAATGGGATTTGCCACCAAAATCCCCAACCTGGCAGAACGAGCGGTTCCTAAAACTCCGTGCAGTGAACACACCGCCTGTGTGTGTGAGTTTTGTTTAAAAGCCCCGGTTTGATTGTAGCTGTGCTGTGTGAACCTACACAACCCAAAGAAAACAAAGTGCGGCTGTGATCCAGGCGTGGGTGATACAGACCTAAAATAATATTCCATTATTTCATGGTAATTTGCGGTAACGATATGCAAGACGACATGGGGGAAAAAATGACAACAACTACAGTGTTTTCCCACAGAATGACACTGCACAGCGGGGGGAGGAACAGTTTCACCATCTTACTTGTAGTTAATCCTCTAGTTAATCCTCCTCCTTAATTTAGTGTTTATCCAGCTCACGTTGCTTGCCCCGCCCTCAAACCCAAAAAACACAACCTGTCTCCTGAATTTTGTTTAACCCGCGACTCCATTTTCCACGACCGCCAGGTGAGCTGTGTTTGTTGTGACTGACAGATCAAAACGGTGGAAAGTAACGTGGGACTGAATGGCACTTCCTTTGTCTGGTAATCTGGAGCAGTGAGGCGTTTAAGGTGCTAATGACATGTTTCAGACTGTGTGTGTGTGTGTGTGTGTGTGTCTGAGCTGCTCATATGATGACAGAGATATCAAGATATGACACTTTTTCTTGGCGATCACACGTTCAGAGTGTTAAACCCGTCGTTTCCTGTGCCCCGGCCTCAGGTGACGTATCGGGTGGTTCAGGTGACAGACGACCACATCGAGGCCACGGCGGATGGAACCGGAGCCGTCAGCGTCGTCTCCACGGCGGCGTTCGCTGGAGCCCCTCAGGCGGTGGCACAGGTCGGTAAAAACACACGTGGCACTGAAACACTCATACTGCAGTTTGGATATCGATAGGAAGAAAAAAACGTATTGCAATGATAATGTTAGCCAGTATTTCTTTGCATATAAAAACACACTTTTGTAGGTATTCTCCCCCCTAGAATATTTTAATAATTTGTGCCCTGAAATTAGTAATATGTCTTAATTTAAATCCACACTATCTGCCCAGCTGCTCTTCCAACTCACAGGTATGCTTAGTGTTATAAACAAAGGAGCAAGATGGACAAATTAATTAATTATAACACTGTTTTGTTTCTGCTAAATATGTGCTGTCTTTTGGTATCTGCTGATATCAGTATATCTGATGAGCCGATATCAACCAGCTGATAGATTGGTTCGGCTGTAGTCGCATGTTTTTATTTTTCAGTCATGTTGGCAGGCTTTCATGTTGAAGTTATGCAGGTTATATTATGTTCTACACTGATTTTAAAGAGCTAAAGAGAGAAAAATCTGGAATTACAGCAAGTGTTGAAACTACAATATGCCACCTTTTCATGTAGTGGTATAAATAATAATACTAATATCATAATTATTATTTATATAGCAACTTTCATGACATAAAATGCAGCTCAAACACACTAAAATGTTACTAAAATGCCAGTCTCATACACATGAGGGATCCTGCCATGGAGATGAAGACAGACACAGATCCATGGCTGATAATATATATTTTTTTAATGTGGAAAATGTAGCAGATTGCAGCGTTCGGTGGTCTTCCTCACTGTTGTTTTGACTCGATCCTGAACGCCACTTTGCCAGGCCGTCATCCAGAACCCCTTCAGCAACGGGGGCAGTCCCGCGGGCGAGACGGTGGGCGGAGAGACGCGTTTCGCCTACTTCCCCGCAGCCACGGTCAGCGACGGGACAGCCACGGCCGTGTCGGTGCAGGCCACCACCGACCCGACGCTCACACAGGCTGGAGGTGAGCCGGCGGCAGCAGAACTCGATCCAAAAGCAGATCTCGGCCACCTGGGGGGAAAGTAACACCTCCTCTCACAAAATGCAGGACTGCACAAAAATCTCTCTGCTAAAATGCTAAAATTATGGTGTGATGAAAATTGTCTTTGCTCCCGGTTGCCAACTTTAAATACTGCACATATTGAAGTCCTCGTGCATTTTTTGAGTTTTTTTGGTGAGGGTTTATCAACTTTTCCCCTCATTATCAAAGAGAATTCACTGTGATTTCCACTTTCTCTTGCTTCTGTGTCTCTGATCACATCAAAAAATCCACGAATGTCAATTTCAGATATCACTAAATATCACTTCTTTCAAATCCAGGGCAGTTTTACGTGATGATGAGCCCACCTGACGTGCTGCAGACTACAACCCCTCGCACCATCGCACCACGCACACACACCTACACTGCGTGAGTATACGATTAAAACCTCCCGTCCCAGTCTTTCCAGTTCATTCATCATTGCCGTACCACCAGAATTCCTCTCCATACGGTTGGTCGACTTCTCACCCCCCCACATATTCCCACCCCTCCCCTGCAAACTCCACACTGGATCGGATATTCTTTACCTCTTACTTCCCGTTTTGGCATGATTGGTTTGTGATTGTGTGTACAAAAAAAAAAAAGAAAAGAAAAGAAAAGAAAAAAAGCAATATTCATCATTCCAAACGCTCGACATTTGAAAAACAAAAATCTGTCCCACTTACCTGCCATCCCCAGAGACCTTGGTGAAAGCGAGATGTTGCAGCATGGCAGTACAAACTGGTGAGAAGAACTTTCACATCCCATACGAAGAAGCACACCCCTCGCCCCCATCACGTGTGGTAGAGACAGACCTTTGGTGCCTCGCTAGTCGTGACCGGTGCTAGGTGTTGTCAGCGTCCCTGTGTGGTGGTTTGATGTTTTAGGGCCGGACGCTGCGTTTACATGCACAGAGGAACCCTGCAGCCGCTCGAGGTCCCGCCCCCGGTCACACTCGGCTGTGGGCCGGCGGGTTCGTGGTTAGCAGGTTAGCCTAGCCACACTGGAAATGGGAAATAACATTGTGGATATACAAGCGCAGTCAGAAGGGCTTTTATCCAACACTAAGAACAAAATCGCCCTCATTTTGTTAAGGTTTAGGGTTTCAAAAATAATGAAAAATACTACTCTGACCTTTAGATATGCCTTTTTTGTTGTTGGAAAGAGTCATTTAACAAAATTAAAATATTTATAATAAAGTATATACACTCAGTGGCCACTTAATTAGGTCCACCTGCACAATCTAATAGAATCCAGTCCAGCTGTTCTGCCATAAAGTTTCCTTTCCTGCTGCCTATAATGCTCAGGTTTTCTTGTTGTCACAGTAATAGAGGTGTTCATTCACTTCTATGTTTGGCACTGAGCTCATAGTTAGTGCTGCTGTTGGACTGGACTGCATTTTATTAAGAGGTGTTTCCACTATTCTGTCCCCCTTCATGTATATAAATAGGGGAGGACAAAAAATTAGAAACACCTCTCAGTATAATGTAGTCCAGTATAAGACCTATAATAAACACAGAATTAAATTTACACATTCTCCACATAAATTGAACAGTATAAACTTTGTTAAAAGGTAGAATTTATGGCAGAGCTGCTGTATTGAACTGCATTAGACTGTACAGGTGGAGCGGATGAAGTGGCCACTGAGGGTAATAATAAAATATTAAACAGTATTTATAAATGGCTGAGGATATAATAAAAAACGACATTTTAATGTGTGAATGTATATAGAAATGATGAGACTCACTAAAGGACAGGCAGAGAGGAGTCTGACAAAAGCCTTTTCCATTTTTCCTCTACAGGGCCGTAGTGTGGGCCAGGCTAACAGGCTAACCCCCTGAACTAAAGCTAGCACACGCTGTTTACCTCAGCCTGTGATATTAACAGAGTGTGTTTATAGTGTCGCCGTGACCCGATCAGTCCACCTGGGGAGCGGCCGTACTCTGAATCATCATGTTTCCATGTGTCGGCCACAAACTGAGCCCCGAGTGACCGGCTTATGGTGTTGTTTGTGCATGTAAACCAGTTGCAGGCCAGCGGTCGACCAGTGGGTTCATCAGTAATCCGATGGCTCTCTGGTTCGATGCTCATACATGAAGACTGTACTTCTCTTTTGGTTTTAGTCTGTATGCACAGCTCTGAAAGGGTCAGCTTGATTGGGTTAATGCTAATGCACCACATAATCAAAATCTTACCATCATATAGAAATGGGACAGCTTTTTTTTTTTTTTTTTAATTTCTAACTTGTATGTGTCATTCAAGCCATGGCCTCTACATGGTAAACAGAAAGTCCGTCCCTCCAATTTGTTTTTTTTTCCCTTGCTGTCTCTGCAGGAAGATGGACGGGCCGCGGGCACCGAGGGATGAAAGACGACGAGCACAGCACAATGAAGGTACATGAAAATAATCTGAGTCATGATGGTGCCTTTATTATGGCTGATCGTCTGTAAATATTTATGTTCCCTCTTCCTTTACAACCCCATGTGAAATGCCATAGAGATAGGTATTATTTGATACTGATGCATGCTTGGAGGTAGGAAAGGTTTTATAGAGGATATACAGTGAACAAGCACAGATTTGACAGTGAGACCCCCGGGTGTCTTTCTTTCTTCCTTTCTTTCTTTCTTTCTTTCTTTCTTTCTTTCTTTCTTTCTTTCTTTCTGCAGTGGAGAGACGGAGGAGAGACAAGATTAACAACTGGATCGTCACGCTGTCAAAAATCATACCTGACTGCAACATCGACAGCAGTAAAACTGGAGCGGTGCGTGTAACACACAGCTCAAACACCGACACGTTTCCCTCTGATGCTCAGAGGAATCCTCCCTGCACCGTTTCCCTGTATTTAGTCTCCAAATTGAATGTGAGAACGGTCTGATTAACAGGAACGCTGAACATTTTGATGAGACTGAGCTCTGCCTTTCCAAAGAGACTTGAGTTCACTTTGCTGTATGACAATTTAAAGGACCATTCCAGTGATTTTTTTGAATGTTTTATTACAGTTTAGCCTCAACTTACAGTGCAACGAGCAATTCTGCAAAGCCTGACTGAAGATTTCACAAAATACAAAGAAAATCCCCTGATTTCCAAATTTGAATTTTTGATTAAATCTCCCACCTTTTATAAATTATAATTCTGCTTCTGTGGCTAATAAAGTCGTCAGCATTCACAAAACACAGGCCTGATAATTTGATGATAAAGCAAATGTTTCTCCAGGGACTGTTTTCCCTGGCGGAGGGAGCGTTTCACTCAGCACTAGTTTTTAAATCATCAAAACACAACAGTGCTGCTGCTTGTAGGAAAATTAATGTGGATGACTCTATTACGGTGAGGGAATACTGGTGTGAAGAAAGTGTGAAGTCTCAGAGGGTTCATTTTCATATCATAGAGAAATGAAACCAGCGGCTGGATAAAAGACGGGAAGAATGATACCACAGTTCTAAAACACGACTGCTTGCTTTGAGAAAAGATTAGCAGAAACATGAAGTATTTTAATTTTGTAGATATTGCGTTAAACATGCAAAACAACTGGTTCAGTCCTTTTTAAATCTGTCTCCTCCATCTTGTTTTAATGCACACTGTGACTGTATTTTTGTGCCAAATGCATCGTGGCTTATTCACAATGGCAAAAAGTTGCACTGAAACGTGTGACTGCAGCCTGTGATCACCTCCACCAGTCAGGAAGTGGATCAGGGCCGTGCCTTTCAGTCGAGTCAGCTGTAGCTCAAAATGTGCCTTGCAACCTAAAATTCACTTAAAAGGTTTATTTGAAAATAAGTGGAAGGGGACTTGATCACAAGCAAAATCATGTGATGCTTTTTTTTTAAACCCGTTTGGTAATCCAGTGTCACGTTGTGTCGTTGCTCAGAGTAAAGGAGGCATCCTGTCCAAAGCGTGCGACTACATCCGGGAGCTGCGTCAGAGCAACCAGCGACTGCAGGAGAGTTACAAAGAGGTGGAGCGAGTCCAGATGGACAACGAGCTGCTGAGACAACAGGTGCACCTCCCGTCCTCCTCTTTCACTCCCACCTCTCAGTGTTCAGCCGTTTTATTTGTTCATTTTGGGTTAAGGGAGCTCGCCATGTTAGACGAGCCAGCCAGGAGGTTGCAGGTCTAGTTTCCCCAGATTAAGAGACGCAGGTTTGAGCAGGAGATGTGGAGACGTAACGCCCACATCAGCTTCTGTCAAGGCCTTTGAGCTGAGAGGAGAAAAGGAAAATCCACCCATGTTGCTGTTTTAATGGTGTATTTTTCCTGTTGCGAGCATAGGCATACATGGAAATAAAATCAGAATCTGTTGGGATCAGACCATTTGGAAGCAGGGCAGCAACAAAAAGATATCACTGGAGGCTGGATCAACCACCTGATCCCATATTAGCTAACTTGTCCAATCAGACAAATCAATCATTTGACAGAGGCCTGGTGTGAGAGCAGCACTCACTGTGATGTCGAGAGTGAGCGAGGAAGAAGATGCTTACAGTTTTTGAAAGGAAAAGCTACGCTGCAAAGATAACTTCAAGTGCAGTGAGGTTTATGGAGACTGTGTCCGCTAAGAAAGTAAAAGTTAGTCATGTACACTGCAAAAACGCAATGTTTCATTGGCAAAATTTGCCAGTGGAAAAAGTGAAAATTCACTTGAAATAAGTGGCAATTAGCTAGAAACAAGAAACAAATTTTGCCAATGAAACAAGCAAATTTTCACTTGAAACGAGAGACAATTGTCTAAAAACAAGTTACTTCTGAGGTGATCATGTCTTATTTTAAGTGTAATGAGATATTTTGACTAGAAATAAGACATTTTTGACTTGAAATAAGACAAATAATTTTGGTAAGATTTTGAGTTTTTGCAGTGTAATAGTCCAAGAGTATCTGAGGGAGTTTTTTTTGTTTGTTTTTTTTAAGCACCCAGCTAAACTCAGTAAATGGCTCTAAACTGTGAAACTTTGATTTTATTATTCCTAAATGTTACAGGGAGGAAAATAAAAGCACGTGTTATCTTCTAATCTGTTTTTCCTTAATTTCTTCTTTCTTTTTTTTTTTTCCTAGATCGAGGAGCTGAAGAACGACAACGCACTGCTTCGAGCGCAGCTACAGCAGCACGGCGTGGAGGTGAACGGGGATGCGACACCACAGTGATGACAGACTGATGGGACTCGGCACACGTCACGTCACGAGCACGTCGCAGACTCCCACCTGCCTGAACAAAACCAGGAAAGAAAACTGAAAGGAAAAAAAACACAAGAGGAGCCACTTGGCATCTGAAATTGGACAAACACACACACACACACACATAAACACACACACACACACACACAGCTCAAGAAGAGACGAACATTGAAGGACTGAAAACTGACGAGGCCTAATCCTCCTCCTCCTCCTCCTCCTCCTCCAAGCTGAATGCTGAAGCTCATAACTCTGTAGCTGACTGAAACTGTCACCTCCACTCAAAGGAAAACCTCGTCACGCCGCCACGCTCGCACCCCAGCTTTCTTTCTACGTCGAAATCATGAACCCACTATGGAAAAAAAATTCACTCTTAGCAAGCATCACAACAGAATTCACCTTTTTACTCGACTGCAGTTTTTCCTTTCACTCTCTTTTGACATTTGCTGTGTTTGAAAACTACTAAGTGTGACATGAATGGAAAAACTCCCTTTTTTTTGTTTTGTACTTTAATTTATTAGTGAACATGTATACAGGAAGAAAAGACAGACAGATGCGGTAAAGATCATAATACAAAACCATAAAGCTGATTTTTTTTTTCTTCCCACTTCCTTCCCTCCTAATAGACGATGAACAAACAACAAGCAAATCAGGTACTTTGATCCATCGTCATCACTGTTACTAAGGTTAGTTTTACTGTCAGTGGACCATGTATGTGTGTGTGTATATAGTTAGCTGTTCAGTTTCGGGCAAAATACCCTTCTTACAGCTCACCCAGGCTGAGACAAGATGTTTGATACCATTTTCACCTCTGTACGTCCACTCGTTCAGTTCCTATGGGTAGCATTTCATGTTAGCTTAGCATAAAGACTTGAAGTCTATAGGAGTCGTTAGCCTGGCTCCGTCAAAGTGAAAAAAATAAACCTTACAGCAAATCCAATGCTGTCTTATTTACACAGTTTATCATGTGGATTTGAAATATACATCTTGGAATTTTAAAAGGAAGTTTTTTTGTTTTTTTTTTTCACTTTGATGGAGCCAGGCTAACGACTCCCATAGACTTCAAGTCTTTATGCTAAGCTAACATGAAATGCTACCCATAGGAACCAAACTACTGGATGTACAGAGGTGAGAGTGGTATCAAACATCTTATCTCAGTCTGTGTAAGTCACAAAAAGGGTATTTTGCACAAAACATGGGAGTATTCCTTAAGTTTTTGGTCTACTGACTCTCGATATTGACAGTCTGAGCGCCGGGCAGAGCACATAACTCTCAATAAACATGGTCCAATGTCAGTATATTCAGTTAAGGTAATACTTCTCTGGCAATCAAAGTGTAAAGAACTTTGATAGGACAGGCAGTGAGTTTTTATTTTTAGTGCAAGGCCTTAATAGAAGCCTGTTGGGAGACGTTAGGTGTTAAATGTAGCTCAGGTAATTGGGATAGTGCACTGGCAGCGGTTCCCAAACTCAACCGAGTCTCCGGGTGCCACGTCTGGAGACAAATAAGAATATCAGCGTTTATATCAGGCATTAAATCTGGGTTTGTTTTATCTGCTTATTTTCAAAGGTCACTGATGTTAATGCACTGATGTGGAGCGTCGGCCTCTTTGTGGCTCAGCAGTCCAGCTGCATTTTAGTGGAGACCTGAGGTAGCGTTGTAGATGATGATGATGTTGACGACAACGACGACGACAATGATGATGATGATATTCACAGTTTTATCTTTTTTTTTTTTTTTATTTAATTTTATTTTTAAAGTTTGGGAACCCTTGCTGCTTATGATGTAAAGACTGAAGATTGCAAACCGACCCTGATCCGGAGAGCGCTGAGGGACATTTGGACGCGAGTGATGATAGTTGTAACTAACCAGCTTTTGTCTACACTGAAAGCAACCACAGCATGGAACTCTAACCACTGGCATGACTAATTCTGATACAATAAAACAGCAATGTTTATACCCCGGTGTCGGTCGTTATTTCAAGAGGACAACAGAAGATCATGGCTGCGTCTCTACCTGCTATTAAAATGTGTCCTTGGTGATCCGATTACAAGCGGACAGCTCTCAGTCCGTCCGCCCACACCTGGCCTTAAAATGCGTCTCCATGTGCGTCTCGCCTGCTCATTTGTGATTGGATCTCATGCATCATTTCCATTTGCAGGCTGTATTTTTTTTTTTTTTTTTTTTTAAGGAGAGAAAGAGATGTATTGTCATGCACGGTAAAACATGGTAACACCGTACAATGAAATTCTGACTTTTCTAGTCCTCCTTCACAAAATTAATAAATAAGGTAAAAATGAAATGTTATTTACCAGGAATTTCACAAAAGGAGGCATCCTTGCTCACTCCAGCCTCATTTTAATGAGCTTAAGACAAAGTATTTCTATCACATCTAGGGTTAGAAAGAATGTGTGTAATCATGCCGGGGCATGATTCAATTTTAAATGGAGGAAAAACCCTTCATGTTGTCGATACACATCCCACCCTGCAGGTAGTGTTTTCTTCATTAACCAGCTGCTTTATAGTCAGCCTGCACTTCAGTTAGCATTTGATCAGCTGACAGTGCAGCTGCACTGGGCAGAGTCACCTAAGATATTTTTTTTGTTGGAAAAGTGGCGTTCTGGCGGGTGTCGGGGGTGTTGGGCGGGACAAGACAGAGGACGTCAGGTGAGTGGGCGGTCCTTCAATCCGTCCTGGGACACGTCTGTTTACACTTCAAATGTGATGCAGACAAAAGCGTCCCAGACCACTTCTGGATCTCTAGACGCATTGAGGACACATCGGTGCTGTTTACACCTGAACTTAGGCTGCATTTACATTGCAAGTCTTGATGCCCAGATCGGATTTGCTGCCTGAATCTGATTTTTTTTTACTGTGCGGTTACACGTATTTTATCAAGTGACCCATATCTGATTCACGTGATTACACTTGCCTACAACATCTGAAACATCGCGCATGCCTTGGAACACGGCTTTATTTCTGTAGGTCCCTTTTATTTTCTCCTGAATTTTCTCCTCTCCCCAAAGACTGAGAAGACATCTGACCTCTTCAGCTGACCACTGTGCCGAATTTTCCTCCTCATCTCTCATCTTTCTCTGCAGGTTAGCCTCCATGTTCAGTCTGTCGTTTACCACGTGTTCACTATTTATGCGACAAAATAAGCTAATTGTTCGCAGATTTGATGACGTTAGAGACACAACGTGTAAGAAAATCCGATCAGCCTGTTTACACGGCGGTCGCATTGGCACATATCTGATTTATTTCCATATATGAATGAGGCCTGTATCCGATCTGAAAATATCCGAATGCATGCGTCTTTTTCCTGATTACACTGTCAGCGAGCATATCCGATCTGTGCCACATAAGAGCAAAAAATCGGAATTGGGTCACATTACATTGACAGTGTAAATGTAGTGTTAGAGGTGTCAGCTGGTGATCGGAGTGTGCAGGACGGATGTTAATACCAGGTGGAAACAGGGTCTGTGGTTTTGAATGCTCTATTAAGAGTAGATCAGTGGTGATAACGATAATGGACTGCAGTTTTATCCCGGGTTCCCTGCAGGTCATGGAAATTCTGGAAAGTCATGGAGCTTTGAAAAGTGTAGTCCAGGCATTGAAAATCAGATAAATAAATTTCATAAATTCTTGGGACAAGTCACCGAATATCATGAAACTTTCGGCAAGGTAGTTCCAACAGTTTAGCCACAGGAAGTCAGGGGATTTTACCACTGATTCAGTGCTCTATAAATCAATTAATCAATCAATCAAACAATCAATTTGACCTTGAGATAAGGATGGGAAGCCTGTTGACAGGGCAGTTTAAATGTGTGATACAGAGCTAAAAAAAAAAAAAGCACAAAGAGTTAGCAAATCTTCCCTGGATGAGTTAAAGTACAGCTGCGTGTTTATTCCACAGACAAAATGAGAAGACAAGGAGCACTGCATTCACTCCTTCATGTAGAAGAACAGACAGTTTGTCAAAAAAAAGTGCAAAAAGATTCAATCAAAATTATCACATCCCTGAAGCAAAGGAGATTTACTAAAACACATTAAAACTTAAACCCTCAATTTTGTGCAGTGCACCTTTAAAGGCCCTGGTAAATCGGGTTTTCAGTGCACTTTGTCTCACTGTGAAAATAATGACGCCTTTATTTCATATAAAAGTAGCAGATTAAATGCATTACATCAGTAGACTATGGACTGGTTTTTTTTGTTTGTTTTTTTTTTAAATAATTTTTGTGATAAGATCAAACACCTTGGACCTGCTAGTTTTAAGTGGATATTAATGCATATTTAGAAAGACTTCCCGTGCATGGATGCATTCACCAATTTGTATCTTATTATCTGCCGATGGTGGCTGACATGTGCCTCTTGCACTTTTGATCTTTCACCTCGGCAGCTTCACCTGCCGAGTGGAAGCTGAGGCCTCGTCCTGAGATGAGTCATATGGAGCGCTCTGTTGACTTTTACTAAGCAATCACTTCGGCCGCTTGAATTCATTACACCTTTTATAAATTGTGGCCACAAACTGTAAACTAATAACAAATGAACCGAATGCACTAATAAACCAACATACACCACCATATACACCGGCAGGACACTATAAAGCCATGTTATCTGTGTTTATTCGTGCACTCCGGCTGCATAGGAGCGCTGCTTCATCTGCGTGGACGGCAGCGAGGACGGCGAGCTCATTACTGACAGGAAATGGCCGGAGGACAGCTATCAGTCACCGGGCAGGCGGCTGCGCTTCATCACAGCGTTGTGTAATCTGTTTGCACTTCCGGCTGTCCATGCTTATAACACTGAACTGGGCTCGGCAGCGGGCAATCTCTCACACCTGCCTGTGTAGTCTCAGCAGCCCGGGGCGCTAATTGTATTATCCCATGACGCCATAAAACACCCATCTTCGATTCATCAGAGTCACAAGCAGGGAGGTCAGTGTAGGGTGAAGCCACCCAAACTGAGTTTACTCTCTGTTTTATTTTTGCACTGCAGTTTGTCAGCCTCTTTGGCCTGATTTAATGAACTTACATTCAGAAGCTGTCGTTCCAAAGCATTTATATTCATGGTAGGAAAACAACGGAAGCTGAATGGAGTAGAGCGATCACTGCAGTTCAAATTATGTGAGGAAAACATTATTTTAACCCTCCCATCCACCCCTTTTGACATCTATCTATCTATCTATCTATCTATGTGTGTGTGTGTGTGTGTGTGTGTGTGTGTGTGTGTTTTAGTTAACAAATGGATTTTACACACTGTAACACAGCAGTGAGTGCAAGGAAAACTTTAAAATTCATAAACAGTGAATTCACAATTTCTGGAGAGCAAACCTTTGAATTCACTATTTAAAACATGTTTTACTGACATCCTTATATTTGCAGTTATAGTGTGTTAAAGAACATTTGTTAACTGTTTATACACTATTTATAAATTGTCATCTGAAAGTCAAAAGTGATGTATCTAAAAGGGAGCCGATGGTGTCATAAAAAGGAAGAAAAGGTCTTTGGATGACTCGTAACTTTGATAATAATTGCTAATATACTGTCACACTGTAATGTCACGTCGTTTTTGCCAAATGGTTCATGTCTCATTTTGCAAAGGCTTTCTTCCTGTAGTTATTTTCAGATCGCTGGTTGCTCATCTGACGATCATTATTTACCCAACATTTAATTTTATGTATCATTACACCTCTGGCTTCTTACTCAGCAGTTCATTTTAATTGGATTTGAGCAGCCTGTGTGTTACATAATGTGTGTTTTGGCTGGATTTGCCTCTGCTGTATGTCACACTGTCACTTGCAGCAAAAGCATATCCTACATACTGAATATTTTCTATTTTTAATCCCAGGGTTGCTGACAGTGATGATGGATGGGAAGAATGAAGCATGAAAACCTGTAAATATTCTCTTTTTAAACTGTACATCTGAGGACATTTTAAAGGATGTAATGTAAATGTATACCACATTTACAGCAGTCAACATGAACTTAAAAGTTAGTGTTTTGAGGGCTCTGATAATATCTATAATGCCTTGATAGCTAAGGAAAAAAAAAATCAAGATAATTCACGGATGGGTGGGACATTTTTTGCAGCTCAAAGAAGACAACATCAGCAGATAATTATTGCATTAACCTGCACTGACCTCGGAAATGTAGGCACTCATCTTGGATTTTCAGTGTTAAGGCAATTGAAACAGTTAAGACTTAAAGGGGAAACTTGCAATCTGACATGTTAATCACATTTCTGTGGCAATGAAAACCTCAATAATTAACGATCAAGTTACTGCCATTATGCAGGACAGGAAAGCAATTTGTCTGCCAGCACATCTCGAATTTCCCCAGCGAGCTTCAATTAGAATTAAATAATCCGTTCTAATCATCGCCGTCTACCTCGACTTTCATTGTGTCCATTTTCTGCAAATGAAATACACAAAACACACACGAATGGATCATTTCTTCAGAGCGTTTAGAGCGGAGCACCTTCCCTGTACTTGTCGGCGTCGGGGTGTCCCAGGTGAGAGCAGCAGCGAGCCCCTCCACACCTCAGGATGTGCAGCTTTGCCACGACGCTCTTGCAGCAGGTGTTCAGCATGCTCCTCACCGCCGCAGAGGAGAAGTAGAAGATGAACGGATCCAGACAGGCGTTGAAGGTGCTGGAGAGGAGCGCCACGTTCCTCCATTTCTCGCTCTCCTTTCGCACAAACCCGACCACGTGGGAGGCGTTGTACGGGCCGAAGCAGACGGCGAACACCAGCAGGGTGCCGAGGGCCAGGCCGATGGCGCGCAGCCTCCGGCGTCTGCTAATGTTGGGGAGCCGGGACAGGATGAGGATGAAGTTGACGTAACAGAAGCAGCAGATGAGGAAGGGGATGCAGAAGAGGACCAGGAAGAGCTCCAGACGCACCGGCAGCAGGATTTTGAGGTCGTCCTCAGTGAAATCCAGGTAGCAGGTCGCTGGGGCGAGAAGAGACGTGCCAGTGGAGTTGATGCCCTCCTCGGTGTCGCCTGCGCTATTAAACCACTGGGAGAAGGGCACGATGTAGACGATGCTGAGGTTCAGAGAGGTCACCACCCAGAAGAGGATGCTCGCCAGCACGGCGTAACGCGGCCGGCGGCACAGCGAGTACCTGAGCGGGAAGGCCACGCCCAGGTAGCGCTCCACGCTCACGGCGGTCAGCAGCAGCGTGCTGTTGTAGATGGTGCAGTAGAAGAGGAAGCCGGTGAAGGGGCACAGGACGTAGGGCAGCTTCCAGATCATGTCGTCCGCGGCCTCCTTCATCTTGAACGGCAGGAAAGCCAGGAAGATGAGGTCTGAGATGGTGAGGTTGAGGAGGAGGATGTCGATCGGAGCCGCCTTGCGCCTCACCTTGCGGCAGAAGGTGCAAAATGCCAGGATGTTGGCGGGGACCCCCATGAGGAAGGTGAGGATGTAGACGGAGAGCAGCAGGTGACTGTTTGGCATGTCGGCCATTCCAGCAGATACAGACTCGCAAACACTGGACAGAGGAGGAAATCATTAGTGATTCAATAAAGGAAAGCTTACCACAACAAGAAGGAGAGCGTAGACCTCCACCAAGCTGCCAGCTGGACGATATAGCCCTGTGTCTTTAAGCCCCGCCCCCTCTCAATGCTGCTTCCTTTCAGCCAATCAATGAGGAAAGCTGGTCAGTGCTGCTTTAGCTATGATCAGTCTCCCCAAAAGGTTTCACGATGATTTATGAACGTGGAAACTACGGCCCTGTGCGAAGCCTCACCCACCGCCCGTCTTGTGTCCTGTGCCAGTTTGTCCCGTACCTTCTGACTTGTGCCGCAAAGACGGATCAAACAAGGACAGGAGCGATCACACAACCCCTCTCTGAGGTTACTTTGGTGTTTGTTGGGATTGAAAAGAGAGAAGGCACGCCTTGTTAACATTCCTCAGCAAAGAGCAGGGAAGTCAAAGGTAATAAAAACTGTCAGGAGTGATAAACACTGAAAAAATCCATGTAATGTAAGCAGCCTTTTTTTTTTTATTACAATATTATTCACTAACTAGCAGCATTTAAATATTATTCTTCAAAGACACTGTTTTCTACAAGCAAAAGGTTGAAAACTTGTGTTTCTAACGTCTTTTTTTTTTTTGGAGAGAAAAAAATCTCATCCTGTTAAGGGAAATGTTTAGAGTGAACTAACACATGGGACGTCAGGGTTATATCCTCGAATGTGTCCTAGGTTATACTGACTGCAGAAGGAAATATTGAGAAAATAGTGAAAAAATAAAGTTCTGTTATGGAAGAAAAGAGGAGGTTTTGGGCTTCAGTGTGTTATTATAATGTTTGACTGAACAAGAGGCCTGACACTGGCACTTGATCAGCTGCAGTGAAAATGATGGGGGTTAAAAAAAAATACCCGTCCCTGCAAACGATCTCTGAGCAGGCGATTATCCTCACAGCCTCCAGCCAGAGCTCTTGGATTCTGGTGGAAGATTTAAGGGCTGGCCCTCCAGAGCCGCTGTAAACATTCACTCCTGCTCACATCCATTAACCCTGACGGGTGAGGTCGGACACCTATTGCAGTATCATTTTATGGAGCTATGTGTTGATGAAAGTGCAGGACAGAGGAGCCCAGAACAAAATTCCCCACAGGGACATTAAAATCTATCTTTTTTTTATCCAATATCATTCAAAACACACCTGTTCTTACTATTTTTGACACCAAAAACAAAACTTTTTCCAGTGTTAGATACAGCCTGGCCATGACACAGGAGCCTCCCCAACAATGACAAATAAACTTATTCACACAATGAGTAAGAAGCACATTAACACTGCTGAAAGGAATAGAAGTTTAAAAAATGCTTATTGTAAAAGAAAAAGTTACTCACCTATATGGGCTTTAAAAAAAGAGGATCATCTCTTCATCCCTGAGTCGTCGTCCCTCTGGTCCCGCAGCCCAGCGGCAGCGTGCTTTGTCTTTGGGAAGCACAGGGTTTGATCGAATCAGGAGACTCCCCTTCATTTGCATGTCCTCCTGAGTATCTGCCATCATCCCTCACGCAGCGGAAATTGAATAAGCTTTCTGACACAATCTTTGCTCTGCATTGCTCTCCAAACATCATCTCCCGGCAACCGCTCACACACGCCGCGCGATGTGTGTCTGAATGCGTTGCAATAAATGCTTGTTTTGTTTAAGGACTTGACAGACACAAAAGGAAGGGCAGATGTCACATTATTTGCAGTTTCTAATAACAGAGGAGACAGGAGGCTTTATCATCCCAGGCTGCCCACCAGAGGGCAGAGCAGAATGGATTTAGTCAAGTGTGTATTTTACTCCAAGGACCCTCTCCAGAAAATATATGTTTGTACTTAACTATGCAGTATGAAGTACACAGTCATTAATAATATATAGCAGCTTTGCAGGGAAGCTTCATACACTGTGTGTGACCAAATCTGGAGCTTCAATCACATGCCAGTTTTTATGATCAAGTTCAAATGAATGACGTTATATAAAATCAATAATGAGTGTTATTAATAAGTGTTGCATGCATGCATGACAGATCTACTTAAAGATTGATTAAAGACACCAAAATGGGGGTAACACTTTACAATAAGAGTACAAAAATTTATGTCAGTTAACGTTAGTTAATGCCGTAATGGTTAATTAACTGTTAATTAATGATTATTGTGACATTTACTGTTAATAATATCCACAACAACCCTTACCGTGCCTTTGCTGTCCGGGGCCCCAGACTCTGGAACGCCCTGCCGGAGGGCCTCAGGCAGGCAAACTCTCTGTCATCTTTTAAATCCCTTCTTAAAACTCACTTTTACCGTTTGGCCTTTTCTTAGTTGCTGGTTCTGTCTTTTATGGTCTTTTACTATTTTATGGGGACCCCTTCTGGTTTTATTGTAATTTCATTTTGTTTTATCCTCACTTCTGTTTTTATTTTTTTAAAATTTTATTGTATTTTATTATTTTATTATTTTTATGTTGTTATTTTATTTTATTTTATTTTATTTTATTGTGAAGCACTTTGTAACTGTGTGTTTTGAAAAGTGCTATACAAATAAAGTTATTATTATTATTATTATTAATAAATAACATATAAATTAATACCTTAGCATGAACAGCATTAGTAAATGATTCTTAGACACATTAGTTAACAGTTAGTTAACTGTTACTTAATGTTTATTACGGCATTAACTAACGTTAATTGTTGTACTCTTGTTGTAAAGTGTTACCCCAAAATGAGCTATACATTACACCTAATACAGTCCTGCAGCTTTTATTTCACGTGACTAAAAATGCACAAATGCCCAAAGCTACAGAGTTTTAAATTTTGGCTCTTGTGCCTTATGTACAGCACATGAGACCACAGTTAATGTGCTAAAGTGTATTTTCATAATTTCAAAAGCAAATTGATTTTAAAGCTGCAGCTACAGAAAAGACTGAGTGAACACAGTCTGGCTTACCTGTTGAAGTGTTTCAGAGAAGCCTCACCTGAGCTGGCAGGTGACTGCTGTTGACTCCAGCCTGTGCAGGTGTGGGTCGGAGCGTGACTCGTGTCAGGAGGGGGTTCAGCGGCTTCGCCTCAACGCCTCCAGAGCCCCACGCCGAGTCTTGTTTTTGCCAAAAAACCCCGTCCACCAATCTCAACCTTTTTTTTTTTTTAATGCCGTCTCTCTGAGTGGCAATGTTCTCAAAAACAAGACCATTACCATGTTTACACTTTGCACACAGAATGGGTGTGGAGCAATCAGACAGCTCTTCAGTTGTGGCAAACCACATAAAAAACATGTGTAAACACCACCAGTGTTGGGGGTAACACATAACAAAGTAATGCATTACTGCAATCACACTACATTCATTTGTAACGCAGTACAGTAAGGCATTACTCTTTCTAAATCCAGTGATCAGATTACAGTAGTGGCATTACTCGCATCACATAAGTTCTCAAATCATCTGCATAATGGATGGAGAGAAAAAAAAAGTCTACTGTGTCTTCATGCTCGTGTGACAGTCACCTGACCTCTGACCTCTCGCCAGTCGTCACCTCACCTCGGCTACAGCTCCTGCAGGAGAGAGGACAAACTTTTGAGGGGAGGAGATCTGCACATTACTTTGAATTTGTTGTGCGAAAGGAGAAGAATGTGCCGGTAAAGTGCAGAAACATCGCTCCGCTGCTGCAAACAAAACATCCAGCTGGCTGCTTCTCACCGGTTTGTGGTGTTACTTTATCAAAGAACATAAAAGAAATATCTTCTATATTTCCTTCATATTAGGGTGGGGATTTGTGCTGATACGTGGGCAGATGTAAGGTTTAACATTATATTGTTAACTGGCAGTTATGTACCAATGCATCTCAGGGGGTTAAGTAATATAACACATAATATAATAACATACCAAATTACTTTCCACAGGGAGTAACAAAGAAAACGGGGCGAAAAAGAGGGAGGGGAGGTGGGCTGGGGGTTCAGAGGAGACACCGAGTCCTCTGTTATTTCTGATAGCTGCTTGAATCTGCATGACGATGTTTGTAATGGCCACGCGAGGTGAAGGAGTACGGCGGAGCTGGAGTTTGCAGATTTAATGGACTGTTAAAGTGGATAAAAGGTAGATATACTGTGATGTGTGTGTGTGCATTAATGGGAAGAAGTAAGTCCAGCCGACTCTGTGGGAGCAGGAGTGACCAGAGCAGCCTTACTGTTTTACACAGTGGTGTCAAAATTAATAATTCCAAGCATATTGTGACTGAAATTACACGTTTCAAGTTTTATCTGATGTGACATGTAACAATGAGACACAGTTCATTGCATTTTACATTAATTTGATTATGCTATATGATTTTTAATGGAGATACAAAATAATCCAGTAAAATATCCCTACTAATAAATTCATTTCAAACATGAAGCTCAGTCCTAATGTGCATTTTCTCTGTCGAAGTCATAAAAAGGTCTTACACAGCGTTGAATCTGATTTCAGAAAGTGTGCAGCAACACTGTTACGCTTTATGTGATTTTATGTTCAGATAGCTGTCTGATTACTGAAGATGCATTTTATATGCCGAGTGTAAACAGGGGACATCATCATCATCACTGTCCACTAAAGTCATCAGCACTCACCTCTATGAAATACAATTTAACCATATTTTCAGGGTTAATATGCAACGTCATGACGTAAATTCTTAGTATGCAGAGAAGCAAGTTATAGAAGAATATATGTATAAGATATATAAGAGGGTCTTTTTGAAGAATAAACCATGTATTTGGAGTAGTCTGAAAGCATGTTTCAGTTTTTTGGTTGTGTTGTTTGTTGTTTAGCTTGTGGTGATTATTGTCTGAGGCAGGGCTGTTCAAAGTGCGGTCCGGGGACCCACTGGGCTCCCTGAGGGGCTCCAAGGGGGTCCTCAGAAACGTGAAGAAAATCTTAATCTCCCAGTAATTTAATTAACTACAAATTGTGACGATACACAATAATGTGCATGTGGTTCTTTTAACATTACGTTTTACGTCTATTTGTCAGTGTTCAGTTTTGACAACTAAATATTTCAGTATTTAACACAAAGCAAATATTTTCATCAGTGGTTTTCAGGGGCAAAGCTGCTTGACATGAGGATCCGTCTGGAGCACAAACGAATCCCCAGAAAACCCCGGAGTTCATCGATCTTCCACCCCTTTTTATTTGACATGTTCTTGCACATGAAGCCCATCTATAATCTATTAATCTCTCAAAAATAAGATTGGAAAAAACAAACATTAAATAAAACTGCTGGCTGGTGAAAAAGCTGCATCCTCGGCTGAGAGTCGGGGTTGTGTGTGACGAACGATCACGTGTCTGTATATGTAATTGACTTATGGACGAGGGGTGGGACTAGATAAGTTTTACTTCTTCCCACTCCCTTCCGGATAGGTAAAATTAAATTATTATGTGTTGTTTCATTTTTATGCTTATTTATGTTATGTTTGTCCATTATTGTGTGATTACTTTTCTTTTCTTTTTATTTGTTTATTTGTTTTGCTTACTCGGAATAAATAACTACTACTACTACTACTACTACTACTACTGCTGAGGCGTGAAGTGATGCGCTCACAGGAACGGTAGCACGGAGGATTCATCATCAGAAAAATGAGGACGTTTTACAGGCATGCATGGTGAGGCAATAAAGGCACGGCAACACACAAAATAATCATTTGGCAAATTAACACTGGAAATAAGAATCAGCTGAGTTCAGTCCAGCATTTCTAAAACTTACAAACTGTTGTTAGTTTGGTTTACAACAGAACGGCGCTCAAATATCAGACACATCTACATTTTCACATGTTGGAGGGGAGGACATCCATGTAGAGCCACCTTCTTAAAAACCTGCTCACAAAGTCAATGGGTGTGTGTTTTTAGGCAAAACCCTTTTAAACTTCACTGTGTTTCTGTTCTCGGTTTCATTCAACTCACATTTAACACTTGGAGTCATTTCATAATTAATCGAGCATCTACGTTTGCCTGAAAAGTTGACTTTTTTTTAGAGTCAAGACTTTCATCCTAAATTAATGAATAAGATAAAGACATTAGTATTGACGGCAAGTATCTCTAAGGAGCCTTCATGGAGCGCTGGGAGTTCCAGTCTTTACATTTCCTTTGTTTAGGATCAAAACCGATTCACTCACCTCAACATTTTTCACTCATCAATAATTTGTTGAATCAACACGAAACTCAAAACACAGTTTTCTGACTATATGTGAAAAAATCTCTTCCAGGTGTAACAACAGGTGGAGCTATAACACTAAAAAATTTAAAAAATATATTTCAGAATCAGCTGGAGGGACTCACGTGAAACTTTTTCCACGTTTCTGCGTCATGTCTGATTTATTGTACAAAATCTGGTCGTGTGGATTGTGCCAGCCATGATTGAATTAGACTGACCTCTCTGTTCAAAAGCTCAGGCTAACTCATGTCAGGCCTTGTTAGCGAAGGCTGGATTTTTTGAGCTCATTTTGCAAAATACCCTTAAATCTCGGCTCAGATCGTCTTACATGTTGTTGAGTGTTTGCTTTCTTCTCTATTGCATATTTCAGCCTGTGTAAAGAACTAGCTAAAACATTGATTATACTTGTTCTACTTCAAAATGAGGATTTTAATAGCACTGCATTGATCAGTCAGCACAGGCTACTTGTTATCCATGACTATATATTTAGTTTATGACAACAAACCACTAGTTAGTATGGCTAACTGTTGTTGTTTTCCTCTTTCCCAAATATTTTACTGACAAAAGTAACACTTTACAATAAAAGTACAACAATTAAAGTTAGTTAACGTTAGTTAATGCCGTAATGGTTAATTAACTGTTAGTTAATGATTATTATGGCATTCACTAGTGTTAATAATATCAACAATAACCCTTAAATAACATATAAATTAATACCTTAGCATGAACAGCATTAGTACATGATTCTTAGACGCATCAGTTAACGGTTAGTTAACTGTTACTTAATGTTTATTACCTGTTACTTAATGTTTATTAACTGTTACTTAATGTTATTAACTGTTACTTAATGTTTATTACCTGTTACTTAATGTTTATTAACTGTTACTTAATGTTATTAACTGTTACTTAATGTTTATTAACTGTTACTTAATGTTTATTACCTGTTACTTAATGTTTATTAACTGTTACTTAATGTTATTAACTGTTACTTAATGTTTATTACGGCATTAACTAATGTTAATTGTTGTACTCTTATTGTAAAGTGTTACCCTGACAAAAATTTCCAGAAAGTCCCAGGTTTGATTCCCAGATCCCTTGTCTCAGTGTGTAATTGGCTCGAGCTTCAAAGAAACTGAGCAGGAGGAAAACGGTAGAGGAAGTAAATGAGCTGATGAAAATGTAAAACAGAGCTGAAGCTGTCACTGGGAAACTGCAACACCTAGTTTATTCTCCTCTACACCCAGTTAGTTCTCTTGATTTGAATTTGATGCATCAGGAGTGAAGACAGCGGCATCGCAGAGGGCTGAGCTGAGGCTGTGATGGTGAGGAGAGAGCCGAGCTCCGGGGGAAAGCTTTTGGTTCACTTCAGTCAGACTGTCAGCCGTGACACCGACAGGCCGAGGTCAGACGGCAGCAGCAGAGACGAGGCCGTCCTCCGGGCGGCAGGCCAAGCCGCTCAGTCGACAACCAGACAGAGCAAATGTGCAGCGAGGTGAGGTGAAGTCGGGTCTGCCTTGAAGCTTTTCCAACCAGAAAATACTTTTATTACCAGCAGCAGTTTACCTCCACAACCACACAAACAGCTCATACTTTACAGAGCAGCTAAACGCTCCGTCCAGCTGTGTGTCATACACAGAGCTGCACACGTGCTACTGACTCTGGATCTGTCTCTGTGGGGACCTTGTGTATTAAAGTATTAAATTATTGTAAAGGGCCTTTCACAAGCATTTAATAACATCAGTCTGGTGTGATCTGATGCTAAAACATATCATTTTAGTCATTATAACATAGTTTTCCTTGTTTTTTTTGGGGGGGGGGGGGGGGGGGGGGGGGACTTTATTTTGTTTTTCAGATTTTCTGGTAATTTGTTTACTGATTTTCTGGTTTTCCTCTTCTTCTTCTTCTTCTTCTTATTATTATTATTTTTGCTCCCATAATATTTAGTTAATTTGTTATTCACCCTTTTTCCTGTGTTTTGGAAAGAAAAAAGTGAACTTGCTCATGTTCCAGAGGGTTAAATTGCTTCTGTGTCATACTTGGGTGACCTTCTGCCATGTTGAATGTGTTGTGACAAATTGTGATGAGATTACAACAGAAAGAAGAAAACATTAAAATTTCCACTCTGTAAGAAGTTTACAGGGTGTCCATGCATCCTTAAAAACAGCCTTAGACTCAGTTAACTAAAAATGTCTTCAATCCATCTCTCAAACATTTTAAAAATGCTCAGTCAGTCAGTAAGACAATAAAACTCAGGATTTATTTTGTTGTGTTGCACAGTGAGCTCTCGCAAAATAAAGGGCACTGTAACAGGAGATTTGGGGTTTTACTGTTTTGTGAAAAAAATAGTCGACTCCCGTGATGTTTTTACTGTCAGCTGGCATCATGTGCAGTCATGTGATTACAAAAAGGAACAAAAGGCAGACACATTTTTCACAACCACAGTGGTTACTCACAAAAAAGAGGAACAATCTATGTAACCAGCCTCTCAGATTTTTTTACCCAACCTTTTTTTTTTTTCGTTTTAATGATTATCTAATTATCTTATGATCATGCTGATTATTATTCTTACTTCTTCACTTAAAGTATGTGGATCTCCAAAAATCTACTTGAAAATGCACCTTTTGCATTCGGATTTCATGGAAAAATTGAAATTATCATCATTTCCGAACGAGTAATAGAAACATTTTGATGTATTTCCCTTTTAAAAACTGCTCCTGCGACTAAAAAAACATTTACATCTCTGCTAACTGTTTCTTTTCACTGACAAGTTGGCAGCAGATTCAGCCGTTCCCAGCATATTAACTCACATAAAACAATAAATCATGAGTCACTTCTCGTCATCGCTGAGAGAACACAGGCTCTGTCGCTTCTGTACTTCCTCAGGCTTCAGAAGCGATGGATTTTGTCAACATCTTCTGTCTTTATTCACATTCAGAGCAAAAAGGAAAGGCAGATTATGGCTGAGTGGCTGAGTCATTCTGCCTTGACAAAAGGGAGGCAGAGAGATTAAGAGAAAAGGAATGTAAATTTTGCTGCCAGGACGAGGCAGACTGGGGTCAGACAGCAGTGCCGGTGCTAAAATTTCTGAGGTATTGTGACCCACCCGACCCCCCCGAGCCCCCAGCATACACCCTCTGTGAGTGGGTTACCTTCTGTCCATGCTGTCCATGAATTTGTCCTTCAATCTTAATTTCTCCTTTCAAACGTGTCAGATTATCATTATTCTTGACTTTCTTTAGTCAGCTCGGGCCCAGGTTGGCTTTTTTCAGACATCGTAGGCGGGACGTTTGCCACAGCGTACGGTGTGAAGGTGTTACGCCGCTGACGATGCCCCTCTGTCCTGCTGTATCGGCTCGGCCGCCCGCAGATCCTTCCCATGATGCCCCGCGACATCGCCGGTGACAGCATCAGCATGATCACAGGCTCCAGGAAAACATTACAGGAGCTGGTCAGCATAGCGTCTCTCCTCCACGCCACGTTTTCCCACAGCACGAAGCCCACGATGTGCGAGGCGTTGTACGGCGCGTAGCACACCACGAACACCGCCAGCGTGGACAGGGCCACCGTCAGCACCCTCTTCTTTCCCATAGCGGGCAGATTGGAGCGCCAAACCAGAGCAACGCAGCGCAGGGTGCAGAAGGCCGTGACCATCAGGGGCAGCAGGAACAGGACGACCGCCATTTCCAGGCGCAGCGGCAGCAGCACGTCCAGCTGGGACGCGTTGAAGTGGTCGTAGCAGGCCGAGGCGTCATCGTTGATCGAGGAGACAAAGTTCGCCCCTCCTTCAGCCACCAAGCCGAAGCCGAGGTGTAGAACCACCACGGCCCACAAGGCGGCGCTGATGAAGCAAGAGATACGGGCACGGCGGTATCGCTTGTAGCTAATCGGGAACGCGATGCTGAGGTAGCGGCCCACCGTCACGGCGGCGAGGAACAGGCAGCTGCCGTAGAGCGAGGAGAAGAGGAAGAAGCTGTAAACGGGGCAGAGGGGCGCCGGCAGCCTCCAGTCCTGAAGGAACGTCTCCAAGGCCTTGACGGGCAGCCAGGCCACCAGCGCCAGGTTGGCCAGGCACAGGTTGAGGGCGTAGACCACGTTGGGGGTGGCGCCACGCTTGCGGGCCTTTCGCACGTACACGAAGAGCACCAGGAGGTTGGCGGGAAGGCCCAGCAGAAAGGTGAAGCAGTAGACGGAGAGAGCGACGCAGTCATCTGCATCTAATGGCATCTCTTCAGCTCAGGACATGGACATCGAGGCACAGGAAGTTCAACACATGGTCTCAGTGGGTCCAAATCACCATGGCAACACAAAAGAAGAAAGTCAAGACATTTAAGATGAGCCCTTCCTTGCTCTCCTTTTATGAACTACATCCTCTGAAAGGCAGGTTCCTCATCAGAGGCAACGCGATCCAGGACGTAGGACAGGCGTCTCTCCCTCTGTCATGTTCAGACTGAGACAGAGGCAGCCGCTCTCAGCCAGGTGACAGTAAAAAGGACGCAGCGCCGGTGACGGGGCTGATGCATGTGGGCATGGTCGGGGCGAGGTGCACACGACGTCATGCCGGACAGGCAGATAAGGCGAGATGTCCACTCATGCGGAAGCGGCGGCATTTAGGAGGCACCAGGCTGACTTAATTACCCTCTCAATGGAGTCAGTGGAGGGCAACAGACAGGTATTATCTGGGCCCTTTAGTGAAATGATTCAGAATAATTCAGCCTGTCAGGAAGCAAATGGCCGTCCCGTTAAAACAGAGCCAGTGTAAATGAACTGGCGGGCCGGGCAGTAACGCCATAAAGCGCTGAAGTTGATGGACACGCTGGGCTTCGTGGGATGAGGTGACTTTTGTTTGTTTGTGGCGTGAAGGTGCTCCTCGCCTTTTTTTTTTTTTTTTTTTTATGGTGCCAGAGCAGAGAGAGAGAGAGTGAGAGTCACATGTCATGAGAAAGGCCTTTTGGCGGGGAAGAAAATGGAGCAGAAAATCAACGGGACTCGATGCAGGGGCATTTTTATTATTTGCACAACAAAATGACACTTACCAAGAAACACCTTTCCTAGAGAAGAGCCTCAACAGTACAAAACAAAACAGAGCTTCTGTCCGTTCAATAAATCCTTCAACACTGCAAAAACTCAAAATCTTACCAAGATTATTTGTCTTATTTCAAGTCAAAAATGTCTTATTTCTAGTCAAAATATCTCATTACACTTAAAATAAGACATGATCACCTCAGAAGCAACTTTTTTTTAGACAATTTTCTCTTGTTTCAAGTGAAAATTTGCTTGAAACAAGTGAAAATTTGCTTGTTTCATTGGCAAAATTTGCCAGTGGAAAAAGTGAAAATTCACTTGAAATAAGTGAAAATTAGCTTGAAACAAGAAACAAATTTTGCCAATGAAACAAGCAAATTTTTACTTGTTTCAAGTGAATTTTCACTTGAAACAAGAGACAATTGTCTAAAAACAATTTACTTCTGAGGTGATCATGTCTTATTTTAAGTGTAATGAGATATTTTGACTAGAAATAAGATATTTTTGACTTGAAATAAGACAAATAATCTTGGTAAGATTTTGAATTTTTGCAGTGAAATGTCTTTGGAATCACTGCCTGCAGTTATATTTTACTTTATTTAACGGCTGAATTGATGGTGATTTTACCACAGCCTGTATATCTTATCTTGTCAGGACTTCCTTTATATGAAGCATCAGACGGTTGTAAAATGTCATATTTTAGTGTCATGGTCTGGGCACAGTGCGGTTTCCCACAGCTGGACCTTTCATTTAGTGCTTTTGGTAAGCTGTCATTCTCAAAATGGCAATGGCAAATTCAAATTTAAGTGCACTTAAGTGATTGTCTGAACTTCCTAGCTTGTTGTATTATGTACTCTGATGGGGAAAACAGACGTTAAAAGACACCCCAGGAAATATTTCAAAAGCTGTAGCTGATGAGGTAAAAACGGATTAACCACAGTTGTATAAGCCTTAGGAAGAGAGGTTGGAGGAAGAGGAGAGAGGTTGATTGAAAGTCTGAGGTGAGGACTGTTTCGAATTAACTGACAAAAAAAGAAAAAAAAATGGAAAAAGCATGTAATTTAGTTGTGAGTTGGGCTGACAATGAGAACAATGAAGACTCAACCGCCAAATTAGTTGAGTTTGAAAGTCTCTCACCTCAATCAACCCCCTGCAACTTTACGTAATGCACCTTTTAACAGGTGCAAGATAGAGTGAAAATGAAGCAACGGCCTATAGGATTTCTTATCTCTAATGAGCAGAAACATTAAAAAATCCACATAAAACCAGCTGGACACAAGAAAACCTTTAAGATCTCTGTGTTGTCTGGAAGGTGTTGTCTGTTTTATTTTATAGTTTGATTACGGCTCAGAACGTCATCAAAATTGTGGCCCAACCCTTTTTAAAACCAGATCTCCCTTCTGTCTGCTCCTAATCCTCGTAAAGCGACACAGCGACTGTCCAAAACAAATCCATTTGAAGACATTACAGCCGAGCGAGGTGGCGCTTACAGGCCTTTACTGTCCCGGGCTCCCGCATGTTTACCTTTTTTTTTTTTTTTTATCTAAACCGCGCATATTGTAAGAGACAAAGTTCACATCGTAATCGCTGCCTACATGCTGCAAACAGTGCACGCTGATCAAACATTATGACGAGGATAAACAAGGCCATTAAGGCTAATGGTCGATAAAAGTCATGATGACAATAAGCAGACATGAACGTGAGCGCTTTCACTTGCCCTCCGTCTGCCACTGATCAAATCACATCCAGCCAGGAACTAAAGCCTGAAGCAGATAAGTCCAATGGATGAATACATTAAATTACCAGTGAAGTCAATATCTTGTTAAGTAAACGTTTTATTTAGGCAAACAATTCAACACATTTAAACTTACATTAATCTAATATACATAGACAGAACTAAAACATGCCATTGTTCATAATGCAATACAATACAATGCAAATCTCTGTTAATCTATTTAATCTACTGTTTCCCACGCAATGAACGTCTGAAAAGTCACGTCAGAGGAACATTATAACCAGATGAGAACAATTATTAGTGAATGAAAAATTTTCTGGATGTGCTCTGTCCATTTTAACGTCCTAAGGCAGCTATGGTCATCAGTGGTGTGCACAGGATGTTTGAAGGGCAGGGGCGAAAATGAAAAAAAGGGCACTCTCCCTCAGGGGGGTCCAGGGGCATGCTCCCCCAGGAGAACATTTTTGAAAATTGTACATTTAAATCCATCACTCTGGTGCCTTTTGAAAGCAAAATCAAGCTAGATAGAATAACAGTGGTGCTCCGACCTATAGGTCTAGGACTATGTGAAAATACAGGTGCAAAAAAACCTCATGAATTGCAACTCTACTGTGACCAAATACACAGCAGCAGCGACATTTTCAACCAGAGGGCACAAGGGGTACACCAAGGGGGCAATTTAGCGTGTCAATTTCAACTAGGAGGGCATTTTAGCGCGGCGTTTTAAAGCTTTAAAACTTTAAAGCGCGATTTTCAACCAGAGGGCAGCATTCACACCACTGATGGTCATGTTTCAATAAGTAGTTTTCAAAATGAACAGAGCATTTTCGGTCCTCTGTGTCATTTCTAGTTATTGACGAGGGTTTGAAAACTGGTTTTGCACATCATGAAAATAAAAGGAATATCCAAACATTCACTCTTTCCTGCTGCGGTGCTACTGAGCCAGCAGCTGCAGGTTGCTCCTCCCACTGGAGTTTGTGAGCGGCACCAGCAGCACCGGCGTTTTGTCGGCGTGGGCGGCCGAGGTCAGGCGGCCGCGAGTGTTCATGCTGCGCTGCTCCAGCGACAGAGCTTCCTGTTTTCTGGAAAGATCCTGCAGCATGCGAGAGTGATGGAGCTGCATCCTCTGCAGGGAGTGTCTGGACGCATAAGGAATGAACTTTTTACACATATTTGTTCTCTTTTTTCCTTTCCTTTCCTCCTCCAGTGCTCTCTTGCTCTGTTTTTATTTCAGTTTTTCTGTCGTTTAGTTTCCTTTCAGTGCAATTAGTCAGCCATGTGCATTCTTACATACTATCTGTGTACTGAGGATGACATTTTATGGTGATATTTATTTAATTAGTTATTTATTTTTGATCATCTCACAGCAAGATCTGTGATTCGTGTTATGTACCATGAGTCAGGGTCAGGTCTACTTTTTATGCCAGTGGTTTAATTTCCTTATGGGAGCAAAGTCTTTAACTATGTAACACACATAACATGTTACTTTGTTAGAGACATATAAATGAGACCTAATCCCTAATTTCATATACTACTTACATAATTTGTGTTGTCTTTAATTTGATCCGCATGAGTAACCCAGCATGTTAAACTCCGCCATTTGTCCGATCTCCATGAGTCTGATTCTGGCCAGTTTTTGTTGGATTCAGTCCAAAATACCACAGTTGTTGCTCACCAGTCATGTAGCAGCCAATAAGTGACATGATATTTTATGGTGAACATCATAAACTACCAAACTATTGAAGCAAAAAGTTTGTTAGTTTCAAATAAGCATTAAATAAGCATTACCCCTTTCCTGTATCCTCACATTTCTTTTAAAATTCTTTTAATTATTTTTCTTTAATTATCCTTTTTTCTAAAAAAAAAAAAAAAAAAAAGTTTTAATCCCATATAGGTCATCACATAGCCTAAGACAAACTGAGCATCATTTCTCCTTAGTTCCTGGATTTTCGAAAGAAACTGGTTAAATTTAAGGCTCCGTTTGATTGGAACAACCTGCCCAGTTCACTCACATCCATCACCTCCTTTCTTTACTTTAAGGCATCTCTTTTTACTTCTCTTCAAACAGCCTGTTCTTGCCTCTGATTGCACTTGAGATAATGAAATGTTTTTTCTCTAACATGTGGGTGCACGTCACTGTATGCATTTTGCTTTGTATCGGTATGTGTGCATATGAATTTTGACACCTCAGTGAAACCAGTGGGTGTTGTGTATGTGTTGGTGTATTTCTGCTGCTCTGCTCTCTTTATGTATTTTCTGTATTTCTGTATTAAGGACCTCCCTGTAAACCAGATGATTCATCTCAAGGGCTTTATCCTCCCAGTAAATGTTATTATTACAACCTGGATGAGATACACACTCTTTACTTACTATCATGTGTACTATGAATTTACGTCATGATGCTGTAGTAAAAAGCTGTGACTCACCGAGCCTCTGACAGCTTGTGTGTCAGAGCCTTGACGGTCGCCTCCAGCTGACCGACCTCATCGACCAGACCACGCTGCACCTGGACACCGACAGGAAGTAAGCAGCCAATCAGAAGCTGCTCTGCTCAGTCTAATTACAACAATAATTCCCAGGCTACCTAATCTGCTTCACAAGGTCATATTACTGCACTTTTCAGCAGGTTTTCGATTTGAATAGTTTGTTTTTAATCTTTTTGTAATGACAAGAGCTTTTTTTTTTTTTTTTTTAACTCATTCACCCTAACCCTAACTTCATGAGAAACGTGTGTGTAGCTAAAAACTCGTATGCTGGTGCACCTCGTCTCTGCACAGGTCCATGCCGGGTCTGCTGGTCCTGTTCTCCAGTCTGGTGTGGGCCAGCTTCAGCGAGGCCGCCTTCACCTGCAGGTCATCGTCCAGGCCGCGGATGTCGCTCTGCATTTCTGCCATTTCATCCTCAGTCTGACAGAAACAGACACACAGTCACCTGAAAACAAACTGGTATTGACACTGATTAAAATAACCTCCATTAAAACAGCTTTATTGTGAAAGTGTTGAGGTCACTCACGTTCCTCAGCTGCCACTCCAGGTCATCGCGGGCCTGCTCCTCGCGGTGAGTGCGCTTGCGGAGGGCAAACTCTGTGGCACGGCGCTGAGTCTCCAGCTCATTCTGCAGCTACAAAAAATTAAAAAAAAAAAAAAAAACTTTTCAGCCCCAGTCTGCTGTACAGTATCTTACACCAGTGTTTCTCAAGCTTTTTTTCAATAATGTACCCCTGTTGAAATATTTTTTCAGCCAAGTATCCCCTGACCAGTGCAAAAAAAACCAAACAAAAAAAAAAACACTGGCAGAAGAAAAAGTCAATATAAAGAGGTACAGTCCAGCTCCTGTGGCATCATAGTGAACAAACATCCTCGCTTGACGACAACGGCAGCAGACAAACGCTGACACCTTTGGGAAATTGTATCATAGGCTAATTACTTTAGGAACTGTGCATGACTCATAGTGTTTAAATTAACATTTTTAAAAATCTCACGTATCCCCTGCAGTACTCCCACGTACCCCCTAGGAGTACACGCACCAACATTTGAGAACCGCTGTCACCATCAAGCAGAGGGAGACAGAAAAGGTGCATTCTACAGTTAAGGCAGTGACAGAGGAAAATATATTTAGCCCTGGAAAAAAAAAAAAAAAAAAGACAGTGGAAAGAAACAGTTTCCAGTTGGTTAGAGGCTGTGAGATAGAACAGGTGGAAAACAATATAATTCACAATTTGTTTTTCATGCTATAACAAATTCTATAAGCAACAAGCACCTCAGCACATCCTAATTTCTTGCTTCGAAATGCTTGTTACTTAGAGCACTAACAGTGAGAGATACAGTTTCACTTGTTTGTTTTTTTGGTTTGTTTTTATACATTATGAGGTTTCTCACATAATCAGTTTCATAAACCTGGAATGAGAGAAACTTATTATGATCTACCCTGCTTCAATGTGTGTGTTTAAAACAGTTTTGGGCCAAATAATTTCGGCCTAAATGGTGAAAAGATTTGGTGCCCAGGTTTACATAATCAATGCCAAATTATAATTTTCTGTGATTGGTGATTTGACTGACACTCTGAATTCCTCTGATGAGGTAAACCCCACCCATCTGGACTACCATCAGGCTAAAACAAACCCTGAAAATGATTTGCAGGTGCTGTCTGACCGGTGGGATTTCAGTAAACACACCTGGGCTCTGGTGAGGCTCATGTCCTCCCTCATTAGCAGGGACACGTGCATGGCCTCCCGGGCTCGAGCCACATTGTGCTGGCTGTACTGGAGCCACTCCTGCGGGGTGATGGAGCTGCAACAGAGGGGCACATTTAAACATCTCTGCATTTCTCAAGTTAGCTACAGAGCATATTTTGAAACCCTTTAGCTGACTACTGGAAGACCGTTCACCAATGACCCAGTTTCACAGAGCTGTAGCACCTGAGTCGAGTCTCGAGGCCACTTTCCTGACATCTTGGACGCCTCTCAGTCCCTTGTCTGTTTTCACTCAACCTTCACTTCAGCCTTCTCCTGCCTTCTAAAAATAGAGAACATTTATTTTTCCTCACTCGAAGCCTCATTTATAAAACTGTGCATGGATTCCACACTAAAAAGCTACCGAAGCTCAAAACTACTATATATTTTAATGCAGAAACCCTACAAACATTTTCTCCTGCTTTCACTGAAAGATGACGGAGCAATGCACCCAACCTGGATCCACCTAACGTCCCATAGCCAGAGATACATCCATCATAAGGTTGTGTATTTGAAATTCACTGAGTAAAGGCTGATTTAGACATTATTTCAGGTATTTCACGACTTTGCCACTGGAGTTCTTGTTTTTCATACGCGCCAAAATGTGCGCCTGGAAATCTGCATGAAGATCTCCAGAGTTCCTTTTATGAATGAGCCCCATGCTTTATTTTTTTTTTTCAAACAGTTTGGATATACCTTATCACACTTGTGTATAATGTGTAGTGAGTTTGCAGCTTAAGATGTTCTGGAAAGGAAGTTCAGCAAAATGAGTATCCATTCACTCCAATTCATCCCTCATGTCGTCCCACCTCACTTACCCGGTGGGTATGCGAGTCGGGTTGGTTTTCAGGGAGATCTGAGGTGACTTCACTGACAGCGACAGGCAGGCCAAGTCAATGTCCAGGGCCTCCATCTTGTTCTGGAGGTCAAGGGTCAGCTGGTGCCGGGCCTCCTGCAGAACACTGGGGAACAGCGAGGAAACAAAGGCAGTAAGAGAGAGAGAGATCCACAAACGTCCTGCACCCTGAATTTCCCTGGATTTAACCCGACATGTCACCATCCCATCTAAACGTCCCTCACCACAGCTGCTCGAAGGCCTTGTCTATGTGCTGCTGCAGAGTCTGCTTCACCCTCTCGATCAGCTCCACCTCCTTCCTCAGCTGCTCGTCCACCGGGTCGCTGACCAGCTCGCAGCCTCGCCGGCCCTCCCTGAGCGTCAGGCACTCCAGGCTGACCTCCAGAGGCACGGCGGTCGCAGCCAGAGCCTGCTCCGTCTGCTCTTTGCACTGTGCCAACACACACACACACAAACACACACACAGAGGATGAGGCCACTTTGCTTCCAATCAAATCAGGATGTCATTTTTATTTAAAATCCACAATCTGAAAGCTTTTCTACCCACTCCTTCCTTGATTAAGAACATTTCAGAAGGAAGAATATTGTACTTTTTACTGCACCAGCATTTATCTCATGACTATAATTACTGGTTTATTCCTACGGAGGAAGATTTTCCATGCAAAATATTAAATATTATGTGTTGTTTGGGTGTAAACTAGCCAATAGGTTTGAGCTACAACATTAAAATACCTCTTACAGGTTAATGCATCAGTAACCTAATGCTATGAAAGGAACCAGTCTTGATTTTCATATTCACCCCCATCTTACTGCTATTATTCACATTATTTTATTTAGGTGACATTTGAAATGCACCACTTTTACATCTAATGGAGTATGTTTCAATTATTTTACTGCCACTTTTGCTTCAGTCGTGGTTTTTTTTTTTTTTAGGTACTTTTTCCATCACTGACAGGGTGAAAAGAACCAAAACAAGTGCAAATTAATTCTTATTTTAAAGTTTTCAACGTGTGAGGTCACCAGGGTCAGAGCCTCCATTTCTTTGTCCACTTCCTGTGCGCAGGCCTCCAACGCCTCCTTCCACCGAGCAACATCCTGGACTCTGTCTCTCAGCCTGCCAGAGTTATCACTCTCGTCCCAGAATGTCTGGAGAGGAGGAGGAGGAGGAGGAGGAGGAAAAGACACGAGGAAAAAAACGACTGAAGGAGAGGAGGATGGGAATATGTGAACAGTCATTTGTCGGGTGTTTCTTGGAGTTGTGCTCGGCTTCCTCCCAGCAAAACCCACCTTGCTGCTGGTCTCGTTGCGCAGGGCCCTCCCCTCCTGCCGGATCACGTTGGACACCCGCCGCTCGTGCTCTGCTGTGGCCGACAGCTGCTGGTTGTTGCTGCACCACTCTGACACACTGTGGCGCAGGCCGGGCTTTGCAGGGATAGTCGACATCCCAGCTGCTGTGGCAACATGGGAACGGAGCACCACCGCGTCAAACCACACGGCACGGGGATTTGTTTCACGCGTCAGTGATGCAGAAACATAGTGACACCTGCAGAGATCTTTGCTTGTGGTGCATAAAGAAATCTCATATGTACGCCGCTTTGGATAAAGTGTCTGCCAAATGTGACTTGTAATTGATACCAGATATGACACACATGACACATAAGGGAAAAAAACAGATGGATGGAAGAACTAGGTTTGTTTTGGAAACTGTTTCCAACTGACTTTCATTCTGCTCATTTAATGTGGTTTTGTCACACAGACCCTGATATAATAATGTTTTAAGTATTAAATTGTGCATACTTGGACATTAACAAATACATACAGAATGGGAACACAGAACACAATGTAAAAATATATCTATAAATATATCTTTAGTATGAGTTTCTAGTGAATTCAGTGATAATGACATTAACCTGTCCCTTATTTTGAAGAGGAGCCCTGGATGTCCTGTAAACTATTTTGGAAACCACCATCCTAAACCACACTTCTTTGTCTCAAACAAATAACTTGCAAAAATTGATGATGATGAAATATATAACCGTAAAGGTGGAGGTGAGAAAGACCTCTTGTCACTGCTAAAGGGAAATTATGATGCAGATATCAGTGAGAAATGACCAAGAGGGGAATTCTTGGTGGTGAAATAGAGACAAGCTGTGTGTGTGTGTGTGTGTGTGTGTGTGTGTGTTTTTCACCCAGAAAGTGACTTGGAAAAGGAAAAACGTGTAGGCTGTAACATTATAGGAACAAATTTATCATAACACAGCGGGTGGTGACTGATGGAGACACACTACAGCTGTTCACACAACTTATGTAACTTGAATTTATGCCAGGTCTGTCGCCAAATATGAAACCTGATCCCAAACAGCGCTAACAAATGAGACAAAGCCGGGTTTTTTTTCTTTCTTTTTTTCGATTATTACTCACCGGGAGAGCTGGAGTTTGCTGACAGTCGGCTGTGCTGGCGTTCTGGACTGTTCGGGTTACCTAGCAACCAATCGGGCGGTTTCCAAGCAACGAGCCGACGCACCTGTCAAACCAATCTACTTAATAATTAAAGACACCATGGCAACGTTGAAACGGCCACGAGTAAAAGGGCGTTTCGTTGATTGACATAAAATCGCTCGTTTAAAGGAGCTTTTTTTTTTTTTTTTTTTTAACTTTTTATTTTTCAGAGTGGAGTTTTTTTTTTTTTTTTTTAAATCAATGATGTTCCCCCCGAAAGTTATCCACATGTATAAATATCAAGACACACTCACGTTTCATACACAGAGTATTTAATCAAAACAATTAAATATGACAACCAAATAAAAAGGCTCAACTTAGGACCAGGATCAGATAAGTGTTAAGACAAAAAAAAAAAAAAAAAAAAAGGTCTTGACATACAATTTTACTTCTAAAAGTGACACAATTCCATAATCAGGCAAATAAAAAGCACATTATTATACCATGAAACCAAAACATCACTTTTCGTTTCTTTTTGAATATGATATGCAGCCAACCACAGAGGTGTAGGGTTTACAGATTCATTTTTGTGGGGAGGTGGGGGGATCCCTTACATGGGAAACGGGCACTCATGGGGTCAAAACTCAAACACAGAACCATCTCATCTCTGTAAACATCTAAATATCACATCAGAAAACTTACAAAGGAAAAAAAAATGAAATAAAAAAACAGCAGGGGGGTCAAGATAGCAACATGCACACATTCCGGAAAGGCCGAGCTTTCAAAACACGAGGACATGCAACTATATTGGCTTCACCTTCAGCCAAGATGAGTTTCTACATGGAAGTTATCCTTAAATCACACCGGATGTTGGGGAAAGATGCTGTCTATGTTGGCCAAGTGTGACACAACCCAAACTAATTGCACAGAAACTTTGCTTAGTTATTGCTATCCACTGAAAATGAACACCTCAAACAATGTCTAAGTCATGGAGGAGGAAAACAAACCGTTTGCAGACGGGAGTGGAGGGGTCATGTCCCGACAACATTAAATAAATAATGCTACATGTACATTGAGCTACTCGTTACCTGTGGAGCCATGAGTGTTCCTGCATGAGTCCCCCCACCCCACCCCCACCCCTAATTTTAGAAATGTTAACTTGTGGGTTGTGCTTCGAGTGCCCGTCCACTTAACCAATCCCCACAGGCCTTTTGGTCCTGTCAGCTCCAAACTGATCAGTTCTGCATATTTTGTGTTCTTGGCATATGTCAGAGGTATAGACATACACTCACACGCGCACACACACACACACACACACACACATACAAACCACACATGTACGCACACTCACACCTTACAGTATTGTCATGTATCAATATATACTTATCAATGTAGACACGGGCACGTGGCCCTAAACGTTGTTTTTTTTTTTTGTTGTTTGTTTTTTTTTTTTTTTTTAAATGTTAAGATTTCTTCTTTGATTTACTTGTTTTCAGCACCATCAGGAAAGGCACAGTCTGTTAAGGACAACTCTGTCCGAGGATGAACTTTCAACCCTCCTCTCATGAATATGCAAAAGCAAACAGATTGACACAAACATGAAAAACAGTCTAATGTGCAATGTACAGTATATAGGCATCTGTTACCTCTTTCAAAGGAGAGGAGTCCCGTCTACCTGCTGCGTGACACACATCGCTCCATTGAACCCCGTCCCCTTTCCCCAAACGTTAAGGTTGTAACTAATTATCTCCACCAGGCGGCAGCCAAGAGAGAACCATACACAAGGAGATGAGTGATAAAGGAGTAATAAGCAGGCAGTGCCTCCATATTTCCCCTTCTCCTGGTATAGGCGGAAAAAGGGGTTTAGGAATCGAGTGTTGGAATTGATCCAGATTTGCACGCTAAGGTAAGACAACACGCCTGGCGGAGATCTGCACCCTACTGACTGCATGCTTCTAGTTAGGCAATAAATGTTAAATGCAAAGAAAAGAACTGCCTTTGAAATTCTTCCCCGCACCTTACAGCATCAACAAATGTTAATATGCCTCACCAGAAGCAGGCCAATCAAAGTGATTTACTTCCATGGCGAGCTGTCAAGAGATGATAAAAAAAAAAAAAAAAAAGAAAGAAATTCAGAGTAGAGGGAAACTCTTCACAGGTTGTTAGTTCAGCGATTAAAAATGTAAAAAAAAAAAAAAAAGAAAAAAAAGAAAAAAAAAAAAAAGAAATAACAGAGGAGGTGTGAAAGTTCATCGGTTCACTACATGACAAAACAACCTTCCCCCTGAAAAACCCAACAGTCTCCACACAGTAGGTCAATGCAGCAAACACATCAGCTTTGCTTCCACATAAGTAAACCTATTGCATTATCAAATTATTAGAGACTATAGTATGATTATTAATGTGTCATTTTTTATTACAGCCATTATGGTTCTGTCTCATAGGATTTTGTTAGAAAAAATAAGTGGTGTGTGCATTACATTAATATCTTTAAATATAAATATATCTCCATTCAGAATTAAAAATGCTTTTGAATGGTGTGGGGGGGAAAAGGCATCTGATGTCCAGCGCTGTAAGACAAGCAAGGCCATTATTCTCATATGCAGTGCCCTGCAAAGGCTCCAGAGGTCAATTACGTGGCATTATGAGTGGAAATTATTCCTGTCCTAAGGCTGTGTAGACGTTCAATATTAATCACGCAAGCAGGATACACAGCTAGCTACACACTAGCCCACAATGTTAAACATGCCCACAACTACCATCACTGTTCTTCAAGTAAAATCAAATGCTGGTAATGTCTGACATCAAGAAACTGCTTTGCTTCAAAACTTGACCAAAAACAAAACAAAACAAAAAAAGAAAAAGAAAAAAAAAAGGGCAGGGGCAATCTGTATATATTTGTCTATTACTATACTCCAGATTTCAGTATACAAACATCTGAAGTCTTGGGGGGGGGGGGGGGGGGGGGGGGGGGGGGGGGGGTCTGCTCTATGTTTATTTTAATCAAATAAAAAGTATTTCCAAGCACACGGATGGTCTCTTTGCCAAGACACAATGCACATCTGAGCACCTTGTGTCTGTTCAGCTTTAAATACATGCATCTTTTTAAGTGCAGTTAAATACCATACCTCTTAGTCTCTCTTTGTATGAATATATAGCCTATATGTATTCAATGTATTAAATAAACATTTTATTCTAATAGATGTTTACTTACAGCAGCTAGTTTGGTTCTGATGATGTGGCTAGCACAGTAAGTGAAGTACAGAGCCCATTGGTACAATGCTCCTGCCTACGCTTTAAGGCTGTGAGGGTGGAGAGCAACTGTATCCAGGCCGCGCTGCAGCCCGCAGCCCCGGGCCTGGCCAGATGACCCCAATCTGCTCCCCTCCTCTCACCCCCTCCAGGCACATTGGTTTGGTCCAAGTGGAACGTGACAAAACCTGAAGGCTTCATCTGAAGTATACTGCACTGCAAGGTCATGAAAGACAATGCCCTCTAGGGCTGGGCATCGAAAAAATATCGACACCATAACCAATTTTTTGGCATCGACGACTGTTTGAAGGCATCGAAAGGTACTGATAAGCTTCACGATTTGGATTCTTGCAAGAAGATGTCCGTTTTTTTCTTAATTTCTCTGAACTTTTACTGAGAATAGTAACAGCATGGTTATGATGGTAGTTTGGTAAGCCAACAGTATGTACAAATGCAGCACAGAAAATGATTTCCTTCATTGCATAATGAAACATTGTCTTATCCAAAATAGAAAGGCATTTTATAAAAAACGTATTGTTTTGGTAATGTGTTGAACTGGTATTGGTGTCGAAAAATTGCCAGTGATACCCAGCCCTAATCCCCTTGAAAACAAACACAAGAGAACACGGTGATAAAAACTCTGAAATCTGAACTATGAAGGCTTTGACTGGAACAGTGCAAACAGTGAGTCCTACCAGTGCACCATGTGAGGACACACAGCCAAGATGACTATCTCCACCTTCAATTGGTCAGATGTAAGCCTACTTGGAAATTCACATTTACAACCTCTTCGTGAGGTCAAAGCAGACATCCTCCGTGCTGTCCAGACCCTCGTGATGGGCAGCAAGAGATAATCATTATTATTATTATTTTTTACAGTATGCTTCAATGAGATTCTGAGACCGTTTCACTAAATGCATTAACAGAGGCACCCAAACCAACATACAACACAAAACCTTCCGTTCACTCTCTAACCAAATCAGGCACTTTTTAATCTCATCTCCTCCCGTCGTCCAAATACCATCAGACCCTACGGCCCATCTACACATCCAGTCTGTGGCATCAATCCTGTTTGTTCACAAGAATGTCAAATACTGGACATTCCTGAATCCAAATTCATTGTCACTTGCCCAAACTCAACCAAAACACACACACCCCCATCTTCACGGGGGAAGAACCATCTTAGCACTTAAATACTCTTCGAAAACATTCACCACAGATCCCGCGCTCTCTGCTGTAACACCTTATTGCACTGAAGGAGTTCCTGACAACATAATTGGTCAGTTCCTCATGTAAAAATTGGGAAGAAAAAAAAAAATCTGTGGTCACTAAAAGATATAAACTGTCCACTGTGCTCTATTGCTGAACATGAATGTTATTTAAGTTAAAACAAAATCTCATAAATAGCAAGAGGAATAAAACACACAAGGAAAGTTTGGTATAACACTATGTACCAAGCCGAACTCTAAGTGAAAGAGTTTTGAAAGTGTCCGTTACATGGCCATGGCGTCGTAGTCTAACAGTCCTCTAAATGCACCCTCGCCTTTTTTTCAGTAAGGCATCAAGCGATAACACAATCCCTCAAACAATGGCTGTATGTGGCTTTGTATTCAAAAACGATATCAAGATTTCATTCAGTGTTTAAATCGGTAGAGTGCAGAGTTGCGCTTTGTTTTGTCTGGCGGTGTGACTGTGAGTAACCATTGGCTTAAAGGGAGGGAGAAGAGTAACTGGTAAGGCAGCTTGCCGATTCTGAGATAAACGGGCTAAGCTGTGTTTTACGAGCCTTCTCGACTATAACAGGTGTTGCCATGGCAATCACATTTTTGCTGAACAGACAAAAACACACACACATACACACACACACACACACACACACACACACACACACACATACAGTATCGTATCAACACAAGCTGAAACACACAAACATGTAAAACAATCTACAATATAAACCAGCAAGATTAGGCTCACAGGCTGCAGAGCAAGTCAGATCCTCACTGGTGCTGCTTGGCCCCCACCCACGCACCCATCACTCATATTCACTGTACTCCCCATCACCTCTCTACGCTCTGTTGTTCTGACAATGAACGAAAAACAGCAAAATAAAACTTATGAGCTGCTGTCAAAACTGTAAGGCGAGGACATGACTTGCAAGCCCAGCGAGCATTAAAATGGAAACACAGAATCCATCATGATTTAAAATACAGCAGAGGAGAGTGGAGGGGGGGGATGCATGGGCGGGAGCACAGAAACGATTGGCTGGTTTCAAATTGCATAATGTGGCTGTACTCCTCTCTGGCTTATGATATCCTTCAGCAGCCCGGCGTCCTCTTGTTTCAGTGACCAAAGCTGCACCAGCACAGCGCCCTCCTGCATGATGAGGCGAGCCTGCTGATCTGAGTGGGACTGGCTGAGTTGTATCTTGGGAAAGGTGGAGGAGTGCTCAGGCGAAGTACATGGTCCTCAGTGTGTCGTGGTGAATCTGAACAGCCTTGGCCAGCGCCTGCGGGTCCCTGCCGTTACTCTGCCCTGAGACGTGGCTGCCCTCCGCACTGCATCAGGGAGGAAGAGGAGCAATTCAAGAGAAGGGAAATAAGGGACTATAAAACAATGAAAACAGAAAAGGATCTACTGCATTGCCATTTTAGTAGCATCAGCTCCCAAAAATAAATTCTCGCAACCAAGGAAACTAGAGCCAATTAAAGAGCCAAAGTTATGCCTGGCAAAGAGAGTGAGAAAAAAATGTGCACAAATGAAGTTATTTTTTTACTGAGCACTAACTAATATATAAATTCCTTATAAATCAGGGTTCTTTATCTTGTAGTTTGCAAGGACTGTTGCCATATAATAACATACTGTGATATACATGAGGTGGACATAAAAACCTCAGATGAAAAATTACAAACTAAATGACTAGTGAACAAACTAAATCCCAATAAGAAAACAGCTATACAGGCCAGACATGAAGCAAAATGTCAATTAGCATTAGGTGTCAGTATGTGTGTTTCTAAAAGGAATTTCAAAGAAACATGCGATGAACTGTTGGGGCTTGTGTTATTTTGCCCACCCCCTAGTGCTCCCCTAATGCTACATACAGACTAAGGGGCCACTCAGACAAAGATGCATTGCTTAAGAGAAACACTTTGAACTCCATGTAATTCAACAGAATGATGCAAGCCCTGGTGCTCTTTCACTGCGGGGGAACAATGAGACGTGGCTGAGTTTTTGCTGCAGAGCGCAGTCTGAAAAAAGTCTCAGAAGTTGGACATAGTTCAACTTTTGAGAAGCAATGCAGAAAACCGAACGCACAGCCAACCAGTGACAACTTCTGTTTACACGCATCCCACTTTTTCATTGTGGAGAGTCACCTTGTGTAGTTCTTTTCTTTTCTTTATTAAATAGGTTGATATGTCTTCATTTGCAGTGGGACTGTACAAAATCTGTCCTTTTTTTTTAAAGATCATGTTTCTAATTTTCTGTCCAGAGGTCTAAAAATATTGATCACGAGCAACAGCCTCAACAGAAAATATTTTTTGCAAGACAGAGGAAATTTTTATTTTCAGTGATCAGTGAGCTTCAGTGTAGGGATACTGGCTTCTAAAGGACTACTTCAAAATAATAATGAAGAGTTTCTCCCCACCTGTCATGCTCTTTGTCGACCAGGTGGTAGCGGGCGCGGAAGGCCACCAGGTGGGCGTAGTAGGCCGGTGCTGGGATGGAGACGGAGCGTGTGCAGCGGACGTAGGTGTGGCACAGCTGGTAGGTGAGGAGCTGGAACTCGTCAGCGGTGAAGCAGTTGTCGTCCCACAGGACGTGGTAGTGAGAGGGCCGGCTCGTACCCTGAGGAGAGCAAGCCAAGTTAGTCGCAGCCGAGGGAGAGCACACCGAGTACAGAGAGCTGCTAAACTTGGGTGTGGCAGTGTGGCCTGGTACTTTGACAGACCAACAGTAATGGAGAGGTCACAGATTTCTTGCGACAGATACATGTTGCTGAAATGTCTCTGACCAAGATACACTACTCCTACACAATTTCACAATTTGCTGCAGATAAGAGCAGCAGTAAAAAGCAAGGCACATATGAGTAGGGTTTCATCAGTGTGTGAACATCATCGAGTTCCCCAGACAACCTTAAAAGTTGTTCGGTCTACACACTGGAAAGTGACAATACCTGTAATGCAGTTTTTTTTTTTAAAAAAGAATTTGGGCTCTTGATTCTAAAATATGCTGAAATGAAGTGAAGTTAAAATGATGTCTCTCGAGATAGTAGAAATGTAGATCAACAGGTCAGGTGATTCAGAAATTATGCAGACTAAGAAACGGTTCTTCAGGGTCTGAGTTGTTCCCAGGGGACTTACCTGTATTCCAGCGTGACTGCAGAGGTAAAAGTCAAACTCATAGGGGTGAGTGATGTCTGTGTCCACTGTGGTGCCAGCAGGAATGTTTCCGCTTCGCCCAACCTGACAAGGAAGCAGAAATCAAGAAACTGAAATAAGAGAATATGACAAACACTGACAAATACCCTGTATAGTAGGATACTGGCTCAGTATCCAGTTGTTTTGTCCCAAAAATTAAAAAAAAATTATCTTTCTTCCTTCCCTGTTTTATGCATCTTTAAAATAAATAATGGCTAGTTCAACTGATGGAAAGAGTAGGTTGACTTAGTAACTTTTTTTTTTTTTTTTTTTTTTACGTTAAATGTTTTCACTAATATCCATTCATGAATACGAGCTACAAACAGAAATCCTTTGTATTGCTCACCCGCTCGTTGCGATCTGCACAGAAGAGACGTGTGTGGTGTCGTTTCTGCACCACGATGTAGGTAATCCCCGGCTGGTACTCCTTCTCCAGACTGATACAGGCCTCCCTGATAGCCAGCAGCTCGTAGTACAGCACCTTCACAGGAAGATGAAGTTTTCAATATTAATATCACTTAGCCAAGTACAATAATTACAAAGACATCAAATACTACAAAAGTACTTTTGTTGGCACATAAACATATTGACAAATTATAAGATATCAAATGGTACAAGGAAACTCACATACAGTGCGAAGCAGTAGACTACACATGTCTACATATATGCTTGTAACATATAACAACACAAATATAGTAATTATTATAGCTGTGACTCAGTCAGCCAATACACAACATAAACTGTAGTAAGCTGGACTTTTAAGGGCCCTTCAGAAAACTAGTAGAGAAAAATACCTGTCTGAATTGGCCCTCCGAGACACCGTCCCTGTAGAAGATGATTCTGGTGGGCTTGTAGCGAGTCGACTTGTAGAACTGGATCAAGAGCTCCCGGACCATGGATGCCAGGTCCTGGATGACCTCTTGTCTGGGCCTCTGCACCCGCACCGTAGCACAGTACCTGCTGGGGTGGGCGTCCATACTGCCCACCACCTGCAGAGGGACAGTGGTGGTCAGAAAGGTCAGACACAAACTTCTGGAAAGTCTACGCAAAATCAACAGCAATCCCACAGACAGTTGAAAAGAGGGACATCTTGTGAGCACTGCAGCCAAACGTTTTTGGTGTAAGAATTTTTTTTAATACATAGTACAAAGAAGTGAAGTCTGTACACCTTGTTTCCTCACAAGGAAAAGTGGGCCACAGTGGACCTTTTGAACTGCACTGTTGAGCAGCCTATCACTTTGTAGCTTTGATATATGATTTGATATATTACAAAGCGCTATGACACTAAAGACAGCTCAGTGGACAACAGCATTAATGTAGAAGGTAGCAGTCTGTATGCCTTTTGGGAAGAGGCATTGTAAATCCTGTGTTCACAGTGACTGCACACTATAACTGGGAGGGAAGAACAAAGAGCTATTTGATGGGAAAATGGCATTTGTTGACGGAAAGTCTCACCGCTGCAATAGACGGCTTCTTCCCATCTCCTGCTGGAGGGTGGGTGACATCAGCCCCGAGAAAGATGACAGGCTGCTGGAACACAGAGGGTCTGCATGGACGATAAAGAGGAGACATCTTACTTTATCTTCGGATCAGTCTGTCATGAAGTGAGACAATTTAGCAAGGGCTGTTTTGTTTCTTAACAGGCTACAGAAAGATACTCAAATGAGTACACTGAGGAGCACACATATGTTCAGCACTTATACTTTCCCATTTAAACAAAATATTACCAATAAATTAAAAACAACATCAATGATCATCAGTGAACCAAACAAACCACCCACAACCAACTGCGACGGAAAGAGGACCTGCAAGTCAGCGATACCCAACAAGTGTGTTTATCTTCCTGTCATCCTGTTGTTGCTGCTGTGATTTTACCGTTGGTGTGGAACCAGGATGTTGTTGATGCCTCCCAGTTTGACGTTGATTTTGAGGCAGAGGTTGGACAGGGTCTGAGGCGACGTCTTCACTACGTTCTTCACCTGGACGCACTGGGTGGCCATGCCGAGGAGGGTGTCGCCCACTCGCTTCACCTCAGCTGGGGACCAGAGAGAATGGACAATTTACCTTCATGCCTTTTAATTTTACATTCATCATTGCTACATACAGTCTTATGTTCAAATGCCTCACAAAAACACTTTATACTGCTAAAGTAATCATGAGCCTTAGGACAAAACGTGAACTTGTTACTCTTTATACAGTACTGAGAAGCTCCAGGAAAAAAATGATTCAAATAAAATAAAATAAATGTCTAGATTTTGCTGCGGTAGTTTCCTGATTTTGTGTTTTTTGTTTTGTTGCTCTGATTTTACACACTGTATTTGCTTTAGGAGTGATTACCACCATCATACCATAGACAGGTGTCTTGCCAGGCAGGATTACGATGATGAGCTGCAGGCCGGCGTAGGTGTTCTTCAGGTGTCTGAACATGGGCTCCACGCTGTCGGCTCCCTGGGCGTATTTACAGAAACACGGCTGGCCTTGGATTGGCATCCCAGCATCCTTAGAGATTTTCCGCAGCTGGTCAGTGAAGCCCCTGTGATGGAAACCGGGTTTAAAAAAAAAAACAACACAAAAAAACAAGATATTATTGGAAATGAAGAGGAAATAAAGAAGAGAAACCAATGCGAGCAAAAGGCAAACGACTTATTAAATATGAGACATATTTGAACATTAAAACCGATGTTATCAAATTACTTATGATAACAAAGGATAATCACTGTACACAAATGAGACTGATGAAAGTGATTGGTGGTCTCTATCTCTCACCAGCAATAATGTTTCTCATAATTACAAAGAGGATGTTGCGCTGTTGTGTCTGGTGCCGAAAAGCAATGTAGCAGATTTACCCAATTTTCCCGTTGGCATGTAAAGTAAAATGCAGTGTAGACTGATGCTGATAATCTGCTCTGCAATGGCCTCATCTGTTTATGGCATTTATACAAATATCTCTGTATTATTGTGCCAAGAATTTATTGATAATAGAAGTAGCACTTCAATTTCATGCCATAAATTGTGTTGAGAACATGGATGCAATAAATGTGTGACAGACTATGACTATAATTAATTGATGAGAATTAAGTATGGGGATAAAAATTCTTGATTCTGTTTTGCTTGTTAGAATTTTTTTTCTTTTAATATGAACCTTCTGTAAGCTCATCAGGCTTTTTTTTTTTTTTTTTTTTTTTTTTTTTTTTTTTACCTAAACACAAACTGTGAAATGTCTTTGCTTTTCTCAGACTTTTACCACAGTAAAAATAAATTACAACAAACTATTTTTTTTCCCCCACTGTGAACTCACTTGAGAATCTCTTCCCGGCACTGCCTCTGGGTGGCAAAGCAGGCGATGGCCCACATCTTGATCTCCACTCCTGTATGGAATTGCTTTCCCCTCATGTCCCACACCCCATGGCTGGGTGTGGCCACCGTGCGGTTCTGCAACGACAGCGCAGGGTTGATCTGCTGGGGCTGGCAGTCACACAGACACATACATGGACACATAGACACTGATTGGGTTCAAAAGATAGGGGCAGCAGGCTCTCATGACGGTGGGCTAATGATCAGTGTAGATGGCTGAGTGATTGATCAGCTAGTACTAATACATCAGAAAGTTATCATTCATCAGTTTCTAATTGGGTTTAGAATATACTATAGATTACAAAAAGCTATCTTCATGTCAAGGCACAATACAAAACAGTCCAATTAAAACAAACAAAGCTACTCAAAATCCTCTTTGAAAACAGCATGCATGCACAAAGTTAATAATACTGAGTAAAAGCACAATACAAATCCACAACAATTAAGATTCATTCATCGACAGAGTGAGAGAGGGACTGACAGAAAGATGAGTAGAGACATGAGTGCGATGTGGAAGCAAATCAAAAGTGAAAGAAGAAGCTACAGATATCAATAACAGGGTTTTCCCCCGAAAAGCTGTTAGGTCAGAGATAACTGAGCAAGACCAAAAAATGCTCACTGGCAGAGTTAAGGTGTATCGATGACACAGAAAAGCAAACTACTTCCCTACTATAGCCCTACCCTGATGCAATGCAAAAATCAGAAGGGTTATTTGAAAGCACAAATGAATCATCTGGGTTTTCACCTCTGGCACAGACGTGAAAAAGTCATGTTAAAAATGTTAGATGCTTTATAAATCTATGTTCCAATAACCAGGCCATGTTAATTAGTGCAGGTTGTCCAGCTGTAACAACCTGGGGGAAACCCTGCTGTCAAAAACACACACACACACACACACACACACACAGACAGATGTTGAGGGACACACATGCGTATGGAGCGTGATTTAAAGGGAAGGTACCATAAAGTGTTCAGAGCTCACCCTGCCGCCATATTGCAGCATGGGGGCCGGCAGGACACGGCCCGTCACCTGAGCCATTTCATCTCGCACACGAAACTGGAACTCCTGGACGAAGGGGTCGGACTCGTAGTTCGCACTCCGCACCTGACAGTTGCAAGGAAATACTTGTTATTTGTAAAGTGCTTTTCTAAATAGAGTCGCAAAGTGCCAATACAAATACAACATAAACAATACAACCAGTATTAAAAAAAGAAAAAAGGAGGAGTAAAGACAGAAAAAGTGAGGTAGCAGAAGAAGGGAGATAAAGCTTTAAGTGGAGAATAAGATGCAACAGAAATTTAGTCCACAAGCTATATTTTTGCTCACAGGACACTCACCAGCCTGCTGATCTCCTCCTGTCTGTCTGGGGCAGAGCGAGCGGTGGCTTTGATCATAGTAGATGTCTGGTTATCTGTTAGCTTTTTAATACAGCGCTGTCCTGCAACGATGTTACACACCTAAATGGAATGAAGGGAAGGCAGGTTAACTGAGCTGTTAAAAAATGCAGATGTCCATCATTAATCAGTAGAGTATAAAAATCTGATTGTAAAAAATGAATTGCCAAGAATATTTTTTTTAACTGGCGACATTTGTTAAGATACATATTTTTCATACAAATACACCATCATACCTGTTATAAACACTATTTTGTCTACTGTGTCAGGTCATGTGTATGTAAACTTACACTTAACCTTGCTCACTCACTTACACAACAACAATTTTGTGTTTTCTTTTCCGTGGATCTTAAGTATCACAATGTGACAATCACATTCATTTTCTACTAATATCTGGCTGGTTAACCATCCAGACAGTGAAGAAACAAGTTTAGAAGTAGCCAATTTGTGTAAAGGCAGCCAATCAGGGGCCTGTTTGACACAGAGCTTTTGTTTTGTTCTGCTTTGATTGGCTCATGCACATAGAGCATGTTCAGTGGTCAGCCAGGACAAAGTTTGAGAACAGACGACAAAAAAAAAAAAAAAAAAAAAAAAACAACTCTATACAACAAATCATTTAGATGTTGTCATCTCAAAAACTAGTATGTAAGACAAGCAACTCTTACTAATTTACTGTATCTGTCAAAGAAAAAATTATTGTAATTTGGAGGGCATTAATTGCAGTCCTTGTGGAATACTGTGATTGTACCCATGATCCTTCACTTATCTGGCAGATACTGCCGCCACTAGTCCTTACCTCCAGGGGCAGGTAGGTGTGTTTCTGTTCCTGTCCCACCTGCAGACAGGGGAGGTGGGGGTACTTCAGCTGCAGATTGTACTTCTCTCTGAAGTACTGAGCAACTGTGCGTTCAACTGTCTGACCGTTCTCCAGTTGCAAAGGAAATCTGGGGATTTCAGGGGAACAAGAACATGGGAAAGGTTGAATATATTATTAGAAAAGCCACTCCTATTTATAAAAGATATGAGTTAATAGCTGCTGGTTAAGATGTAGAAACTCACGTCTGGTGGCTGGCAGGGCGTCGTGTTACGTTGCAGACTCTGTATTTCCTGCGCATTGTTCCACAGTGTGTCACTTCTACTTTAAGACCTGCAAAGACCATGGCAGAATTCGCATGAACATGTATCATCTAATGTTTTAGTCTGATGCTCTTATCCAGAGTGACTTAGAATAAGTGAAACAACTGAATAAGATTTGATTCCAAGATCACCAGTATTTAACAATAATTCTGCACCTCCTTTACACTCCGTACATAAACCAATACATGTACATTTAACACTCAGTAGTGCACTTAAACATCAGTCAACACTTTAAGTAATACAGACATACAGTTGTACTGCACAGAAAACTGCTATTTCTTGGTGATTGTACCTTTGATCTCTTTGGTGAACTTGACTCTGTGCGAGTCAGTGAGAGGCCGGGGCTGCTCGTCTATGTTGTGAATGTCTAGGACCTCGCACATGAACTGGATGACCTGCTGGGCTTTGTAGAAAGCCGTGGCTGACACTGAAAAGGTTGAGGACATCATATTTATTTAGACAAAAAAAACATATAGATTGCTCTTTGTGGCAAAATGTACACATTTATTATATTTATAGGTAGGCTGAATTTATGACAGAAATGCATCAGCAGGGTTGTTGTTTTTTTTTCCCTTTATCACTTCATCTCTGGATGGAGCTAACCAGCAAGTCAAATGTTCTGAAGACAAATTTACTCACCATCAATGTTAAGCATCATTTTCCACATGGCTGGCCGTACTGACTGATGGAAACCAAACCAAACCTCCCTGCCTCCGCCCAGCGGGTGGTCGTAGCCCTCTGGGGAGGAGAAGAAGGAACGTCCGACTGGGGTGTACCTGGAGCAGGGAGATAAACAGATCAAACACAGGTAAGCACAGGCTAATACTACCAGGGCTGGCAGCTCTGTTCCCTCTGTGACTCACCAGGTAGGACAAAACACACACTGCCAGGATTAGGAGTCCAAATTGGGAAAATGCAATGCTCAGACTTGGGCAAAAAAACAGCAGGAGTAACTATGGCTCTCTTACTGTACGGTAGCCAATGTTGTACATTTTAAAAAATATAAATAAACAAAAATATGGCGATTCTATCACACTTGATACCATGTAGCCTATATTTTTTAAGATGAATCTGAAAATAAGAATGACAGTTGACAGGGCATAAAACCAATGATCTATTGATCGAATGGAATTGAATTGTGGCCTTAAAATTGAAAGTCAAATCGAATCATGGATTTGGAGAATGGTGACCATCCTAGTCATGGATATTATAATCATATTGACCGATGTTTATGAAATGGAGGAACCTTGACCTGACAAAGCCCTTCGTGGCTCAAAAAAATTGCCTTCTAATAAATGATTGCCTAATGTGAAAAAGTGCATGGGTTTACTTTGTTTGTACTATGATTTGAAGAACAAATTTATTTTAATCTACTTTTTACATCTTAAACCAGTGTCTTTTTTTCTTGACTACAGCAAATTTCAAAAATAAAATGACATGTTTGAATATTGCCAATATACCAGTTTGATTTTTGACATCTCCATTATTCCATTATTATATCATGCTCCTAAATTTCTCCCCTGTGCTCACACTCTGAGCACTGTGGAAAAAAGGGAACTCACTTCATGGAGGGCAGGTGGCGAAGGACAACGTCCACAGCGTGAACAGGGTTGGTGCTGAGGGGTTTCTCCAGGTCCAGCGGCTCAGACATGCCGCGGCCTGTCAGGACCTCGTGCAGCATGTGCCAGCTAACCAACGACACAAACTTGATGGAGACTTTAAAGGGGCGGTCCTTCCCACCTTCGCCTGGCAGAGTGACATCAAGATCAACCTGAAGAGGAAAACAAAGGTCACCTTACTCTGTGAAAGATTTCTATCAATAAGACAACCACTGAGGTACACGACTTTACGTTTGCTTACTACTTTTATGTTAACAGATCTTAATCCTTTCAGGGTTTCCTATGAATACACTTTGTTCACACAAATCCATTTTATGACCCACCCTTTGCAAGAAATCATCTTCCAGGAAATTTTCAAAGACTTAGAGGTCAAAAGATCACACCTGACACCTTCTCTGTGTCGGTTTCACAGTTACAAACTCAAACATACACACATCCGTCAGAAAAATTTCACAGGAGTCATAATATTGTATAAGTTAGGCTAAATAAGCCTGAACAAGAGTCTAGTGTCTGCAGCTACAAACTTGTTTCATAGCCTCAAAAGCTAAATGCTGGATATCACTTCTCCAAACTGCTGTCTTACTGTCATTCATGTGTGTATTTAAAGTGGAACTCTTACTGACACATATGAGGAGAAACCAAACAGATTTTTTAATTTCTGCAACTACAGTACCCTAAATATCAACAGCACAAAATCTAAAAATCTAAGTTGAAGATAGATTCTGCTGCTGAGCTATAAAATACAAAAAAAGAAAACCTACTGAAAAAGGCTAAATTAAATTAGGTGTTCTGTACCTTTTCACGCATTCTAACATTATAAAGACGAGCCAGTTATCAAAAATTGAAAAAAGATGCTCAAACTCACACCAACATAAACAGATGCACACACTGCTCGCATTCATCACGCTCTCTCAATAAAAACTTTGTGCAGAACACCAACATTACTTGCTAGAGTTAAATCACACACACAGCATGTCAACTTAAGCAATAGAACCTTATATATGGACTGTAGTACAACATTAAGAGGTGCAACTAACAGAGCAGGGTAGTGTGCACCAACAAACTGGTTTCAAACTGGTTTTCATGACTAACAGTGACCAACATTTCCATTTGAGGAATAAATCAACATAGGCTACATTTCTGGGATATTCCTCTCCTCTTTGACATTTATCCTTTGTATTTTTACAATCCCACAACTGCCAAGTACACAATCTGCGACAACCAGGACATGACCTGGTGCATTCAAAAACTCTCAACTTCACAGGACCTCCATCATTTAATCAAACAAACAAAACGGGCATTTTCAGGCTGTGGTCGGTGACTAGTGAGGCCTGCTTTGGGTGTGTGACAAACTGACCAAGTACACACTTTCACCAGTCCACATGGCAAACTGGCCGCTGCAATTGTAAAGCCTTCATGTCTCTAGCAACAACCTCTGTATCCAAGAACCCTTAAATCAGACAAAATGATGTTATATCAGACTGACTTTTCTTTTAGTCACTGAAAATGAAAACCTTGGGAGTTTTCTTTGACTTGACATGACACATCCTACAACATAACAACTGCACATGCGCACACCGCAATGACAATGCTGAAACAATATATCATGCAGCCCTAGCCCATACCATTTGAACTTAATGTTGCCCTAATTTCAGCTGCCAGCTGTTGCCTGGGACTTCAGGCGGGATGCTCCACACAAAATAAACGTGTAAATATTGTAGGACATTTCACCATTCTTCTCATTTCCCATGATCTTTTTATGACTGGAAATTTTTTTCTGAAATTTTCTCAATTTTCCAGAACATGACTTTTCTTGACATCAGTGATGACCAACAAAGCAGACTCAGCCACAATCACTCACACACCACTTCACAGGAAGAACATTTTTTGTGAGCCTGACTCTCACGGTCAAAGTGCACTTTGATTTTGCATACAAAAAAATCAGCATCACAAAATTAGTACTGAGTCTTACCCCGCTGGTGGCAACAGGAAGCGGGTTAGCAGTGTAGAGGCTCTTCTTTCCATCGTAAACTGGCCTGTGGTCCCCAAAGATGGTCACCTTGAAGTGCTGAACCATGGAGTCCACCACCTCCCTAAAGAGACCACCAGGAGAAAAGCCATCACGTCAGCACAAAACTCAAGACCTTAATATGAAATAAAAGTTATGTAAAGACAAGAAATCTTACTTTCACAGTCCTGACAGATCTACTAGAAAATGTTTTCAAAGAAGAAACTTCACAGTCTATGTCTGGACAGGACTCATGAGCCTAAAGGCCTCGACAAGTTTCAGCCTGTTCGGTACCTGTTGACACGGCGTGGACACTTCTCAGGTTTGATGTCCACCTCATACAGGTAGACGTCGATCTTGGGAATTTCCACCTGGAAGCAGTTGGCCAGAAGCTTGATGGGCTTCCCCATGGTGCCATAGCCAGGTCGCCGTGGCAGCGAGAAGAGCGCTTGGGCTCCAACGGCTCCTACAGCAATACATACAAAACAACAATAACTAAATAAGCAGACAAATCACAAAACTAAACATCAGAACTTTGCAATTTTGTCAAGAAAATTCAATAAAATTGTTGTAATAATAACAGTACTAATTTGTGGCGGTTGGATTAATGGATGAATATATTACAGCATCGACCTCTGTAATCCAAATCTATAAGAAGTACCAGTCTTATTTTTTATTTTTTTTTATTGTACAGTTGCATTTAATTGTTTTGACTTTCACTAAAACAGCATCAATGTTTGAGATCACTCTAAGTCAGGGATTTTTTTGCAGTCCTAATGGGCCGAGCCTGAAACCATCATCATTCATATCATGCAGTCGTTTGAATGTTTTCAGACAAGCCAAGACTTTTGAGAGGAAGCCAACTATGGAGGAAGGAAGTGGTTGATAAGGAGGTAAGAGCAGAAAGAGGAGGGCCTCAGGGCAAAAACAGTCAAGGGAAAGATTGCTCCATTATTATACAAAAATGGCCAAAACTGTAAGAAGTATGCCGGTCATGTTGTTCCACATCAATCTAATATTGACTATATAAAAGATTAAAGACTTTGGTGACATTTCCATACAGACTGATTCAGCAGTCGTAGATTTCTTCTGACTGACAAGGCCTTTGTCAGACAAGAGGAGAAGTGGGAGGGTGTCACGCCACATCAATTTGCTACCAATTTTCATAAATGCCGAACTGGAAACTGCTCAGCCAAACAATGACATCACACAGCTACGCACGTCCCACGAATATGACTCAGAGGATCCACACACGACCTACGGCAGCAAAGTTGACGGTGACTCCCACGGCACAATGGCCAGAGCGACATGCAGTCTCGCACATACATAGAGCTCAACAAATTAAAAATAGCAAGTCTACTTAGTTGTCACAGGAAATCTAAAGTCACTGGGAGATTATGTGTTAAAAATGTCCTGTATTAACTATGAACAAATATGGCCTTGGAATGAGCGAGAGAGAGGGTCATTGGGGGGGAAATCTTAAATTGTCACAGCTTGCAGCAACAAGTGTGAGGGGTCAAGCACTGACCCTGCCATAAGGAGGTATTGTTCAGTAAGAGTGTATTTTCTGCTGATGTGTCCCCAGGTTGCTTCCTCCCATGTGTTGTTGCCATGCCAATGGCACCCATGTGGCTACAGTTTCTCCATGGCAACGAAAGGCATACTGACAATAGAAGGAAAAACAAGTGCTTCCAGATTTATCTTGTTTATCTCTGATACCTGTGAAATAAACAGCCTATTTTCATTTACATCATTTTGACCAATTAATAGGTAAGATGAGGCAATTAAGTGACAGCTGAAAGAATCCAACATATTTTCTTCAGGGACTAATGTGTAGAAAACATGCTCAGGTAGACACCTGCACCAGACATACAAGACAGGTAGCAACCGCTGTACCGAAGCAATGACCTAATGAGACAACTGGTTGCATTGAGTGGGCAGCAACAGAGGAATTGAGCTGTCTCATTCTACAAATGCACAGCGCAAGTAGAAGCAGTCCACAGACCTGACATCCAACCCACACACCGAGTCTACTTCACCGCTACTCTGGAAATCAAACAGCATAAGACTAGGCTGATCTGAGTATTTTTAGCAATTGACGAGATAGGTGTAACTATCCCTAAAAGAATAGTGACGATGTAAAATTGAGCCTATTTCAGCTATCAACCTGCTAAAAAAAACAATGACAGATTTCAGGCTTTCGTGTTCACCCTGTCTATAACCACAGCCTCAACATCAATAATATGCAAGCTGTGATGGTGACGACTCACAAATTGCATTTGGTGCCCTTGGGCAAAAGTAAATTGACTTATGCCATGTCAGGCTCAATTGATTGGTAATTAACAGAGGGCACAGTGACATGAACACTATTCAGCAGTCAGGGTAACCATGGCAGCAGCTGGTGTGAAAGGCACCCCTTCCAACGGACATGAACGAGTACGCGCACACATGCATACACACACACACACACACACACACACACACACACACACACCTCCCTGCATGAAGTAGCCAGGCAAGTGTGCCAGCCTCTCTCGGGCTTCAGGCACACCTGACGGGATCACCACCTGCCTCTGACAGCCGCCAAAGAATGACGTCGACAGAAGCCAGTGAGACGGGTACACGCGCACGGACACTCGCGCACACGCACGGTGTCCGGCCAAAACCACCAGAGAAACGTTGATTTCCAAGGAAACGGCTTGACCTACAGCTCTGTGGAGCTAACGTCAGATCAAAATGGAAATGGGGTTAACTGTAAAAAGTCACTGACACTTCCTGGGAGTGATGAAACCAGAGCACCTGGACATCAAACTTGTGTGCAATTTTAAGACCACCGTGGAAGATCCCCACCTGTTCCGATTTCCATTCATGAGGTCTCTGTCCGGATGACCCGGCTCCCAATTATCAAATCTTAGGCAGGTCACTCTGTAGCTGGGGGTCGAGCAGTGGCCGCTGTCAGCCTCAACACTTTCCCGATCCCCGCTCCCCTGATTCGGCTGCTGATATGGAACCGGGCCGCTTGGGGGGTCCGCTTGGCCGGAGGTCCTCCCTTCTCTCGCCTTGCCGCGACTGACAGCTCAAAGGTGAACACAAAATATGTCCCCCTTCCGTTCTTCGAAGCTCTATTTGTTGAAGCTGAAACAGAACAACATTATTTTCAGTTCTGGAAATGGTTGTGACAGCTGAGCTACGGAGTTGGATCCGTGTCGCTAACGTTAGCAGCGGCTAACAGCGTCAACGTTAGCTTCGGCTAGCCGACAACTAGCCGCTCGCTCGTAACGCCAAACACAAAACTGACATGAACGTTTACCTGGCCAGCGTCTGGTTTTCCTTTTTTCAGACCGGTTAACGTGACAATCCGGTGTTTTATTTACTTTGTCAAACGAATATGAGGGCTACACACCCCGGTGTCCTCGCTGTCGGTGATAAACCGGTCTGAAATCTCCACTTACGCCGCCCTCTGTCCGTGTCAAGTTACGCAGAATAAAATATAACACTTCCGGTGTATATTTCAAAATAAAATCAGTAAAGGTAATGTAAGTACGATTCACCACAATGTAACATTATCACTTCCGTAGCATTCGTACCGTCACAGCTTCATTCCACAATTAAGATCATCCCACCGTATTTTTAAACGATGTTTATTGCCCCGTGTACACCCTAAAAATGATCGCCACGCTTTAATGTTGTTGAAAAGTCATTACACTTCCGGTAGGGTTGTGTTGATTTCTGGCTAACTTGACAGAGAGCTCTCTTTCCTCGCCTCCTCCTACGAGGGAAATCCGTCAGGAAATACCAACTACAGACAGCAACGTCACATCCTATAAAGTTTTTTCTCAACTTTGTACGTCATTTTTTTTTTTTTTTTTAAATAAAGTAGTCATTTACACCTTTGTAATTACCTCTTGAAAGTGTCTATATGTTTTCCAGACTGATGTTGTGCATAAGCCACAGTGTTGCACAACATGACCTGATGTAAGCTGCACTGTGTAAGACTAAATAATTAAGATGCTTACGTGGAAATACACACTCCAGTCTGTAGATGTCTCTACGCTTATCAAATTGAATAAATACTACACCCAAGAACCATAGAAGAAAATAACCAGGAAGCTGTATTCTTGAGGCAGAGGGACTGTCATGGGAATTGTTTTTTAAGCTCTGTGCATGGGAGAAATCGATGAGACAGCAACACAAAGGTGTGACACAGTGTTATTATAATCCTATCTAAAATTTTCAGCTCCTCTTTACCATGAGATGAATTGTTTGTGGTGGATGTGTGCTCTCCTGCTGCACATATGTTCAATGCAGGCCCATGATCTGCACACACATCTTCACCTGTTCTTACTTCAAACAGGATGGAGAAGGTGATCAACTGTTTCTGCAAGAAACCAGATGCTGTGGCCAGGCTGATTTGCTTCCCCTGGGCAGGTGGAGGCTCCATTCACTATGCACGCTGGGGAAACGTCCTCGACGGCTCTATTGAAGGTAACACAGCTGTGGGATATTCTTGCACTTTGTACCGTGCACCTGTTACGGCTTGTATCCTGGATTCAGAGTGTAGGTATGCCATAACAGGGCTGTATATCTACCTGACCGGAAAATGATTTGTTTGCATCACTTTATCTCATTTTCAGTGTACGCCGTTAAGCTTCCAGGCAGAGAGAGTCGAGCCAAAGAGGCGTTCTTTCAGGACATGCAGCAGATTGTGGATGAGGTTATTGGTGTGTTGCTACCAGAGCTGAGAGAGAAGCCATTCGCCCTTTTTGGCCACAGGTATGATGAGAATAGGGCTTCAGAGGTGATACTGAGTCACAGTCACAGTTTTTCTTTGCTTGTCTTTCTTCCTCCTGTCTCCTTTCTGTGCTTTGTTTGCAGTCCACAACATGTTTTGTTTATGCCATGTGTTGCACTGTTCTGGTCTGGCTTAGTTTCGGCGCCATGACAAGCTTCGCTGTAGCAGATGCACTGAAGAGAGTCCACAACCTTGAACCAGTTCACATCTTCCTGTCTGGCGCCTCTGCACCTTATGTGAGTTAACCTGCTTAACTCAGTCCCACCACTGTTCAGTTTTCATGGTTTTGGTTGGCTCAGGGTAAGATATTCATGTTTTCCTCGCTGTTTGGCAAATAAATGTTGAATTTGAATTAATATGAAGATCAACTAAGCAGAATAGTTGCACCAAAGAACTCTTATTAGGCAAAACCTTCCTCTAATTCAAATTATGCCAAACTGTTTACTGCAAGCTTTCCAGAGGATGTGTTGGTTCAAATGCTGCAAACCGATCTGATTTGATCTGCAGGATTTTAATAACTGTGCAGTGAATGGAGCCCAAATAATTCACAATGAAGTTCCTTAATGATGTATGGACCAGGGTTATTATAGTAACCAAACTAAAAACTAAAACTAACTGGAATACAAACGAAAATCAGACTTTAGAAAAAAAAAAAACGAACTAAAATAAAATAAAGTAAAATATATATATATATACAGAATATTTCTTTAGTTATTGTCTATGTCAGTTTGGTTAAGTTTGTAAATGCAATAAGCACGAGGAGGAATTGGTGCTGATGTTTCTTGAGCCTGGGATGTCGACATGACCCAAAGTGTTGGGTTTGGATTGAAATACCTATTATGAAAAAATTAAATCTAGTCCCTGACGAATACCGCCTTTATTGTAATTTAAAAAAAAATAAAAATAAATAGCTGGATAAAAGAATAAAAATTAGACTGAAATGAGCAAACCCCCTCTGGAAACTAACTGGAACTAAAACGATTTGAAAATAAAGTTAAAAATGAAATAAAAGTAAGGACTAATGAAAAATATAAAATTGTGATAATAAATATATGGACTGGAGTTGGTGGAGTTAGTCTGATGCTGTGTGTGTGTGTATGAAAATAAGAAGAGGAGAGTTTGAATCCTCATAATAGGGCCCCTTTAATACAGGACAGTTCAAGGCACATCAACCCCTCTCTGTTGCAGTCAGAGACGCGCATCAAAGCCCCAAAGAGGAGCGAGCTGTCAGATGAGGATTTCCTGAAGTGGCTGATGGCGATCGGAGGCACTCCCCCCGAGCTGCTGGCCAACCCCGAGGTGCTCAAGCTCTTCCTGCCTGCTCTGAAGGCCGACCTGCACGTCGTGGAAAGCTACAGGTGGGTCTCTCAGTTTCAGCGATACTCAACACTTCATATCTGACCGCCTGTGTTCACCGAAACATCACTGCATCGTTTAAGTCCTGGTTGTGGTGCTGCTGCAGGTACAACAAGCCCGACAGGCCGTTCCTCTCCTGTCCGGTCACGTGCTTTGATGGGAAGCAGGACATTCCTCATGACTTACAAGGTCAGCTCCTTGATGCGTCCTGCATGACTGATTTTCCATGTGATGCCTTTCAGAAGCATTTTGCCCAGCCATAACATTACGTGCTCTGATATGCAACATGCTTCATGACTTTAATGCAGAAGTGGAAGTAACTAATTACATTTATTCATGTTACTGTAGTTTAGTAGCTTTTTTGTGTACTATTCTCAAGAATATTTTTTATTTTATTTATTTCATTTTTGAACATGTGAAGAAAATTATGATTTATGTTGTTGGGTGTACATCAGATTTACAAAACAGTGTCCCAGTCACCCCCCACCCCAACTGATCCCATTAACAAGTCGGTGTTTTCCACATAAAGTACAATAAAAGGCACTTGGTCACTGGAGTAGTCTAAGTAGGTGCTGGAAGTCAAGGCCTTATATTTAGACTAAAAAAGTGACTAAAATAAATAGGTGAGTAAATAGATAATTAAATGCTTATACCAACCAAAATCACTGACAAAATAAACAGAATCCAATTGAGTATTTTTTAAAAATTCATAATTTTATTTCAGTTCATTTTTGCTCGAGTTTTGTCCTTCACTACATTTTAAATCAGATCTATTACAAAGAACAAAATGATCAGTGATAGATTGTGGGAGCTTTCACAATAAAAGCTCGGTCAGTGGAGATGAGTAGAGGAATCAGCTTCAACTTTGTTGGTTCTATTTTTGGTCATGCCAAATTTCACAATAAAAGCTGCACCATGAAAAACTGCAGCGAGGACCATTTAGACTCAGCTGGCAAAAATGTGGAATAAGAGTGGGGAAAAAAGGATAAAAATATCAGAGAACCATTTAGACTCAACCATCATGTGTTTATTCCACATGTGTCAGTTGAGTCTGCAGGCTCCTCAGCTCAGTTTAGTGTAATGTCCCTTTAAAAGCATGTAGTGTGCAGCGTGTTCTCCCCTCCTTTTCTAACTGCATGGAAAAGATCACAGCTAACACAGTTACTGTTTGGAAAAAGGAGCTCAGTCACTTTTACTGCCAGGACATTTGAAATGAGACACTTTTTACTTTTACCGCAGTAGATTTTTACTTCTACTGCAGTAAAACATCAGCAGAGTAAAATGCACAGGGACAGAAAACTTAGACATGGAAAACCCAACAGGAGCATCTAGAGGACTTGTGCTGCTTCGTGTCTCGCTCCTAATTAGTGGTAAAAGTTGTCAAGGTTGGTTGGAGATGCAGGGAGGTAGATGAAATGGAGCCCAGGTGCACAGCGCGGACCAAAACAAGCACAAGCATCAGAAACTTGTTCATATTCCCCAAAAACACTGCATGCACACTTCACAACAGGCGGTGGTTCACTGTTCTCCTCCAACAACAAGCCTGTGGCTTTAAATAGCAATAAGCACCTAAAGACAATGAATGAGTGGATGAATGTGTGTGTTACTTTACTTTTCATTATGTAATTAACTTTCTTTTTGTTTTCTTATTGTTTTGTTCACAGCTTGGAAGGACATTTCATCCGGAGACTTCACAGTTCGGATGCTAGATGGATCGCATTTTTACTTGAAAGATGCTGAAAATGAAAAAATTATATTAGACTACATCACAAAACACCTAGAAACATCAGAAATGGACTATTTGTAGTGAAATACATAACAAAACACAGTATATATTTAATGTCTTAAATGTTTTTTGTTCTTTGTCGCTAATTCTATGTGACAGAATAAAACTGAATATATATTTTTCAATAGTATCATAAATACTATCTCAAACTAGAAAAAATCTGACATCATAATTTTACTTTGGAGAACTGCCACAAATGTCTGGCGATATTTAGGAAGTCATTCCATGCCCTTCAGTGGCTGTACATCTGATCATAAACAGTATAACTGAGTCCACAAAAGACATTTTCTTAAACATACTTCATTTTTATTGCTAAACCCACATTTAAAAAGGTACAATCCAAAACAATGCCCATGTACTCTTTATTGGGAGCGTGTAACCTAGTACCTGTTGTGCACAGATTTGAGATGTTGGATATATTCATTAATACAGTAACGTTACTCGTGAATAAATATTCCTTTATCATACAAGTGACATTTACAATAGTCTTATCCTTCAAGTTTAACATATGACCTCAAGTATTGCTTTTGGACAAATGAGCAGAAATGCACACACAAAAAAAAAGTCGTTGATTTTTAACTGTGGAAGTACAATCGGTTTCTCATTCCTCCCTTCTTATTTCTCTGCTCTGTTTTTTTTTTTAACTTTATCAACAAAAAAATCTACATATCTACATTGTGTTCGAAGACTTTGTTGCATCCCATTTACAGGTGTGTTACATATCACACTTTTTGCATTTGATATCATCCGTCCATATCAAATTATAGACGGACTGAACCGAGGCTCGTTAGGTTTGACATTTGGATTGAAATGTCTGAGAGGACCAGAACAATCATGAACCACAGGAGGGAATAATGTTCAACGTGCGCTGGTAAATAACACGCCACCTCTGTCTCGTCCTTGTGCTCACCCGAGGGTGACGCCACAGCTACCGGAGTGCAAAGGTCATGGGGTTTGTGAATGTTTTGTGACGAAATGCAGGACTATGATTAAACTATGGAATGGAAAAGAAAACAGCGCCTGGTAAATATTCTGAGGCGGTTCAAAGTCTGAGCTCGAGTCCTGCGTCTTTGGCAGCCGGGTGAGGAGTCGAAGGCGGTGGGTGTGTTTGGTCCGTGGGTGTTTTGGAGGGCAGGGTGGGTGGGTGCTACATGTGGGAGCCTCCTCCCTGAGGCGGAGGCGGTGGCGGAGGCCGTCTGTCACTTCCCTCCTGTATGGCGGGGGAGTCGGCCATCACGAAGGAGTCTGTGGAGTGGGTGCTGATGCGAAGAGGAGCCAGGCGGCGCAGGTTGCTGGGCGTCCAGGGCAGACTGAGCTGGGCCCTCTGGGACGGGGCCACCGTGTCGCTGTCCACCGCCGCCTCGGCCAGCCAGGGTGGGATCTGCATGGGCGCCATGGGGTCCAAATCTGGCATGAAGGCTGGGTTCTCGATGCCAGCTGGACAGAAGAGGAAGGAAAGAGATTGGGAGTGTTTGATGAGGTTTAAAGCTCAGAGAGGAGGGTGAAGTTGCGAGGTTTATGTTTCTGTTTTACCTCCTGCTCTGTAGGTGACCCTCATGGGGTATGACCCACCGGACGCCTCGCCACCAGAGGCGCTGTCTCCCTCTGAGAACTCAAAATCTGCAAGAAAACACACAGGTTTTAAAAATAGGTTTTCACAAAGTACCATAATAAGCATATAGTTGTATTTACTTGGCAAAAACACAGATACCTTCATCACCAAACGGGTGGCTTTTACTTTTGTCCATCGATTTTCCATTTGGCATCTGCATCAGAGAAACATAAAAAATTCATCATTTAATGTATAAATCACTTGTTCAAACTAAATTACAAAGTGTTAAAAAATGACAAGGTGAGCAATAAATACAGTGGTTTTCAAACTCTTTCATATTATTCTGGAGTCCTATGTTGACTCTCACTTGCTTTAATTAAGCTGCATTTGAAGTGATTTTGCTCTCAGGACCCTGATGTGAAAAGATCTTTCTGATTTATGTGAAGTGTTTAATGGTTTAGGTGCTTAAACACTGACACACAAATTCAAAGTGTGGAGGGTAAAACGTCTCATATAAGTTCTGAGTGACTATTCTGAGAAATTATATGCACATTATCCCATAAAAAAAAAAAAAAAAAAAACTACTGAGGCTGTAACCTTTTGTTGCTGGTCCTTCTTTTGGTGTTTGCTTATCGTCTTTGGCGGTGCAATACCCATCTTTGCAGACTTGAAGGACTCCAAACGGTTCCTCATGGTCCTCTGGAAGATCTCCTGCACCTCATTTTCGTCTTTGTTGACTTCAAAGTGGCTTCTGCTGTACCTGTGCCTGTGCTATAAGCCAAAAAAAAAAAAAAGATGACTTTAAGAAGAGGAACCTTAAGAAGATGTGGATAAATCCAACAATTATGAATCCAAAATGTTTGTGACAAATGTGACACAGCAAGCTTACCTGTTTCCTGCCCTTGTAGAGGTGCTGCTGCAGCAGGTGGTGAGAGTTGACGTCCTCTGTTTCCCTCATACCCTTCATGTCTAGCTCGTGCATTTCCAAGCTCACTGATGGTACATTGTCTCTTCTGAAGGACATAAAAAAATGTACATCACTTATTATATGCCTTCATCGCACACCAGTACAGCTTGGTTTGTTGGAGAAATGATAAAAAAGCCAAGTGCTGTGACAGCTTGCGGCCACCAGGGGGCAGAGTCTTAATGTTCATAAGGAGGCAATATAATCCACTTGATCTGAATTTGTAACTGCATTTGTTGAATGCATCAATACCAATACATCAAGGTGTTGAAAGCTGACATGCCTCTACGTCTGTTTATATTAAAATATTCCTGTGTTTGCAAACTGAAGAGCACATGAAGGAAAAAGTGACAGGAATTGGAAGTGTTTCTTGTAAATAAGTGCTGGACATTGCTGAGGCTTGTTCCTGCTCGCTCATGCTATGCTGGCAGCTATTTACACTTGCTATATGGGACTGTCCGGTTTCAGTTCCTCCTGTGATTACGGTGTAAATAGGCTGTAAAGGTTTTGCTCACAGGATGGAGGAGACTGGCACGTGATCGCCGGATGTGTCGGCCGTGACGTCAGGCATGACCTCTGAGAAGTCGTCACCAAACTTCTTCTTGAAGTCGACGAATGCTGTTTCATTGCGGATGAATTCCAGGGAGCCTCTGCGTTCACCCTGAAACCAGGAGAGGAGACAAAAACCTCTTGATCTGCTGTTGATTAGCAGGTTTGGGAGTCTGTTTGGACCGTCATCTTTGAAATCCCACGAAAAAAATCAATTCAGTTCATAAGAGCTCATTTGCTGAGATGTGAAAATGAAATTTCACTGATTAAGGCGCCTGGTAGGAGCTGAGTGGTTTGCATGATTTCAAAAATGGGTTTCCTCTTGGTGCAATTGTTTAAATCTTCATGATGTGTAAAGGGCAAATTATTATTTTTCTGGTGACTAATTAGTCTATGACCAGTACTGAAAACTGCCTTTATATCTTTATATGCCAAATCTTTGGTGTCAGAAATTAATTGTGTTCCTTTTTTTACAGTTTATACATTTTATTTATTGGAGTGATAGATAGATAGATAAACTGGGAAATTCTTAAACATGTATAGGAAATATGTCACTAACTTGATATTTTTTGCGTGTAGCAACACCATTATGGACATTATGTGCTTGTTTCATTGTTGCACTTCATAACAATTTACTTTCGTCAACTAATTTCTTAATGCAGAAGTCAGTTAAAATAAAATAAGTAATTTTAACCTGCTTGGTAATGATAACCCAGAATTTTTCAACCCAGTTTTTGGTAGATTTAACTCAACAATGTGGTCATTTTTTACCCATTTTGGAGGAGAAAACAAACCCATAACCCAAACCTGCTTTATAACTTTTGACCCAGCACTGAGTAACCAAAATAGCCCATACTGGATTATTTTTAACCAAGCAGTTTTTAAGTGTAATGAATATTATGTCTTTATCCTTTAATTTTGGTCTTCAGGGGCTTGCTATGTATTGACATTGAGGATCCAAAATTCACTTTAGCCATGTTTTTTTTTTGTCATGATGTGGGCAGTTATAATTTCATGTGGGGTATACCATTAAATAAACAGTGATATATTGCCCTCACCTCAGTCACGTAGCTCACAGCATCTTTGAGATTGAGCTGGTGGAAGACATTGAAGAGGTAGTCACGATTCTTCCTCGCTGATGGTTTCATCAAAAGCCCGGACATCCACTTCTCCTCAAAGTTCTTCCACCTTCACCATGAAATGAGAAGATGCTCTTAGTTTGTTCACACACCACAATAATCATAACTGCATAATCATTTTAAGACGATCCTTCACTCACTTGTCCCTCATGTAGTTGTGTCCTATTTGTCCAGATATGTCTTCTATGGCAACGAGCATGTGGTCAAAGACCTTCACAAAATAAAAAAGAACATATCCTGTTGTAGCTGGATCACAAAGAGACGGTTTATGTTTCTTGTACCTGCAAATGGTTGAACTGCTTTATTTGGAGCTTTACCTTATTCTGTACTTTTTCTATCAGTGTGAGCTCGGATATTCCAGCTCTCTTCACTTTCAGCCAGGTTACCAGAGGTTTCATCGTTATTCCCTGTAGGTGACAGAGAAATTATTATTGTCTTTTACATGCAAAATTTGGATGATATGTTTCCTGTATTTCAGCTGCCGTGTCACAATCACATATTTCCTGAGAATCACATAAAGTTTCTGTGCTAAATTACATCATGAGGCAGCACTTGAGCCATGGATCTTTGCTGAGGATGTTACCTGAATGATGACAGTGAAGTACACCACGATAAGCGTCGTGCAGACCATCAAATTCTTCTCCTTTATCTTGCTCTCATCAAGCATCATTGCCAGGCCGTACGCAACAGCCCCTCGCAGGCCACCGTAGCTCATAATCACCTGATCGATGATCTCCAAGGGGACCAGCCTGAATTTGTTCAGGATCCAGGTCAGGAAAAACACACCTGTAATGCACAAAATTAGTGACATATGTATACACAAACCATCAGTCTTGGGACTTCTGACACAGATTAGACACTAAACTGACCAGAAGACAAACTCCGTCTCACCTATGAATCTGTACACGAAGATGAAGAGGAGGGTGAGGAGGATGAAGCCTGTGTTCCACACCCATAATGCCTTATCAATGGCCGAGATGCCGAGGAAGACAAAGATGATGGTTTCTGAGCCATTAGCAAAAACCTTCATGGCGTATCTGACGGTGGTGACAGACTTCTCGTCCATGTTCGCATTGATGTACTTCTGGCAGCACATGCCGCAGAAGACAATCCTGCAGAAAAATAAAACAAAACGGGAGATTAATTTCTGCTCCTAGTGGAAATACACAGATGATAAGGAATAACTTCCAAGGCTGAAAGAAGAAGAATCTCTGCATTATTCCTATACCTTGCTGGTTACTTTTCATTTGCTTAAAATGATCAGAATTCCCCTTTTAAATGTAATACGGGATAATAACAAAAACAAAAACAGCGAGACATGTTTTTGAGGCCCTTACGAAAGGATGGCAGACAGGGAGAGCATCTCGGCTGTCAGGTAGGAGAGGTATCCCAAGACGAAGATGAAGCCCGGCTCGATGATCTGGATGTTCTTGGTGCATCTGGTCAGCAGAGAGATCAGCAGGCCGAACACAAAGCCCACGAGGGAGCCGCCGAACGCAACCACGAAGAAGGAAACTGAGAAAGAGAGAAATGGGGACATCATCATTTATTGCATTAAGGCCTCACTGTTTGATATTGTACCCACTGAGCCATGTTAGGCCACGAGGTTTTACATGATTTCCACAACATGCTCAGTTAAGAAACAGAGAAGAAGCATTTTTCACCATGACTGAGTGAATGAATGAGTTCAGTTCATACTTATTCCTTTGATGATCTCCACCGCATCGATTTGAGCTCCTCCCAGGGACACGAATGCATCAAACACGTTGAACAGGACCTAAAGAAAGAGGGAAATTAATTAGTTTTCCTTTGTGCTGCCTTGTCGGATGGAAGCCTTGTATCTCCCATATCTCAGCTTTTCAGAAACTAAAACAGCTGCACAGTTGTTATATTGATCACCCATTTTTTAGAAGGTTACAGAAGCTCCAGGCTCATATGAGTCGCTTACCACAGAGAAGTTGCATTATGAAAATCAATAAACAAAAAAAAAAAAAAAAGGAATTACAGTGTTTAACTTCAGTATGCTTCCTCAGCCTCCTGCTCTTATGCACTCTCTCAGGCAGGTCAGAGCTCAGGACACAGTCTCTGGAAAGGTCAGAACCAAATTCCCTTTCCATTCCCTTTCACTTATCCCCAATGAATTGTGCATAAATATATGATTCATAATATAAATACAGTGGGATATTGCTACAATTTTTTAATCAAGGCGCCTCAAAGAGCACTGAGTGGAGCAAAGTTCATGCAAGCTGCCAAGACTTCAGGCAAGGTAGAAGCCCTTATTTTCAAATGCAGAGTGTTTGCGTTGTGTGTACTTCACGCCTTCGAGGTGTGTGTTCTCAGTGATGGATGTGTGTGCAAATTCACAAACTGTTCTGCTTCTTATGCAACACCAGGAAATGCTGAGGACATCGCTTGTGGAGAGTGGCAACCAAAGGACAAGGTAAGCACTCTATCCTGCTCTGTGCTATTCCACTAGTTAAGGCTTTTTGGGAAACTTAAAGGAACAGTTCACCCAAAATACAAAAAAAGGGTATTTTCTCACTTGTCCATTCAGGTAGTTTCTGTGTGATTTAGTAGGGTTTCCAGTTTGAGTGCATGTATACAGTTTGCCCAGTGTTCTTTGGCTACAAATTGCTAGCAACACAACTCTTTCATTCTGAGTGCTGTAGATTAAGCCAGGTACCCCGTCATTGCTTTTAGATTTTTTTAGATTAGATTTGTTGTAATTTTTTGACCACTGTTTAATTTCCACAGTTGACACAGGGTATGATTGCAGCAGACTGGAAACGTCACCAAATCACACAAAAACTATATGGATGGATAGATTGCACAAGGACTGAGTGGGAAAAATGCAGATTTTTTTTGTATTTTGGATGAACAGTTCCTTTAACACTTCACCTTGGTAGCATACGCACCACTGTTACGCCGTCGTTGAGCAGCGACTCTCCGAACACCATGATGAAGAGGACCTCGTTGACATGCACCTCCTCAAACACGGCGATCACAGCCACAGGATCCACGGCAGCAATCAGACTGCCGAAGAGCAGGTACTGCAGCAGGCCGATGTCCAGGTCACCTGCAGGGTGAGGGTCAGAAGACACATTTAGCTGCCGTTCTCAACCAGGGCAGCAAGCTTGAGCCTTGTTGCCCATGCACTCATAATTGTAGGTATTTTCAGTCTAATCTAGATTAGACACAGACGTGGTATCTCTATATATCAGGCCTAGTGATCTCTGAGGGCTGCTCATCATGCAACAGTGAGATAAAGCCATCATCAAGCACCATAATCGAGCCACAACAGCCTCTAATGAATCAATGTTGTGCCTCTATCGGCTTTGTTTATGTTTTGATTCACTGGACTGAAGTCATGTTTCCACTTGACAAAGATTTTGATCTATGGACTGAATAAACCCTGATAAAAACATTATTAGTGTCAAAAATTCTGGACTCGGGTTTAACGTATCAGAAAAGATCCATGTAAATTTGGGAACACACACCTGTCCAACATCTATCGTGAATTTTGAAAAATTTCACATTTCATTTCACATTGATACTTAATATCCAGATAGCATATGTTTGGCGTTTACAATAAGTAACCAAAACAATTAATTGATTAGGTCCAGGTCCAGGTCTGTTCAACAGTGACGGGAAGGCCTCTCTTACCCATGGCCCCTCCCATGTGACAGCCCCACAGCGAGAGCCCCACAGTGGCGGCGTTCCAGCACGTCCCGATGACGGCGTAGGTCAGGATGGCGCCCATGTTGCTGAAGAAGAGCTTGTTTGGCATAAAGTAGCCCGCGTCCAGGATGATCTGGGGCAGCAGGTAGAAGAAGAAGACGGTCGGAGTCAGAGTGAAGGTCTGCACCTTGTCCGCCCCCCAGATGATCCCACCCAGGATGAATCCGAAGCAGATCAGCAGGGCGCTCTCTGGGATCACGCTGGTCACATGGTGGTTGGCCTCGATGACTGCGGAGATAAAGACGAGGAATCAGGAAAATGGGAACCAAAACTGACACAGAGAACATCGCTGACAGGGAAATCTCTATGAGACCAATGTTCAGGGGTGTAGTGGTTCACCTTTTCCTTTTTCTGACATTTCTGCTTAATTGATAGTGACAATAGAGAGAGACAGGAAAGGCAGGGCAAAGGAGAGAGAGGAGAAGACTTGCAGCAAAGGGCCTTGATAAGTGGTACACGCTCTACCAGGTAAGCTACTGGGGCGCCCCATGGTTCAACTTCTTCATTTTTAATAGTTTTGGTGCAAAACTGCTACACCCCTAATAAGTCAATATGCACCTAAAACCCTCTATTGGTTTAGAATTGGGTCAAAAACAATCATAACACTCAATCCCTACTGACATCAGTGTGGAGGTGAAGTGTTTATTGCTTCAGACAACCTTTATAAAGGGTTTATAATTAGGTTATTAATTTAATTGTAAACACTATAAATTATGGATAAACAATTAGTATAGCAGTTTTCATACATTGACACTATTTGGCAGGATCTGAGGTTTAACAGAACAGATGCAGTGCAGCAGGAACCTGACTTTGCCAAACAGTGAACCTGCATCAATGGATGAAAACCTGTTTATAATTGCTTATTAATTATATATAAAGTTTTTACAACCTGATTAAACCATTCCTAAAGCCTTTATAAGGGTAGTTTTGCTGTAAAGTGGTACTATTATTACATAAAATCAGTTACAAAAACAAAATGGTAAAGTCAGCTCATGTGGATTCTTAATAAATAAGACTTCAAATATGCATCAATAGCCTGAGTTCAGTTCAGATCAGGACAAAATGTATTCAATATTAGATCTAAAGTTCAAATAATCCCTCTCTGCTGCTTCCTAAGGGTGGTGTTAAAAGTCTAACTCAAAATTTGCAAATGATCAACTGTTGCATTGGACTGAGAAAGTGTCACTTGTTGCTCTCAGCGTATTATTAACCAGTGTGGTGGCGTGTATGAAGGTACAAGAATCTGCCTGCGTAACTAAACAGAGACTTTCAGTGAAGGTTACTGGCCTTAATGGCTTTTTCTCGGACACAGTCTCACCACATCTTATTTAATTATCAAGCATACTCAAGCGGCACAATGCGGCAACTTCAAAATTATGCTTTCTCACTCAACGCCGCTGGGTTGGGCTTTGTTGAGATGTCCCACGCAGGCAAAGTTAAAGATTAAGTTAAGGAACACTGGAACAATGGTGTCAAATCTTCCATAACCTCATTCGTATATTCCTGCAGAACAGTGTAACCCAAAAGAAAACACAGTGCTTGTTTCCAAAACTATTTGGAAAGTTACTGGTTGATGCATATGTTACTTATACTCCAGAGAGTCATGCACCCTCTCAGAAGCAGAGATAGTTCAAAAGAAAACAGAAGCAAAAACAGCATTTGTTTATGAATTGTCTGCATTTTGCGTATCAGCTACACTAAAGCACAAGAGGTTTGTGACATTTAATATTAAAAACGAGTTCAAAATTTACATTTAACACTAATTTTAGACATCTAAATGATTCAGCGTTCTCAGCTCGCCTCTTGACAATCACTGGAATGTGAAATATGCCACAGACATGCGTTTTTTTTTTTTTTTTACGGAAGAAGCTCTTGTTCTCTGGAACAGCGTGCTGCGCTGATAACGCTGACACACACTTGTGCTGCCTACTGTTACCACCAGTAGTACTATTTGTTACAGTCAGGCTATTAATAGCACATCATTATATCAAATCATTGTTCTCTTTCAGCAGATATACAACTTATTTATTGTGCACGGGTTTTACATTACTTACTTTACTCTTACTCTTATATATGACAACATTGGGATAATTGGATGTTTACTAGTAATTTGCATTGGGTTTTTGAGTGTGACTGCACAGCATCTTCTACCCACATAATGAAGTCTGAATGCTGTAGGTCAGCTGGTGTAAAAGCTGGTGTCACTGTTTTCTCTGACAAAGCAAATATCAGACTGTAACTCAACTAACAGAGGTTGACTCTGCAAAGTCTGAGCACCTGTTTTGTTAAATTTTGTTCCCATTTTTTACGATTCAGTTCAATTTATCTACCAGTGTACATCAATAAAAACACTTTCCTGCCATTACATACCCATTTTGGCCACACCGGCCACCAGCACCCATAATGCAATTAGATAAGGAGTCTCCACATGGTGCCACTTAAAGGTTACAATTGGTATCCCTGTGATGCCGGAGTCGTGCCCCTGTCCAGTGTGGTTGGGGTTCGCCCCGGACGCCTCTGGCTCCGGGTGTGAACTTTGACGTGTTACTTCACCCCTCACCCCCGTGACCTCTGAGACAAGGAGCAGCAACCCCACCAGCAGGAGGGATGAGCACCTGCGGCCTTGCATTGGATCATATATCTAAGTAGAATAGATGGAAGACAGTGCCGTGGTCCCGCTGAGAGAAAAGTCCTCTGAGTTGACCTGTCCCGTCGCCCTCACGCCCCCGGACGTCAGCTGGAGTCCTGTCCTGGCATCACAGAGCAGCGAGGAGGCGATCAGTCTGCACCCGGGCCACACTGAACCAACGGGACAGTCTGTTAAGCTCCTTCTCCTCTCCTTTTTTGTGTGGGTTGTAATTGTCTTCTTCTCCTGTCTCACTCGCTCCTGCTTCCCACCACTGTCCTCTCTCTCTCTCTCTCTCTCTCTCTCTCTTTCACCTCCTCTCTCTCTCTTTCTCACACTAATTTTCTGCCGAGCTCTCCATCTTTTTATCTCTTTTCTCTCTCAGAGACTTTGTATCCTCTTCCCTCCTACTGTCTGTGGTCAGCGGTGCAGTGAGTGTAGAGGTGTGCACGACCATGAACTCTGCCTTTTATATATCTGTTCCCTGGCCAAGGATGTGTGTGTGTGTGTGTGTCTGTGCATGTGTGTGTGTGTGTGTGTGTGTGGGTATGGAGGGGAGGGTGAGTGGATGGCACTAGCGGATGTGCAAGCAAGGTTTAAAACACTCACCACGTAAAGCATTGTTTAACCTTTTCAACCTCTACTATATCCACTCAAGCTTGTCATTACACCCAATTATATAAACAATGCAAAACAGAGACTCATTTAATTCATTTTTTCCATTTGTTTTGCCCCAAATCTATGGAAACAAGTCTGTAAAAAATTATTTAAAAAGATAAAAGAGCTGTTACAATAATATTTCTGCTACAAGGATAATAATGAGCTGCTATGATTCATTTAATGAGGATTTTTCTTTTGTTTTCTACTAAAAACATAATCAAATCATATTTTCTAAGGTACAAAGAGTGAATTTTCTCATTGTTCGTGCAGTGGCTTCGGATGGAAACCAGTTTTAAACCAATACTTGCATGTTCTTAGAAACTTTTCCACTGCATCTCAGTACTGTCTCATAGCTTTGCTTTAGTAATGATTGACAATGTCTTTACTCAACATTGGTTAAAGCCTCCAGCTGAAGCCTCGAGGTGAGAGAATTGTGACATCTTTGGAAGACAAATCCGCTTTTCCTCCAGTTGAGCAACAATGAACTAACTGATACTAGGACATAATGGACTGCTGTGATTCATTTAAGAACTGTACTGAAAATAACACATCACTGAGTTTGGTTTTAAAGTGACACCACCACCTTTTGACAAATATGACACCTGCTCTTCTAAATGATGAACTGTGAAATAATACTCATAATAATAATGATAAAAACCCAGACAATGGCACTGTTTAAAGGACTTGACTTACAAAACTTCCATAGTGGATCCTGTATATTATGGAAATATTGAATGAAGAGTAGGTTATTTTCCTAAAATATATATAAATATATATATTGTGAAACAGGATTCCTCCTCTCCATGTTTTTTTCCCATTAGCTGAAGTTGTTTGATGACTGGGTGTTATCTGCACCCTGTCGCCACGTCCTATTTAAGCCAGACAAGGCACAATGGCTCAATTGATATTATGAGGCAACACAAGCGGAGAGATGGCTTGGTTCAATGATTTGACACCCAGGCTCCCACACAGGTGTGAGCTGCAGTGCCTTTACACAGACCGTGATGTAAGCAGACATGTGTGAGGGTGCACACCAAGCCGTTTCCCCTGTCAGCTGATCAAAATCAATGAATCAGTCTGTCTGTGGAAGAGTGGCATATTTCCTAATTTACATAAATGCCATGAAAGAGCATTAGGATAATTATTTACAGCTTCATGAGAACATTCAGCTCCACAGACGCATAAAAAAAAAAGAACCGACGTGATGCATGGGTTGGCACATTCAGATATTACCAGGTAAATTATTTAACTAACTTAACAACTAATGATCTAATTCATCATTCTGAATGGTGACCAGGCCATAACTTGATACTTTTAATCGTTATAAAGTGACCACGGATCTGTGTGTGTTTAACACCTGTAAAGAAAGGTCAACTTCAGATAAAGGTTGTTGAAGGACGGGAAGTTTCAGACGCTCCTGTGGGTCTGAATGACATTTTTGTGTTTGTTGTGTTAATACTGTAGTTTGAAAAGCGAGAGGGCAAATGATCCATCTCTACACAACGAGAAGCATCATCTCTGATTTCACCAGACCAAAAAAAAGCTCCAGTGACTCATGATAAAAGTAGTGTCAAATGACTTTATATTTCAGGTATTGCGCAACTTCAAATGAGTGAACAACAACGAATGGGACAGCAACTTTACAATAAATGTGGCACATATTCCTCTGTCACCTGCCTGATTCTGTTAGTTGACAAGTGGCCAAGTAAGTATGAAGGTCAGAAATAAGAAATAGAGGGTAAAAACTGGTTGAACTTCAGGAATGTGACTTGATAATTTTCCCTTTTTTTTTTTTTTGGATGAGAGAAATTGATTTGTTTGCCGTTAGTAGTGAAGAGAGACTCCCAGCCCACAGGATGGGTAAAACCAGCCTCCTCCTCCATTTGCTGCCCATTGTTCTAGAAATAAAATCGAACAGAGGGAAAGAAGTCGGAGGAACACCTGCAGCGGGGAAGGTGGAAGAAAGCAGACATTGTAAATCTGTAAGAAGGGAGATAGAGGCTGCAGTTTTTGCTCATTCTGAAAAAAAAAAAAAAAGAAATATGCTGTTCAGTGCACAGCAGCAAAGCAAATATATAAAGTGTGTCATGTGTTCTTTTCTACTTTTTTTCCAACCATTATCACAATATCATACTCATATAACTTAATTTCCAATGATGCTGGAGGGCTTTTTTCCTCAAGACAGTTTTATTTATTCTTTTAAATATATCTTTTTCTAGGACTCCTTGATTTCTTTTTCTTTTTTTTTTATTTGTAACATTTTCATGGACTCTATGCCCTTGCTGAGTGAATTTTAGCCACTTTTTTGGTCCCTTGACTGAAAAAGAAAAAACACTTAAAGAGGAAATGATTATCTCAACATCCATAAAAGGATTATGTGTGAATGAAATAACAGGCGTAGAGATAACACTTAGAGCTGGCCTCTGAACTTTCATGCAAATGTTTGCACTCTGCATGGCTCTTGCTCTGTTTACACAATATGGATGATTAAATTATATGAACTGGGAACTCTGCATTGCCTTATGGAAATGCATTTTCCCTTTTTGGAGCTGATTCCTACCATTTTTGTTGTTATTGTTGTTGATGATGCCGCTTCTGTGGATTTAGATTATGATGGACCAACTGTTTTTGTAAGTTGGTGTTTTGTGCCTCTTTTTTTCCATGAGAGAAGATTATTTTAACTTTTAACAATTTTTAACAGACCCATTTATGCGCTATGGGACCACGGCAGCAATTTGAACTAATGTTGACTTGAATCAAACTGAAACTGAAATTGAATTTTTACTGTGAAAATGAATCAAATCAAATCTCTGCAGAAAGGTCTGTTTAGGACATCTGTGACATTTTTCTCTGTTATCACTGATAATCTCTCACGCCGCCGGTTACTGTCAGTACAAACACTCGTGTAACATTTTAGGGTCTGTTATGCCAATGGCAGTGGAAAGTAACAATGAAAGTGCTGAAACTGACATTCATACTGTAGCATTTGAGTAAAAAAAAAAAAAAAAAAAAGAAAAGAAAAGAAAAGAAAAAGAAACAGCCTGTTGTGTCTGCTCATTTGCTTTGGTATCCACAGACATATTTCCTCCATAACATGCAGGCAGCCACAGTCCCATATTTACACACAAACAAATACAGGCAGCACACACACGCCATGCATGCCTGCTCACACATTTACCAGCAGTGAAGACATGAGATGCTGCCCGTATCTGCACAGGACAGCAAAGACGCTTAATAAGACTTCATTAATCACAGAGGTCAAGCTCACTCTGGGCCCCTGTGGTTAGATATATAATATATAAGTCTTAATAACAATTTCCAATCAGAACATCTGAGTTTAAGTTGAATAAATCTCACAAAATATTTACCATGCCCCATTTTTTGGATGCTATTATCCAAACTGCCTCATAGTAACATGAATGTATTTTTCATATGGGCTGACCTAATGGCCATCAACACCTGGGGTAATAGGTCAATATTGTACTGTGCTACAGGATAAAATGTCTTTGAGAGCAATTTTACCTTGATTAACCATTAATAACCTTTTATAATATCAGTGGTTACACATAGATGTCTAGGCCCAGGTAAGTCAGAATATTCAGAGAGCAAAATAACAACAGAAAGCTGCACAGTAAGATCAAACATGAGAAAATTAAGGTAAAATTAAGATTAGAACAGGAAAACAAACAAAAACAGACACAAAACACAATAGGGAGAAAACTGAGGGATGTTGAAAGATAAAAATGGCAAAAGAGAGAGTCAAAGTAGAAGCAAAATAGAAAGACATCGCCACAAAACTATTATCTTGTTCATATGGACCTCTTTGTTGCATATTTTTGATTTTTTAAAATTTATTTATGCATTGTCATTCAATATCGTTGTTAAATATGTAATCATGTATGAAGTGCCTGGTCTAACACCAGGTGCATCATAACAAAAAAAAAAAAAAACTGAGCTGAAGCTGTATTCAATATGACCTGTAAGTTTGCCTGATTCATCATAAAGCACCGTGGTATTTAGCACTAAGAGAGCTGTGTTTGTAGAGTGTGGAGCCTTTATTTGATGTAGGTGGGCATGGATCAGAGGCTGGTGGAACTCACTGAGTTTGCAGAGCCAGGAGACCAGCACCCACAGGGCCACCAGGTAAGGTGTGGTGACGTGGTGCCACTTCCAGCTGACTATGGGCAGGGTGGTGATGGGCTCCCCGTGTCCATGCTCTCCGTGGGAGTCCCCGTGGGAGTCCCCGTGGGAGTCCGTGCCACTGCCGGCCCCGGTGCCCGTCCCGTGGCCTGAGCTCGAGTTTGTCCCGTGATCAGCACCAGAGTCGGCGCTGGTGCTTGTCCCGTGCTCACTGCCGGTGCTGGTCTCAGTGCTGTGGTCGTCCTCACTCCTGGCTTCACCGCCAAGGGTCGTCCTGCTGGAGACCATCAGCAACACACACAGGACAAGTGCAAATCGCCACACAGCTGCCATTGTTGGGGTAAACTACTTCACAGCCTCTCAGGCGAGTGCTATCAGGACTTAGGAGCTCAGATCAGTCTCAGAGTCCTTCCCTATGTCTCCTTCCTTCTCACTGCACTGTCCACATATCCATCCACCTCTCTTCCTGGTCCAAGCATGGTTGGCCTCTGCTCTGCTCTCTCTCTGCCAAGGATACTGCTTTTTCACACAGGTGAGGCTCAACCCATAGTGATGCTTGACTGTCTCCGCCCCCTTGTACCTGACCAGCTGGTCTGGCCACTTCTTCAATGAAAGATTTGATTTTACTCCCATCCTCTTGTGCTTGTCTGGGACTGCTTTTTGATTTGTTTGATTTGTTAGAGTAAATCTTGCACTGGGAATGTCAATAAAAGAAAGATTTCTCCACCAACATTGGCTAAACCAAACCCTTCCATTCATCCCTCATTAGTTTGTGTGCCTCTGTGTGTTTGCATGAGTTTGTCTTTATTTTATATGTGCAGGTATGTATGAATATCTGACGTTATGAGGAGGACAGGGATGCAGTTTGACCCGTTTGTCTCCCTCATTGGAGAGGAGCACCTGCACCCCTGCATCCCCCCTCTCTCTCTCCCTGCCACACAACATAACAGCCACTGTGTTTAGCCTTCATTGCCACTATACATGTGTGTTTAGGCCACAGAGACTTGTAAATGAACCTTAGTTTGGACATGGCGTTTCTTTTCCATGAGCCGTTAATCAAGGTTTACATTCCCACTGAGCACGATCCCTGTGGTTACAGCCGTATCAGCTGCTATTCTTATTGAAGGGCACCACGGGACACTCTCAGCTGGTTTATCAGGGGATCTTTGATTGCAAATTTGAGGAAATGTGAGGTCCCGTATTTTATCAGAAATCCTAAAAAGACATATATACGCACCGAATATTGTTTAAATAGTTAGTTTCCTGGTGTGCTTGTTCTCCTGAGCGGTGCACATTTATGGGAAAGTCCCAGATTGAGCAATAAATCTATAGAAGTAAAGTAAAGTAAAGATACTAGACCATTTAATCTGCTGAGGTTAGATGACAAAAATTGATTTGAATTCTTAGCTTACAGTGGCTCTCTAATTTTTGAAATCTTGGAGTGAATTTATATGATTTGGGCTTTTACTGGTAATCTTACTGTTAAATTATTAGTGCTTTTTATGGACATGACTTTGTGCGTCTGAGGAAAACAGCATAAAACTAGAATTTTAGTCCATGATCAATCATCTGTATGTGACTCATTCACTGATTCAGTTTCTGCTTTTTAATCATTTATATTCTTATAATATATGGTATTATGTTACTAATGCACTACTGCTTATGATTTTATTTTCATATTTTTTCAATGTAAAGCACATTGAGCTTCATTGTGACAAAATGTGCCATATAAATAAGATTGCCATTGCCACTGTTGTTCTCTTTCTCCCTCCTTTCCTGTCACTCTACGGTGTATATTTCATAACTGGGGGGAAATAATAATTTTCTGTTGTGCAACAGATTTTCAGACTAAACAGCGCAGAGACCGGCGCTGTCACGTTCATGCTGGCATTAAAAGCTCTCGCAGGACACCAGCATGGCTGTCAGGCGGCTGTTTGCACGGCAGCAGTGTTGACAGTTTATGAGTAAACCGGCTGTGTCTATTGTGGCCCCGGCTCAGGACGGGCTCCGGGCCCTAAATCTGGAAGGTCAGCCCTAATCAGAGAGTCGAGCACCGGGGCAAGGGCAGTGGTCAAATAAAGTGTCTGTGACTCTGACATGACCTCTCAGGTTAGCCATCATCAGGAAGCGTCTTGGTGGGAAGGACTCGATCAGACTCACAGCCGGTCAGGAACTATCAGGGTTTAGCTGTAAATGCATGATATTTCAGTAATGTTATCGATAAATGAATGAATAAGTAACAAATGTGCATGGGTTTGTTTGGGACTCTTGAAAACAAGATAAGTTATCTTAAGTGATTTATCCTGATATAATAAAATTTCTGGCATAATTTCTGGCCTTTCTGGCTAAATAAAACCAAACTCTAACCTAAAGAACAACAATAACAATAATAATAATGATCATAATAATAGCATGTGTATGTGTAGTGTTAGTGCATGTGTGTTTGTTTGTGTATGTGTGAGTGTGTGCGTGTGTGTGATATTCATTTATGAGCAAATTCAAATAAATCATATAAGTAGAATCAGAATGATTTTAAGTTATGAACTACAGAAAGTGCAAATGAATTAGTCTTGGTGACCTTGATTGATGTTGGCAGAGAGACGTACACACACATGGAAAAACGTGTGTGTACGTGCTCTGTGTTTTTAACGTGAAAGGTGCACTGGGGCACTTTGTTGTGTGAAATGTACTCAAAATGAAATAAACTGAAAATACAAGTAATGAGAAATAATGGACATCAGATGGTAAATATCAGCCTGTTGATATACACTAAACTTTCTATACCTTTTCACATCCATGAAAAAACACCTCAGTGATCCCGAGTGATGATTTGCACTTTTAATGACAGTGACGACGGTGCTGAGTCACACAGAGGAAGAACTGCCAACGAGAATTGGACTCTCCCATTATATTGAACACAAACACAATAAAACGTCCTCTGTCCCAGAAAACTCAAACCTCCTGTTCACCTTCCTCATTCCTATGATCACAATCAATTAGAGGTTTTCCATATAAAGAGAGAGTGTTTGCATATTTGGATTGGGATGTCATGCCAATACCCAAACAATACCCCACTGATAAAACTGAGAGGGCTATTATTAGTGGATAATGTGAAATGTCCACTGACTCAGCTATTCCCATTATCACATAAAATTACTGTATTGCACAAAGTTAACAGAATCAATTTTTGTTCTAAATTATTGTAACATTTTTGACACTGTGAAGTAGTTTTAATTTTGGGTAAAGTTATTTTAAACATCCTTGTAGCTTATGCATTTTGATCTTTTCCATGAGGATGCTATGTTTAAGTTTCTGTCATGTCAAAACAGAAACGACTTTGCACAATAGAAACAGTGTCTCTCTCGGTACTTTTTTGTGGGGGAAATGTTGCTTAAATCCTGTGTTCATGTGCCACAGACTGTTTTTTTAATGCTGTCACAGTGCAGGGGAAATTCAGAGTGCAGAATGAGAGCAGCTGCACCTGCATGGACATCAGTCAGGATGAGTTTATGGTTCAAGTGACACAGAAATGCTGCATCAACATGAGGCCAGGGATGTGACCTTCCTCTTTCCAACAAACTCATATTCCTCAGTATTCACAATTTCACGTTTCCTTGATAAACTTCCACTGAACGGTGTTGTTATCTGCAAAATAAAACCCAGCCAACCTAGTAAATTGCCTTTCAGCACATCAGTCTGTTGAGTCATATGCATCAAGCGCCTACATGATTATTTATAGGACGCACAAGCCCAGTCACTGCGCCCACAACACGTCATCTAACCAGATCTGACAGACAGGTGAATCATCTGAGCTGCATGTTTTATCTGGAAAGTGACATCACACCGCTGCCATAAGAATTAGAGCAGGCACAGCCAATCAAACACTCAGAAGCAGCAGTAAAAAAAAAAAAAAAAAAAAAAAACACAGAGAGAGCTGTCAGGCCATTAAACAGCTCAGGTACAGCACCAAGGGCTCCAGCTTCCTCAATATAGGGACCACACAACCAAGCAGATCTTTATTTTTTAATTATTTAATTATTTTATTTTTTTTATTATTTTTGAAATCTAAGTTGACCAGTATCAAAATCTATATTATATAATTACAAGAAAAATTAACATAAAGTTACCTCAAAAACTTGTGTGGGAAAAAAAATCCCCCCAAAATGAGAGAAAAAAGACAATTAAAGTGAATTTGGTCCAGAGGGAGGGTTTTATAAAATAAGTCCATGTTGTTAATCTTTTGGGCCTACATTTATCCATTAATGGTACAATAAAAGGGCCCCCAAATTATTTTATTTTATTTATTTATTTTTATTTATTCATTTATTTATTTGCTTATTACCTGGGCCCCCAGATATTTAGGAACAGCCCTGATCACAAAGTCTGCACACTGAAATCAATCTCGCTCCACATAATGCTCTTCACCAGAGAGATAAGTAAGAGGAAATACATTTTAATACACCTTGTGTTTTTCTTTTTGTTTTTGTTTTTGTTTTGTTTTTTTGTTTTGTTTTTTCCACTCTTAGTGGAGGGTTTTCCCGCCTCTATTTCTGGTAAATTACTGTACGAATTTACATATCAGCCAAAGAGCCATTTAAATAAAGAGGATTATAACCACTTCCTCTGTTCCTGTTTACTGAACAGGATGCAGAGCTCATCAGCAACCACCACGCCACTGGTGAACCTCTTCTTATTTTTTCTCATCCTGATGAAGATCCTAAGTTTAAGTCTGAGTCTGATCATTTTTACTGTGAGAGCAACAGTTCCTTACCTTTGTGGCCTCTGTGTTTTTTAAAGATTGCTCGGCCTTACCTCTGGAGTTTGGCCATCTGAGATCCACTAGTCTGTCAAATGAATCATCTATCCTTGTAATATTGTTCAAACTAACGTGAGTTTGTATGTTTCCTACCGACTGGGCTGCAAGCCAGTTACTGAAGAAACTTAAATTGACCCCATGAGCTATATCCGTATATTTACATGGTAAAATATTTCCTAGTTCCTCCCAGTTTATCAAATTGTTGGAACAGTGAGACAGTGAAGTACCTTTTGTTCTTTTTTCCCCATTCCTTTGACTTTAATTCTGACTTGTAAAGCAAAGATCTTCCTGGTAAATCAGTTTTGCCCTCGGTCTTGGGCTCATTCACTCGTTCAGTGTCCAATTTTCACATCTCCTTATCCAAAACTAAATCTTTCAAACCACAGCAAATGATTTCTGCAGGCATATTTAGGACTGCAACACTTGTTTTGTTTTGTTTGGCTCCAGTGTGCTCATAAAATACTCTCAGCCATGAACATAGCAGCTACATAAGAATAAATAATCAGGTTCATAAGGAGGACCATAAGTGGATGACCAGGCACTTTCGTCTGTTTTATTTCTAGTCTGAATAAACTTTAAAGGATCATTATATAAATATTACAGCAACATTTACAACAGGTAAAATGCTCAGAGCATGTACATTTCCAAAGAGCTATGAGAGATTTAAAAAGTCATCCATCACTTCCACCTTCAGATTCTGTAAAATTCAGACAGGTGGTGTGGTTGTCATAGTATTATCAGTTTGAAATTTTGTCCCTTAATTATATCGCCCCCTTCAGGCCAATCAGCGCAACATCTGTAATTCAAAAACACAGCACACAACAACAAGCTGTCAAAATCCCTATGAGTTTTGTCCAAACCAGACCGGTGCTGTCTGATATGTCACACTGAGTTATAAATGTAGACCTTTAACTATAGCGCCCCCTTTAGGACAGAGTCATTTCTCTGAAATATCAAAACAGTGCCACGACACATCATCCCCTTTAAGATCAGGCATGTATCACATTTGAACATGATCATTTTGAGCTTTAATCAGCCACTCCACTGTATCATCAATCACTGTAATATTTTTAAATTCCTGGACAGATGCCAGAACAGTGATGTCTATCAGATTTCTATTAAAACTTAAAACCCCTTCAGTTTTGTGAATGCCGGGCTGCAGTGTGGAGCTGCATCATCGCTCCAGTCCAGTGGTTTATCATTATCTGCATGCAGGAGTCAACCTTGTGAAGTGTTCTCTCTTTTAGAGCGCCCCCACCAGGCCGACCAGTGCCTGTGACACAGTGTGAGGATGCATCACCTTTGTCAGCACTGATAAAAATCACATCAGTAGCATAACGCAGTGTTTGTTAACCGGAGGGGCTTCCAGTGGCTCTACAAAACAAATGGATGGATGACTAGAAGGGAAACTCATCGCAGGCTTACACTGCAGACACAAAAACACCACATCTAACACAACATGCAGACCAACTCACAAAAAAATCATTATACAATTTATGCACTATTCGCTAGGACTGGGGGATATGGACAAAATCAAATATCACAATATCTTTAACCAAATACCTCAATGTCAATATTGTGACGACATTGTATGGATGACTGTTGGTGCTTTCAAAAGATATTTACAAACAAAAGATTTCTGATAAACAATGTTGATATGACAACCAAGCAGGAAGAGACAAATAATAAAACAGCTACAACAGAATAATGAGTTCAGGGATTTTTTTTTTTTTTTTTACTGTGATGCAGCCTTTAGAGCCAGGAAAAGACATCACTTTTGCCTTATGATATTACAAAATCTGCAACAACAGACGATATATCGGTTTCATATCATGATATCGATAAGATACAGATGTATCGCCCTTCTATTAACAGAGGCATCCTGATCCAAATCAGATAAACACCAGCCCACCAAGTAAATCATACATTCATACCATAAAATAAATAAATAAATAAAGAAGAAGAATGCTAATAATAACAACAACAATACTACTCATAATAATAGCATGTGTATGTGTGTGCAGATGTGTATGTCTGTGTGTGTGTGTGTGTGTGTGAGAGAGAGAGAGAGAGGTATTCATGAACAAGCAAATTCAAATGAACAAAAATAAATGATAGAGGTAGTAAAGTGATTTGAAATTATGAACAACCAAAAATGCACATTAATTTGTCTTGATGACCTTGATGTTGGCAGCTTCATGATGATGAAGATGATGATGATAATATGATAAAGTGGTAATAATGGTAATAATAATAATGCTAGTAATAATAATTATTATTCTTTTTGGTATGAAAGAAGGAGTAGCTGCATTAATTATACCGTGGCGTCACAGGGTCCACGGTTTAATTAAAGTCAGTTTGCGCAGCGGACTTATATTTATTGTATTTATTTATTTATTTATTTATTTATTATATTTTCCAAAAGCCCAAAAAAAAAAATCATCTTCCCAGCTACAGTTCACAAAGCGGCCTGCGTGGTGCTACCTGTTGTGTGTGAGTGTGTATGTGAGTATGTGTGTATGTGTGTGTGAGCGGCGGAGCCTGTGGCGCAGCGCCGCTCCGCTCACATGACGCCCCGCACTACCCAGCATTCTGCGGGCCACGGCGCACCGCGCAGCGCACATGAAGGAGGAGGATGTTCACCGGGGAGCGGAGTTCAACCAGCGACGGGGCTCACACAGACCCGCAGGCTGACGGTAATGTCCGGCGTGTGTGTGTGTGTGTGTGTGTGTGTGTGTGTGTGTGTGTGTGTGTGTGTGTGTGTCGTGCTGGCCCAGCGTGGGTGTGAATGGCAGAGAGAGAGGTGACAGACACGGAGCGCTGCTTGTTCCTGCTCTGTTTTCACTGAGAGAGAGAGAGAGAGAGAGAGAGAGAGAGAGAGAGAGAGAGAGAGAGAGAGAGAGAGAGAGAGAGAGAGAGAGAGAGAGAGAGAGAGAGAGAGAGAGAGAGAGAGAAGGAAGGAAAGTGACACACAACTTGATCTGCGTGTTTCCATTGTGCCGAAGCTGTTGTGTTTCCTGTCTTATTTTGACAGTCAAGTTTCAAGCCGTAAACCCTGAACCCTGTGTAGCCGGCGACAACATTCAAACAAAACGTCGCCACAAAGCGCGTCTCAAGTGTGAGGAGCGAGTCGTTTGAAGCGTATGGGAAGCCGATATCGCCGCTGAAAGCTGATATTGTATGGAGACAGTGGACAGTGGGGAGCCTGGTGCCAGTTTTGCGTCATGCGTCAGCTGTTTTGGTTAAACGGCTCCATGTAAGACAGCTGGAAATATATAGTTTGCATGTCAAGTGCTCTATTAGTGGGCGGAACCCAAATGAAAAAAAGACGAACAGAAACTGAAACACGAATTGAAGAAGTCCACGCTCATTCCCAGGACACTGAAGTTGAGTTATTTAATTGTACACAAGTGTATACAGAGTTAATAGGTCTAAATTGCACCTGTATGTGTAAATCAATGGACTTTTTCTTTTCACAACAAAAGGGAGGCAGTGTCAAGTAGGCTGTGCAGTGTCCCAGGACCTCCTCCCACCCTCCAGAATAATTGATGAAGACAGTCAGATAATCCAGAGGTGGCTGATGTGATCACTTTTATCGCCCCATCTGTGGTGCAAAGTGCTTCTCAGCTGCATCTTAAGACGCAGCCACCGAGAAATTCATCTCCTCTGGTGCGGTTTCATGGAATAAAGTTTATCAGATGGTGCCTGTGGTCTGATGCACGTCTCAGTGATTAATCCAGATGCAGCCAAATGATTATACAATGAATAAAATGAAAGAAGATGCCATCGATAAAGCCAGAAACTTTACATGTTGAGAGATTTAGAAAAGGAAAAAATAAATCAAGGAGGCGTCAGAGTTGTGGTAAAGCTAACAGTGTTTACGAACATTGCCGTAACTAGGACACTGTCCTGATTTCACTCTCTGCCCCGGGCCGTCTGCATGAACTGCTGCCTCAGCTTCTGTTGATTACATAGAGATTTTCCACGCTCATGTTTACCTACCCAGCCAGTCTGTTAGGCTTTATAACAAAAGATAACAAAGGGAAGAGAGGAGAAGCAGAAGTGGTGACTCCAGCTTCTCTGGTGAGGTTGTTTAGGCAGACAAGGGGTTAACGCCAACACTCTGAAACAATCTCTCCTTCCCTCTGTGACGTGGAAACCCACACCCAGAATATGACATCATTCCCAAAAGCTGGAAAACCCAGGACAGGGGAACTAACGGCTCATAAACCTAACCGTGAACTTCACCCAAAGTACAGTCAGTGCTGGTTTCTAACTTTTATTTTCACAAGTTTCGCAGTAATATGGACTTTTTTGTGCTGTTTGTTTATAAAAACTTGTTGTGAGGTCTGTTGTGGGCTTGGGTTTCACCAGCCATGACTGAGCCACTTCACCAACAGCAGATTTCCAGTAAAATGTCCCAAATGGCCTCCACTTTCCCTCGCTTTCGTCCTTTTTCATCTCTATCAAGTGACAAAAGAGAACAAAAGAGGAGCAGTGTGTTGTATTTTTCTCTTAATCTTGATGGATGTCGAGACCCGGCTCCAAGGAAGGACAAAGCCTGGAGCCCACACATGACTCTTTAAAGTAAAATGAAGAAAACTCATTTAAGTATGCAGTCACTTTGTCATTATTATGTGAACACGTTCAGGTGTAAGGAAACAAAAATTAAGAAGCAAAAGTCCAACCAAACTGTACTTGATTATAATCAGAAGGCTCTGCTGTTCTCTCAAGGTGCACTGCAGGAGTTTAGTCATATTTCTTTGGCAGTCATTTCGTTTTTAGAAGCTCCTGAACAGGTAATGGGCTGTTTCTGTCACTTTTACACGATGTGTTTGTGTTTTTACGGCCATGAGCGAGGTCTCCACTGGCTGACATCACTGCAGTCAGCTGGCCTTCCAGGGTCGACACACACACCAGCCTAGTTTCACAGTGCTGTCCTGTGGCTTCAACCCTTGACCAAACAGATAACAGGATTATATGGCAGAAGCTGTGAGGCTGGCTTTAGGCGATAAGGTCATAATGATTTGTGTGTTTGCACTTAGGTTGATGTCCATTTCGTGAGGGAATGTCACGTGTTTGTTGTGTCTGAGCCGAGTTCAGTGCAGATGCCGGGATGTTAGAGGCTTGTCGAGGTTTAACAGGATATATGTGTCGTGTCTTTCTCTTTTCTTGCCTCAGCCATGGATTACAAGGTTGTGTTCGCAGCCTTGGACACCGTGTGTGAAGACATCGCCTCTGCTCTGTGTGGGCCTCCTGACTTGCCGTACGGTGATGTTGCCGAGCGCTTGGTCACATCCATGAGGCAGATCCAGGAGCACGGCCGCGCTCTGGAGCCTGTGGTCGGCAGCTTCACCGCAGTTTACCACCATTATGATTTTGACGCACAAACGCCTGGGAATGGATACCGCACCTTGGTCAAGGTATTACACTCCCCACTTAGTCTTGTTTCTGTAAAATGTCAATACTGTGTACAGAGGAAGGGATAGATGCTTGTTAGACTAAACAGGGGCCGCATTCAGGCTTTATCAAGCACATTTAAATCACAATGAAATATATAAATCATTTTTTCAGCTTGGTAGTTAATTTTCCAAACCAAAATATTCACCTATTTAACAAAAAATGCCAAAGAATTCGAGTTTTAAAATATGAAAATTCCATCACTTATACATATTGGAAAGCAGTAGGCGTGAACAAATTTTCAATTAATAAAATCATCTCACATTTGAATAATTAAACCCACCCCATCATATAAAACTGCCTTTCTCTCCCTCACTGATCTCCCCGTGTTTTAGTTTAGTTTTTAGTTTTTATTTCAGCTAACTAAAATGTTCTGTCAAACCTAGTGTTAGTTTTCAGTTTAGTTTTAGTACACTATAACAACACATTTCCTCCATTTGTGCTGGAAAAAAGGGGTGCATATCTTGTTTTGTGCCATAAAGTAAACCAGATTTTTTCTTTCTTTCTTTCTTTCTTTCTTTCTTTCTTTCTTCCTTCCTTCCCTCTCTGCTGTAAACCAGGTCTTGCTCTCCTGTCTTTTGCACATCATCCACAAGGGCCGCTACATCGCCTCCAACTGCCACGGTGCCTTCTTCAGGGCCGACCACAACGCCGCTGAGATGGAGGCGTACTGCAGCGCGCTGTGCCAGCTGCGAGCCCTGCTCTACCTCGCCCAGCGGCTCATCAACGACAACGACTACGGCCAGCTGTACTCCCTGCAGGACGGGGACCTGAGCCGCAGTTTCGTGCAGGAGTACAGCTCCATGCACAAAGCCTGTTTCTACGGACGCTGCCTGGGCTTTCAGGTCGGTCGAGAGCCCTGAGACACATCTATTAACACTTCACTGAATTATGTCACTGAGATGTGATTCAAATAAGTTATTTCAAGTTGTATATTACTGCACATTTGCACTGATTTCCTGATTTGATTTAATTCCAGTTGCAATTTTCAAAAGTCCCAATTCAATTCCATAAAGATTTCAATTTGGTTCCTTGTCAATTCTGTTAAAAATATTTCAGTTACAATACCAGTTTCTCAGCTTTCCTGTAGCTTTGTATTTGGGCAGCTCCTTTTTCCCATCATGGCTTTTAAATCCTAAAAAGCCGTGATGATGATGGTGGTCCCTCTGTGGCTTGTTCATTCATGTAAAACATTTATTTTGGTCATCTGAGTTTCCGTAGGCTTGACATCTGCAGGACAGGAGGCACGCTACAAATAACATTTTGCAAAAAAATTCACACATCGACTGATTCAAACATTGATCTGGAGATTTTAAGAATGAATGAAATTTGTGATTAACTGGAAAATCTCAGTTTTTACTTTAATACTGTATATTACAGTTCCTCTGTCATCCAATCACAACATGTGGTCCTGAACAAATGTAAAATATAGAATATCCAATATAGTGTTTATAGAATTTGGCAACCAAGATTTCACATTACCAACACTCAAAAAATGTGAAAAAGTTGTCTTCACTTGTTTAAAATGTTGTTCTTACTCTCATCATTTCTTTTGATAGTTCTTGCCAACCCTGCGTCCATTTCTCCAGACTGTCGTCATAAGCATGGTTTCATACGGAGAGAGCTATGGCAAACAGCAGTCTGGGATGGGTGGGTCTTAATTTTTTGTCTTGATTTTGTTTTATTGAGCGAACTAAAATTCTTGAGTCATGTTTGTTCTGAAAATCTCCCTCCTGTCTTCTCCTTCTCCCTCGTCTTCTCCCTCTCCTTCTTCTTCTTCTTCTTTGTCTCCTCCTTCTTCTTTTTCTTCCAGGCAAGGCGGCCCTTTCACTCCTCACATCAGGGAAGTACGTCATTGATCCAGAGTTGAGGGGGGATGAGTTTGAGCGCATAACCCAGAACCTGGACCTGCAGTTTTGGAAGTCTTTCTGGAACCTCACAGAGTCGGGCCTTATAACAGTAGGCAGGGGCAAACACTGATCCCATTGCTCTCTTATTATGTGATAAAAACTTCCCAGTCTGTTCCTGAGATCTACATATTTTTCCCACTACTAATTTCCTGGCGTTTCTCCTCTTCCCCTCCCAGGGCTTGAACAGAATAGCCTCTAACCCGGTTCAGGTGAACCTCACCCTGACTGTGCCTCCTGTGCCGCTACGCCTCCCTCTGGCCTCAGACCCCAACCTCTCTGCCTCCGTGTCTCCTCCTCTGGCCCACTGGGGCCCGGGGCCAGTCCACATGCGTCTGATCTCACACCGGCTCAGAGAGGGACAGGTGAGGCTCCGCGGGTTAGGCAGTTGATGATGAGAAACACACAAAAATGGCAGAAAACAAACACACTGCAAAATCTTACCAAGATTATTTGTCTTATTTCAAGTCAAAAATGTCTTATTTCTAGTCAAAATATCTCATTACACTTAAAATAAGACATAATCACCTCAGAAGTAAATTGTTTTTAGACAATTTTCACTTGAAACAAGTGAAAATTTGCTTGTTTCATTGGCAAAATTTGCCAGTGGAAAAAGTGGAAAATCACTTGCAATAAGTGAAAATTAGCTAGAAACAAGAAACAAATTTTGCCAATGAAACAAGCAAATTTTCACTTGAAACAAGAGACAATTGTCTGAAAACAAGTTACTTATTTTAAGTTATTTTAATTGTAATGAGATATTTTGACTAGGAATAAGACATTTTTGACTTGAAATAAGACAAATAATCTTGGTAAGATTTTGAGTTTTTGCAGTGTAACCAGCCATGAGAAATCACTGGAATCACTGGGAGCTATTTATCCAAACTTTGATCACACTAAAAACACATTCCTCTCTTTTTTTTTAAATCTCGACTCCTGTTTACAGTCTGGTGAGTGTCAGATATTTATACGTGAACTTATTACATTATTACTTAATGTTTTGCTTCTCAGGACAGTGAGGAGCTGCAGTCCTTCTCTCGGACCGATCCTCCACCCATCTCTCTCTCCATCGCCCCCTGGGCTCAGAGAGGCCCTCTCTCCCCCTGGCTGCTCATCCACTTCCACGGCGGCGGCTTTGTGGCCCAGACCTCCAAATCCCACGAGGTGCACTTGAGTAGAATAAAGATAATGACGTCAATAGTTGTTGAATCTTTAGTAGGTGTTTGCAGCTTCTGTCATAGTATTGATGCCACTACTGTACTATTAATATACAGTACTAATGGAAAACAGCAATCTGTAGTAAAGTAATTTTATCTACAATAGTCAAATGACCGGAATCAGTGAGGAACAAATGTAAAATAGCAGTAATAGCAGAAAAAATGGCAATGAAACAACAATTTCCTGCATTTCTTATTTTTGAGTTCATGCAATATGTACACCACGCTTTTTTGACAACTTGCATTTTTTTTGCCTCTCACATATTTTATTCCATTTTCCATCCACCGTCTCCTACACCAGAATTACCTCAGGAGCTGGTCGAAGGTTTTGAGTGTCCCTATCCTGTCTGTGGACTACTCTCTGTCACCCGAGGCTCCGTTTCCCAGAGCGCTGGAGGAGTGTTTCTACGCCTACTGCTGGGCCCTGAAAAACTGTCATCTGCTGGGTCAGTGCACAGCGCCACACACCGACAGAGACACAGCACAGGACTGTAGCGGCACATTACACAGAATCTATTTAACATATTTCAACAGTTTCATCTGTGAATCCATCATCATTTGAGAAACATAAACTAAATATAAATGAAACTTTAACGAGCCCTGTGTGGACAACAGAAGTAAAAGGATTCAGCCGCAGAATATAAATCACATTATAAACACAGAGAGGAATAAAATAAGCAGGAAAGCAGTATTGATTACAAATTTGGTTTAAGCGTATGCTGTATAAACATAGCAACTATTACATAAGAGAGCAGAAAATATCACATCTAATACAGTATAAAGTAGTGGAACCAGTATAAACGAGTAGAATATACCAATGAGGGAGATATTTGAATTGTATTTCAAGTGTCATGGCGTTTAAACATGTGCCACTAAAACTAAACATCTCAACACATACTCTATATCTACTACACAGATGTGGATAGTATGTGTACAGGATTAGTCTTTTGGATATGCACATTGCTATTTGCCGCTTTTGACAGAGCTTCAGGGCGGAGGGATCCGACATGCAGAAATACAGCAGTGTGCAAAACACATGTGCATCGTTTATCTGTTCACAGTATTGGCATATTATCAGAACTTGGCACAGGAGAAGTCATATGTGCTGTTTCAGCTGCAGGGAACATGCAGAGATATGCAGAGACAGAGGACAGCGTAGCACTGACTCTGCCAGGGTTATAGGTGTTCACAGTAGTCGAGTTGTAAAAAAAAATTCAGGGGGGATGGTCAATTTTTTTCACTTGATGAAAACTGAGGATGGCAGTTTTACAGGTGGGATGATTTTGACCGTTTTTATTTCAGGGGGATGCCATCCACCCTCATCCCCCCTCAACTCGAGTACTGGGTGTTCAGGGTAAAAATGTCCACCAAACATGTTTCTGAGTTCCTATTAGTAGGGGTGCAGTGGTTCAATAAACCCATGGTGTGGGTTGTAATGTATTTTTTGGGTCACAATTTCGATTTTGGCTTGTTTTGTATTTCATGGAGAAAAAAAAAACACTATTTCCCGTGTTCTCTGTATTTTGTCTTATTGGCAAAAATAACTATTTTCATTCAGAGATTTGGGGATAACAGTATAAAATCAACAAATATTCTTTCACCTGGGAAAATGCTACTTAGACTGTTTAAAACAAACATAAAAATACTTAATACGCTCATGGTCAGGTAACTCTTTTTGTCCTGGAGGTCCAACCATCAGTGGTGAGAACTGTATTGAACACTTCAGGTTTTTTTGGGGGGGGTTCAGTTTTACACCCCTACCTGTCAGTGGGGTTGGTAGCACTCATTTACCCCCTGAAGGATTTTGTCTTTTGTGTTTTAGGCTCCACGGCAGAGCGAGTTTGTCTGGCGGGGGACAGCGCCGGGGGAAATCTCTGCATCACCGTATCGATGAAGGCGATAGCCAGCGGCATCCGAGTCCCCGATGGCATCATGGCCGCCTACCCCGCCACCTTGCTCACCACTGACGCCTCGCCCTCCCGCCTGCTCACGCTCATTGACCCGCTGTTACCTCTGGGTGTGCTCGCCAAGTGCCTGAATGCCTATGCAGGTATGTGGGCCTCGAGTGTGTACGTATATATGTGTGTGTGTGTATGCTGTTTCACGCCTCATTTAAAACCAAGCACCTTGTGGCTCCACCGGCACAGAGAGCAGAACGTCACAGGGCTGCAGTCCAGATAGCACGCGAGGAAGGAAATATGCCAAGAATCCATCCATGTACATGCAAATCCGGGTCAAGCTGTGGTCTGACTTGGCTCGTTTTGACGGTGGCGTGGTGGCTGGTTTGCAAACAGGTTTCTCTGGTCAGTGTGATATCATTCACTGCCTTTGTAAACAGTGAGTTACACACAGCACACTGTGAGGCGGCCAGCAGAGCCACACTGAACAAACACAGGACAAACACTTCAGCTGGGTGCCAGTGTGTTCAGGCTCGCAGTGAACACACCGTTTAGTTTGGTAAAACATGAAAGATTCCTGACAATAGGAATAGAAAGAGTCATTTTGAGTAAATAAACCTTTTGAATAAACCCGTTTGAATTATGGCGGCACCTAGTGGCCCTGCAGACTCCTACCATGAGTCACGGTGGAAACCTCCGTCTTGCAACCAGAAAATCATTTCTGTTCAGTTCAGCTGCTGGAACCCTGCTGGAGCTGTGTGTGCGTGTGTTGGTGGAGCCGAAAAATTGATTTACTAAATGGATTATACTCACTTGGCACTTATTACCGTTATAAATGATAACTGATGAATGCCGCTGTTGTGTAAAAGCAATATCTCGCTCGAGGTCATGCTCTTGTCCTGAGCACGGTTGTTATTTGTGGCAAACTGATTCTGGCAAGAGTCAAAAGAGTCAAACTGTACATACATTTTTAATTCTCATATTTGTGGAGATTTTAAAGGAGGATGTCAGAATCCTAGCCGTGCTTATATACAGCACTCCCTCTGCTGTGATATTCCTTAAATGAAATGAGTCACAGTATCACATGTAAACATCAGCATCATGTTCTTTCTTCCTTCCTATTTCCTTTCCTCTTCTGATTTTTTTTCCCTGTCCTCACACCATCTCATCGTTCCAGGCGCAGAGTCTCAGACGGTGCAGCCTGAAATGGGGCCCACCAACCTGAGCGCCCTGGGCCGAGACACGGCCCTGCTGCTCAGCGACCTCACCCAGGGCGCCGCCAACTGGATCCAGTCGTTTCTGGGTCCCACGCGGAATTCAATTGGAGGCCGCTCACAGAGAAGCTCCTCGGGCGGCGAGACCCGCAGGACGTTCTCCTGCACCTCCGCAACAAGCTGCAGAGATCCCATGGATTACCCAGAGGGCTTTGAGCCCCTGCGCTCCGAGTGCCTGGCTTTTGTTCACCCAACTTCCTGCCCCATTATCAAGAACCCGTTTGTGTCGCCCCTGCTGGCTCCAAATAACCTGCTGAGAGGCCTGCCGCCCGTACACATCGTGGTGAGAGGCGGGGAATGGGAGTGAGGAAGTCAGTGGGTGAAGGAGTTAATGTTTATTAGACAGGGTTTAATTCAAAACCTGATCTACATCCCAAAGACAATTCAATCACTAATTTATTTCCTCACCATGATTTGCCCTGCTGTGAAAAGCTTGAGTCAAAACCAACCAAAACAATACAATGTGGTGAAAAGAAATTAAATGTGCAATAATAGGATTTTAATTGAGCCATAGCACAAAATGACCCTAATATGTCTGCCAGGGGTTGATCAGTAACCAATAAACCAGTGATTATTTCACCAGGTGCTGAGCCTGGGTTTTCTAGCCATTTTTAGGATTCACCAATACAACATTAAACTGAAAAGTGGGTGAGGCTACCCACAAACTGGGCCTGAACCCCTGGGCCACCGGGAGGTTGACCAGTGACCAATGAAGACATGATTATGGCAGATATATTTAAGTTTGCCTCCTTTTTAATCAAACATCCTGTGTAGAATTCAATGGGCAAACTTTGGAAAAAATATTTTAAAAGGCTTTGCTGATAATAAGCATGCCGGTCATATTCTACACAGGATGTTTATTGAAAAAGAAGACAAACGTAAATATATTTTCCATCGATCTAACCCTCTCCAAAGAGCACCTGATTCTCGTTTGCCTGTATATTCTTGTTTAAATAAGAAACGCTTGTGTTAACTCAGAAATTAATAAGTGGCCTATTCTTCTTACTTTCTGTGTCTTTTATTTTGGTAAAGCTTGAGTTTCACCTGCTCACTGTTTCGTGATTTTTCAGCGCTTGTCCTCTGATTTCCCTCCATGCGTTCACTCAGGCCTCTGCTCTGGACGCCTTGCTGGACGACTCGGTGATGTTTGCCAAGAAGCTGCGGGACATGGGCCAGCCCGTGAGTCTGACGGTGGTGGAGGACCTCCCGCACGGCTTCCTCAGCCTGTCCCAGCTCGCCAAGGAGACGGAGGTCGCCTCAAACATCTGTGTGGAGCAAATAAGAGAGATCTTCCAGCAGCAGGGCCCGCCCCCCGGTCCTCACAAGAGACCAAAGTTGGACAGGACTAATCACAAAACCGGCCCCTCTGGTTGATTTATCTCTCATCTTGGAAACATGTAGAGTTAAAAAAAAAAAATGTGTGAGATACATAAATTTAAATTAAGGAGAAACAGTGACAACAAAAATAAATGTGGAGGCAAAAGAAGGATATTGCACTTGGAGCTCATATTTTTGTGAAGAAAATATATTTTCTGCAGGCAAAGATTCGAGAGCCACTGTAACCATTCACTTTGTTGAAAAATTAACCAAAAATTCAAACATAACAAATTAGTCTAACATCACACTGAAAGATGAGAAAACAGGACTTAAAGGTATTTTTTCTAGTCAGATTTATATGTTTAATATCCAGGTCAAACTCACATTAAAGTATAGTTGTACCTTACCAGAAACTTCACACTGGATAACACAGAAGAGATTAAATAAATCACTAAACGAGCCTTTGCAATAATTTTTTGAACTACCATCTCACTCGTCGTGCCTTGAAATTACAGCCGTACTGTATAAAATTATATTTGTGTATGAAAAAAAAAAAACTTTGCCTACATTAACAGATTGTACAGGATCAAGGTCTACAGGGAAGATGTGGTGTAATGTGTTGGCGAGAAGCGTTTGGTCTGATGTCGCCTGATTTTTTTTTTTTTTCATGTTTACAGCATACAGCTATTGATAAGGTGGCCTTCACCTAATATTGACCAGCAGTGTGTGAGTGTGACTTGTTGTACTGTAAATGGAAATCCTAAACATGTAACGTGCACTGTAATATTTAAAGCCTGTATTAAAACCAAAAATATGAACATTGCTCAGCTGGAAACTGTGTGCTCATTTGAAGCTTTTGCACTTCCACTTATGTTGACATGCAAATAGAAAATGTACAAAATGTAAAGTTATGGCACACTTCAGGGACACTGTGTGTGTGTGTGTGTGTGTGTGTGTTTTAACATGTATTATGTGTAAACACTAGCAACGCCATGCTGAATTAGGTTTATTGTACAACATACTGCCGTTATTACTGTACACAAACTTTGTATGAGTAACAACTTGCCAGTAAAAAACACTTTGTTGGTTTTTGCATTGCTGACAAAGTAGGCACATCATATTTCAACCCCAGACAATCAATATGATCCAATCTAACAGGCAAATTACCACTGAATTTGAGTTTTTCTGCACAGCTTTAGATTTCCCATCCCTCATGCTGACACTGGCTGTTTGTACTATTTGCACCTGTGTCACTGATGTGGTTTCCCAGATATGATTTTTTTTTTTTTTTCTTTTTTGGACATTTTCCTGACACCAGTTCCCTCTTCCAAACCATCTTCTATTGGTTGTTCCTCGATATCAGCTGTCGGTGACGTCAGTGGGTTCGGGTTAAACAGCCAATTTAAATTAGAGGAGCTGAGCTTGACACCTTCCTGTCGGCAGACATCCAATCCAACAATGTTGTTCCCCATTTTCCTCGTGTTGGTGGCTACCAATGGTGAGTCTGAGATAAACTAAAGAAACTGATTCCAAATGGATGATAAGAAGTAGTTTTTCAAGATGCATCACAGGTACTAAGACCAAACTTAAACTTCACCTCTAAGGAAAGCAAAATTCAACAATCAATCAAAAATTGGAGCTACGTATGTTATTTGCTAGTTAATTTGACACATTTTAATTCCTCCAGTCTGTTCTTTGTGTTTTATTTTGTTCCTCTAACTCTCCTTTTTTCATTCGATGTCCCCTGCACAGTGGCTCTTGGTTATGATGACAGGATAGTTGGAGGGGAGGAGTGCAGGCCTCACTCCGTCCCCTGGCAGGTGTCGCTCAACAACGGCTGGCACTACTGTGGAGGAACACTGATCAGCGACCGCTGGGTTGTCAGCGCTGCACACTGCCTGAAGTGAGTCCCAGCCACATCACACCTGCAGCCACATGCTGGACTTCACAGGAACCAGCACGCTGCACGTGGTGCCCTGTGGGTCTGCAGGGATTACTGCTAATATGTAATTACCAAACTCATAGTCTCTCTGCTGCCTTGGCACTTCTTCCATCTCTCTCTCGCTCTCTCTCTCTCTCTCTCTCTCTCTCTCTCTCTCTCTCTCTCTCTCTCTCTTACTCACTCTCTGTCTGTCTTTCTGCATTTTGCCACAGAAATGAAGACATCGAGGTGCGTTTGGGTGAGCACCACATCAGATACAAGGACGGCCCTGAGCAGTTCATTGCTCCGGCTGCTATCATCCCCCATCCAGACTATGACCGTTACACCATCAACAATGACATCATGCTGATCAAACTTGCCGAGCCAGCAAAGTTTGATGAGTACGTCCAGCCCATCGCCCTGCCCAGCAGCTGTGCCTCGGCTGGCACACAGTGCCTGGTGTCTGGCTGGGGAGCCACCAAGAGCCCCTGTAAGTCTCTGCAGCAGGGATCGGTTAGAGGAAAGGAAAGGAAAGGAAAGGAAAGGAAAGGAAAGGAAAGGAAAGGAAAAAAGAATAAAAGAGGAAATAAGCCATATGTTTACCTGCTACCTGGCATGAAAATACCATTATGTATGTGGAAGTTTTTTTGATTTAATGATCAATACCGACAATTCAACAGTTACCCAGCATTATTATTCAACAAAAACAGATTTCTGACTTTAAAAACTTACTTTTGGGCTTGTGCTCTACAGTGCTAATAAACTAACTTACTCTTAAGCAAAAAAAAAAGAAGAAGAAGAAGACAAATAAGTATATATTCCAGTATTTAGCATGGACATTTCCTCTTCATGAGATGTGTTAATGGATCTGTGGGGTGGCGTGGGAGCAATCTGTCAGACACTTGGGAAAACCTCTAAAGCGCTGTTGCAGTTCCTACTGGCTGCCACTAGAGGCTGATAAATGCCCTGGATTACTTAATGACCCTTTAAAGGAAATTAAAGTACTGTGACTGTAGATGACGATGTAAAACAAACAGGACAAATGCGTCTCTAAAAAACACCTCTGCCCGTGTTTCCCTCCTCCAGTCGGCTGTCTGAAGTGTCTGCACTGCCTGGATCTGCCCGTCCTGTCCCAGGAGGACTGTGAGCGCTCCTACCCCAACAGGATCACCTCCTCCATGTTCTGCGCCGGCTTCCTGGAGGGAGGAAAGGACTCCTGCCAGGTACATGAAGACATAAACATGTATTAATGAGTATTAATTCACATGCTCCACATTGGTTTGCCTGTAGGAATTTCATTCTGGTAATTTAGTATCATCATGCCTTCTTAATAAAGCGTTATTTTATTTAATTTTGTTTCACTAGACAAAGTGTTTTCTCTGTCTTCATCAGGGAGATTCTGGTGGCCCTCTGGTGTGTAACGGGGAGCTGCAGGGTGTGGTGTCTTGGGGATGGGGCTGTGCTGAGGAAAACCGCCCTGGTGTCTATGCCAAGGTTGGTACACTCTCATTACACTTAACACAAAATTGACCCACTTTTGTGTAATAGCATAAAAAAACTGGAAATTTGGTTTTGTTATTAATATCCAGAAAACTGTCTGCAAATCTGTCTAGGTTTTGTTTTCAAGCAAGAAATATGTGAGGAAATTTTGCTTTGAATCCAGTAAATTTGAAAATGTGACACAGAACATTAGAATAGATTTTTTTTTTTTTTTTTTTTTTTAAATAAGTGAGTGAGTAAAAGTGAGTATTTCTGTGAGTGGGCCTTCAGCATCCCAGTGTATCGAGGTGGAATTTGTCAAATAAAACTTGCCTCTCCTTCTGAAATTATTTTTGATTTATCATTCACAGGTGTGCAAGTTCACCGACTGGATCCGCTCCACCATGGCCTCCCACTGAGCTCCAGGCTTTCTAAAACACACACTGCGTCTCCTGCTGCTAAACAGTTTATCTGACCAGCTCATGGTTTTATTTACTGGCTGTGGCTCAGTGGTTACGATTTCACAATAAAACATAACAGTGATAAACAAGTGCACACTGTGAGGTGTTTCTGTCCACATAAATCCTATTCCAGTCTCCATAATATAAAATATATCAGTACTGTCATAAAGAAAAACACCATTGTCTCTTAAGTTAATATGTAGGCTTACAATAACTTGATGTTTGAAATCCAGGAGCCCATGGGCAGTGTTTTTTTTTTTTTTTTTTTAGGTTTTATTTTAGCCTCTGAACAAAATTTGTCTTTATTTGTCTTTTTTTTTTTTTTTTTTTGCTGATTTTCAAAACATTTTTGAAAGTAATATATGGTATTAATTTAATTTATTAAATCATTTAATTATTTTTTACATTTTTGACGGTTGGTTTTCTTGTGATATAATTTCAAATATAGAATTATATTCATTATAATATCATTTTCTAGATTTTTTGGTAATTTTTAAAAAGATAATTTTCAGGTCAGGAGTTTTCCCACAAGCATTGAAGCACAAGAAAGCAAAAGGGTTAACGTCGTACTACCAGCTGGCGGTAGAGGGCAGTAGAGCTGTGAGGCTTCGCACCTGGTAAACAGAAGAGGGACGGCGAGGAAGAGAAGACGAAGAGGAAGGCGACCATGTTGATTTAAAGGAAGAAGAAACACAATAGAGGCGATTTATTTCAAGCAAATCCTGATAATAACGTGAACTGCGGAGGCAGCAAACAATCAGCCGCAAACAGCGTACGACGTGTCAAACCATCGCGAAAATAAGGTAGGTTTACGGCGCGTCCAAACACTTCACTTTCGATTAAAAAAACAGCCCGAGTGTTGTTAGCGAGCTAGCTAGCGCGCAGCTAACTTTAGCCCAGCCCGTGCTAGGCTAACGGCAGACGCATTATGTTGGCGATCGTGTTTATCGCGGCGTGTAACCTAAACACCACAAACAATGTCAACAAGCACAACGTGAATTTTATCAGCACCATTCATCCGCTAACTAACCCGAAAGTTTATGAAAATACGTCAAGCGTATGTTGCACTATTTTAGCAATTAGCTTGCTGAATGCTAACCGTGGCTTAACTCCGTACTTCTCACGAGACGCAACGTTGTAGACGATATCGCTATGCTAACTCTTCGCTTGGGGGATTAACTTCAGCAAATAGTTAAAATAAAAGGGTTAATTTACCAAGTTAACGCCGCTTGATGCTAATTGATGGGTATAATTTTGTAGACTAGTTTTGAAAAAGTGAGGGGAAAAAAACGGCAGCAAAAGTAAGTTGACGTCGGTTGAAAGGAAAGAGCTGGGCAGAAGTTCGTCCCAGCCAACTGAAGTTAACTCAGATAAAGTCTGTATTAATAGCCTGTTCTGACCGACATGAAACGACTGATAATTGATGGTATTAGTTGACATTATGACAGTTACGGTCAAAAGTCGAGGTTTTTAGACACTGGTAGTGGAAAATCACACCAACTTGGGCTCAGTCTAACACTTTGCAAGGTCACTTGTAGAGTTACTGTTAGCCAAGGCCTTAAACTTCACGAGGTTACGTTTGTTTTATAGTTCAGGACTGTACAGTGTGGACGAAATGTCATACCAGGGTTGCCAGGTCGGTGAGACAAAAGCAGCCAAACAACAACTCAAAACCAGCCCAAAACCCGCCCAACCTGGTATAAAAAGGGCCCAAAAATCAGCCCAATACCAGAGCTCAAAATATGCCCATAAAATTCCATATATGTTGCTTTTAAAGTCCAACAGCATTGCTATAATTGCAAAATGCACTATAATATCTGTAAAATAACACCGTAAACATTAAAGGCAATTTCACGAAACAGTTCTTTCACCTATTTAATTTACAGTATATCAGAACTTAAAATATAATATGGGATACCTTACTTCAGCTGAGTGGTGCTGATGATGTGATTGGTCATGTGCTGAGTGGCCTCACACAGCATTGGCATATTATTTGTCTGTGGAGCGTGTGACATATGTGGATAGTTTATATGCTGTTCTGGCCTGGAGTCAGTTTGACAGGATTTTGGTATAAACATTGGTCATTCAAAATATGAATCTTTATTCATGTCTGCCCAAGCCCAACCCGCAGACAAAATTTGTTACCCGCGGCGACACTTAAAAAGTAGCCCAATTTGGCGGAAAAACGGCGGACTTGGCAACCGTGTGTCATACCGCGATATTTTTGCCATATCTCGATAGTGATACAATACACGATATGACTGTGGGATCAAAGTTGAAGTGTAGCAGCAGTTAAAATCAGGCATGCTTCAAAAAAAAAAAAAAACAGTGTAAAAATGCAGCTACTAAAGAGTATTTTATTGATCAGATCAGTCAGCATCTTAGGCTAACCTTAACCCTGAACTCTGTCGTCCACACTTTTGCCTTTTGAGATATCAGTATTGTGTATCATGATATGAAAATATACTGACACATCAGTGAAAGATACATTGCAGTTTTGCCATTTCTCTGTATGTATTTAATAAGAATGTATGCAAAAGTATTTTCTCTAAATTATAAATCCATTGTAAGTCAAAATGATCTCATTTATCCACACCAAACCTCTTGTAGTCCATTCTCCTATCTACAACCACTGATTTTATTTATTTCTGACAGTCTTGTAGGCCAGATGCACACATTTCAAGCTTAGTCCATAAGGAAATAACACAATTTTAATATGCTGAGATCTTGCTTGTAGTGTACAAAGAGAGTAGGGATGAAATAGGCCGCAGTTTTGTGCATAACACGGTTCAAGTGGGACTGTTCAGCGACGGTCCAACGTAAAACAAATGTAACCTCAGTTCTGAGCTCTGGTGTTTGTTGGTGTTTGTATCATTAGCTGACGTGTTTGTTTCGTTTTCACGCTGCTTACAAAACATTTCTGTTGCCCTCTTCCTGTTCAGGTGACAAGCTTCAGTACTTGGCTGACTTGGAGGAGCAAGCGGGTTGATCACGCCCACTCTCGTACACTTCACACACCGAGGCAGGCCTGTGATCTCAGGGCAGAGAAGGTCTAACACCTGCAGCGTAAAGGAAACACACACACACAGACACACACACACCCAGAGGACTCCGAGGGAGACTTAAAGCTGTTTTGCTTTGGACTATAGTACCCCTTGTATGGTTTTTTGCTTTTCAGGAAACTGCTCTTTCACATGTGGAGTGACGTGTTCTCACACAGTGGGAAAATAAATATTGAACATTACAGACTCTATGATTTTGGGGAATATTTGTGCAAAAGTTGGAAATCTTATTTTCACGGACAAAGATACTGAGCATTTCTTATGAACTGGAAGCTAAAGCAAGAAGCATCGTTGGAATATAGCAAAGGAGAATTTTAACTATTGAACCAAGATTATATTGAAGAAGCTATTCCCCATGTTCAGATTGCCTTAGTTCTATTTCAGGACTTGAACTGCTTTGATACTTGTTCACATATAATTTTCTATATTGTGGGCAGGTATATTTATGCACATGATTGCAAATTTCTCTTCATTTTGAAGAGCTCTTGTATAAAGACTTTTTTGTTGTTATTGTTCGTACGTCAGTCACTCTTGTTGAGGGGGACCGAACTGCACGTACGTGTGTATATGTAAATACTACAAATTGACTTCTGTTGTAAAGCTTTGGACTTAAAAAGGAGAGAGAATATTGTTTGTTAATGCTTTATTAAACTTTTCTACTTTTGAAGAGAATTTTTAAAAACAAAAATCTAAGAGGCAAAAATTTAAACCTTGAAGAAAAAAAAACTCAAAAAAACTCAAAAAAACAAAGAAGAAAATGGCAACTGCTAGAACAGAAAATGTTGGCCCGGTTGTCATGGGACTGAACAAGCAGAACGGGCAGCTCAGAGGACAGACCAAACCAGCCACCATCCAGTCAGGACCCACAACTCAAGGAAAGGCCGCGAGCACGCCCCAGAAAGCAGGCAGCGCCCCCCAGGAAGGAGGAGGTATCAAGTTTGGAGACGACTGGAAAAAGAGCCTACAGCTCCCTCCCAAAGACAACAGGGTCAAAACCTCAGTGAGTTGAACTCCAAAGGTTCCTGATCTCACTCACACTCAGTTCTTCACTGTTGCCTTTTTAACCTTTAACCTTTTTAACTTTAAATTTTGTGTCTGCCGCAGGATGTGACATCCACCAAGGGGAATGAATTTGAGGACTACTGTCTGAAACGAGAACTCCTGATGGGCATCTTTGAGATGGGTTGGGAGAAGCCGTCACCTATCCAGGTATGAATAAAAATCACTTTTCATCATGATTATGAGCCTAAAGTGAGCTGTATTATGCCTTGATAGAAAAATCTTGAAAACATATTTAAAGTAACAGTAGAAAACTGTATTTTCCCCCATGTTGTTATAGGATTTAATCTAATAGCAGTGTCTGAAACAAAATAAATTTGGGGCTTCATTTGACTAGCAATGTTTGGCTGGATTTATTTTTTAGAAGTTTAAATTACAGCTGGAATATAGTTTTCAGAACTTTTTTGACCCATCTTACCTTAAAACTGGTGTGCGTTACTTCAGAGCTCATCCCCCCAATAACAATCCCCCCCCCCTTAAATTTCCCCTCAGGTAGCTTCAAATGCAGATTTTTTTCCCTCCCTATTATGCATTTTCTGCATCTACTTGTTTCGGTGCCTCATCAAAACTATATCATGCCTACACTTTTTTTAATTTATTTTTTAATTGCTGCATCAGTACATCAAAGTGTACATTATTTGATGGTTTAGCATCATTGTATGCACATTTCCATGCAATTCATCTAGACATATTTGACATCTTAGCATTTACGGGCATCTTGACCCAAATTCAAAATAAAAGACTGGTTCTAAACAAAGCTTTGCTGCAATGACAGGCATAGTTAAAAAGGTTAAAAATTTAAAAAAGTGAGACAACATGTTAAAGTGTGAGGGAAAACAAAACATTACTATATTAAAGACGATGTCAGAGCGGTGTTTTGTCCAGTAAAGGGCAGCGCACTGCTGTCACAGTGTGAGACTCAAACTGTTGATCCCCCGCAGGAGGAGAGCATTCCCATCGCCCTGTCTGGACGGGACATTCTGGCCCGGGCTAAGAATGGTACCGGGAAGAGCGGAGCATACCTTATCCCTTTGCTGGAGAGAATAGACCTGAAAAAGGACCACATACAGGGTGAGACACCGACGGGGGATGTTGGGCATATACTTAAAACGTGTTTTATTCTGCCTGCCAGACTCTCCTGCCTCTCTGTTTGCACTTTGTTCCTCAATGAAGCCACCACTCCTCCATCTCCTTACATTCAGTCCGCCTGTCCAGCACTTGATTCTTTCCTGTTCTGTTTTTATCCTCAGCAAGTAGCCTGCTTGTCTTCTGTCTGGTTTGTTCAGATGAATTATATTTGCAATTGTGATATGTCTTCCATCTGTTTGTCTATATTCCTACATCAGTCGTAATGAGCTTGAATACTTTTCCTTGCCGTAGCCATCGTCATGGTGCCGACCCGTGAGCTCGCCCTGCAGGTGAGCCAGATCAGCATCCAGATCAGCAAACACCTGGGAGGAGTCAAAGTCATGGCCACCACAGGAGGCACCAACCTGCGAGATGACATCATGCGCCTGGACGAGACCGGTAAGGACCGTGCCCGCACAGATCTGGAGGGCTGCATCGTGTGCCAACAGATATACAAGCTGATATGTAGGCATATTGGCTAATCAAGATCAGCTTTTTTTTTTTTTTTTTTTTTTTTTAAGAATTGCCTTGCAAAAAAAAAAAAAAAAAAAAATTACTTGGAACAGTTCTTTTTCATTAATGTGTTTGATTAAACTGAATGACCAAAGAATATTGTAACTGCAAAATAAGATGGCATACTCTCAAATCTTTTTTTAAAAAGACCTAGAGAATAACCTTTGATGTTAGAGAGGAAAGACGTGAGCACTCCGCTGTCAGTCAAAAAAGCCAGATATATTTTATGTTATATCAGTAAGTCTCAGTTGTCTCGAGGCTTAAAAACTTTTCTCCTGCCTTGTGTCTCTTCCCTTCCACTTCATGATTAAAGCGAACCGCAGTACATTTCATAGAAACATCACTTGGTCTTAACACTTTGTATATTCAGTCTAAATGTGCTGCTTTCTGCCTCCTTATCAGTGCATGTGGTCATCGCCACGCCTGGTAGGATCCTGGACTTGATAAAGAAGGGAGTGGCCAAAGTGGATAAAGTCCAGATGATGGTGATGGATGAGGTGAATAAAAATAATACAAATAAAATGATCAAATCTAGCCTTTTTGTTTCTTATTTATTTATTTATTTTTAAAGTTGCAACAGGTCTTAATGTTAAACCCTCTTTGCTTGCTCTCAGGCGGATAAGCTGCTGTCTCAGGACTTTGTGGTGCTCATCGAGGATATCATTGGCTTCCTGGCCAAGAACAGGCAGATCCTGCTCTACTCTGCAACCTTCCCGATCAGTGTGCAGAAGTTCATGGTGAGTGGTCAGCTATTGGCCGCACCTCCCAGCCAAACTGATGGCCCAGAGCCACTTGGCAACGCTGAGCTCACACTGCAGACCAAGCTGTTCTGACACTGTGCCTCAGCCCTGCATGTCTGTGTGCTTGTTTGTGTGTGTGGTTCACATTACTGTAGTCCTGGACTATAGTAATTGTGTTTACTAAAAGTCAAATGAACATATTTGATTAAATTTTCTGTTATTGACAAATCTGTTAAATTTCTTCATGTATTTCTTGCAAACTATGTTGCAATCATGTAAATCAGAGTAAATATTTAATACTGTTTTGATGTTGGATAAAAGCAACCGACTTTACTGTTTGATAACTAATGAACCATTTCAATGCTGTTAAAATGCTTAAATGACATCCTAGATGCCTGTTAGTGCTGTGTATAGTTATCAAAGCTAACATACATACTGTCTGAGTACGCCGATGCACTACCACCCACCCACCCTCATTCTTTCCTTTTGTTTTTGCTCCAGGCCAAGCACCTTCAGAAACCTTACGAGATAAACCTGATGGAGGAGCTGACTCTGAAGGGCATTACTCAGTACTACGCCTACGTCACAGAGAGGCAGAAAGTCCACTGCCTCAACACACTCTTCTCCAGGGTAAATGAATAACCAATGTAAAAAAAAAAAAAAAGATGAAGTGCACACAGCATCTTCTGGGCACAAACATACTCCTTTAGCCTTAAACTTAACAAGCCATACTTTTCGCCTAATACAGTCACAACTGCCCAATTCAAGACATTTCCAGAATGTACATGTGAAAAATCTGTGTCTTTAGCCTCCTGGAAAACTGTGGAACCACTAATGTTGACCACTAAAATGATGCAGTGCTTCATTTTTAATGTCCACTGCTGAAACCCGATCTCCTTTCTCTCAGAACACCAGGGTTGTGTCCTGGTTAATCGAATTTAGTCGTTCTAAGAAACTTAAGAATATGTTCGACACGTTTCCGAAGAGTCCGTCCTTGCATTAAATCATACTGTCATCATAATGACATTTCCCTGTGATTTTGACCAGAAACAGATTGCAGGTCTTATAGCAGAGGGAGCTTTTCAGTCAAACCATGATTGAGTATTATATATATATATATATATATTTTTCCCCCTCTGTCTGTAACAGCTTCAGATCAACCAGTCCATCATCTTCTGTAACTCCACTCAGAGGGTGGAGCTCCTGGCCAAGAAGATCACCCAGCTGGGCTACTCCTGCTTCTACATCCACGCTAAGATGATGCAGGTGAGGACCAGGCACATCACAGAATTTTTTAAAATATAATAATATATATATCATAAATAATGATGTTAATTGACTTTATAGTCTTAGATGGCAATTTAAGAAGTTTTTTGCTTTTTTTATTTTCAGGAATACAGAAACCGTGTGTTCCACGACTTCAGAAATGGACTGTGTAGAAACCTGGTCTGCACCGGTGAGTTTCTGTCGTTTACTGAGATATTTCATTGTGAGCAGTCGGCTGTGAAAGAGCCACATGTGTCTGACTTTCTGTCGACTTCCTGTAGATCTGTTCACCAGAGGTATTGACATCCAGGCCGTCAATGTCGTCATCAACTTCGACTTCCCCAAGAACGCCGAGACTTACCTCCATCGCATTGGAAGATCAGGTAAGATGCATTGTACTGTTCTGTTAAACAGTAGTCTCTTTGTGTCTTGAGGGAAAAGGAGTTTGTAAACAGTGTTACCAGTAAAAATAAAAAAATAGTAACAAATCAGAATGTACAGAAAACCAACAGACAGAGACTCATTAGCTCCGTGTAATGCAGTACAGGTTGGTGTAATGTCCCTTAGTGTCTACACTGAGGCAAAACCAGTGTGGTCTTCATGTGCAGGGGTATAAATACCAATTGTATACTTTAAGCCAAGTCCACATTAATTTTGAGGAATCTGAAAATGCATCTTTATTTCTCCACTGTGCCCTTTTATCCACACTAAAACTCCGCTTTTATCCAATGTAAACGGAGGGTTTTTTTTATGCTGTCCTCAGTGTTGTTTTGTGCATTGCTGTTACAGAGATTTCAGTCTTTTGGTATGAATGTCCAACTTCTCACTCTGCATTTGCATGAAAATGCCTTTTTCATGTTTCTCCAGATTATTGTGGACTTGGCCATAATTTGATTTTTATGGGGGGGGACTTGGAAATTTACCAGTAATCAGAATCTGATGTGCTGTGAATCAGATGAGCACATATTCAGCTGCTTAAAAGTGAATACGATAGTGGACACATGACTGTTTTTGTCTATACATTCATGTTCTCTTGTTCTCAGGGAGGTTTGGTCACCTCGGCTTGGCCATCAACCTGATCACGTCTGAGGACCGCTTCAACCTGAAGGCCATTGAAGACCAGTTGGTGACCGACATCAAGCCCATTCCCAGCAGCATTGACAAGAGCCTGTACGTGGCCGAGTTCCACTCCACCAACCCCGACTGCGAGGTGGAGGAGGTCGAGGAGAAGTCGGGGCGCCAACAGGACGGCTCTTAAAACAGGTGAGAATAAACGGCTGAGTAACGTCAGCATGCTCGTAGCTTACATGGTGACTCAATTGTGTCAAGTAAGTCTTTCTAATCTCAGTTTTGTCTTCCATCCAGGACAGTAGGACACACCAGGCTTTTGCACAAACATCAGCGCTTGCACACAGGCTTCAGGCAACTCTTCAGCTTCACATTTCACAACCTCAGTTAATTTCAGAGCCTGTCAAATGGATGTAAAGGCTGTTTATTTTTAAGCATTTCTTAGGCTTTTCCTCAATGAGCTGCCTACTGTTCTTTTCTTTTTTTTTTTTTTTAAATCAGTTGAGAAACCATTGAACCATATTGTTTTGCACCAAACTTGAATTGGCCCATGCATCTTGTATTTGAGCCTACTTGTCACAGTCCCTCCTTCCTAAAATGTATTTTTGTTAAAGCAATGCTATTTATGCAGCAGTGCAAATGGTTATCAAAGCTGTTTTGAACCCGTATAAAACCTTGTCCTTCGAAACTATTTTCATTGCCAGCAGAAAGGTCGGTCTCTTCGTAATGTTACAGTGGTGCACTTAACACCAGCCGTCGTCCTGTCCACTTAAACTGCTGTCGTCACTTAAGTGCCTTACTTACTCCTGTGTGCACCCATCCATTCATAACCTGCTGTCTTCTGTCATGCAGCAGAGTACGAGCACAAACAAAGTGAGTTATACGGTAACCCGAATTTATTTAGACATTCGTTATGCAAGGAACAAAACGTTGCTCACCGTCCTGCTGGGACATGCAGAAACATGGCTCAAACTCCTTGAACACCATCCTGAATGTGAATGTTGCAATAAAAAGGGCAGCTTTATTTAAACACTGCGTGACTGTTTTCCCTTTCACTATGAATTCCATACGTGCAGAGACGGCCTAAAGGCTTTAGGTCCCTTACTGATAATACGGATGGTAGCCCACAACCGAACGAACGGGGTGGGAAATTAACACCAGCCACATGCTGGATAATTACGGCTGTCACTTGATGAGTTAATCTACTGAACCAGCCGTTTTTAGCCTGTAGCCAGACGCCATCGTGACGTTCTTTTTCCATTTAAAAACAAAAATTATTTGGCTGTTGATTATTGTAATCCATCAGCACTGTGGTCGGTGATGAAAATTGGTTTCCTGTCCTGCATCTGAAACTGGTTCACAACAGTTTTGATCAGCTACTAGGGCTCGTCAATAAACTTGATGCACAGAACTGATCAGTTTTGTATCGATGGTCATCACAGGCTCAGTTAGATGAGACGCAGAGCTGCTGAACATGGTGGATGGATGGCCTCTGTCGGGTGGTTGGTGCAAAACAATGGTTTGACTTTTTTTTTTTTTTCCCCACCCCATCTTTAGGTTTGTCAAAACAATATTGTGAAAATATACAGTGGAGTTGATTTAAATATGCATTTTGGAAGCCCTCCTAAGTTACAATTTCCTTGTTTTGCATTTTTCTTTTTAAGCCCCGTGCTGACCAGTTCAAGTCTGTGAATGTATTTGATGCCAGAGTACACTTTGCAGCCCAGTGGTTGAATGCCAAACTCTAAAGCATTTTTGAAACCTCTCACTTGCAAGTTTTGTACATATTTCTGCTGTTGGATTGAAATTTGCATCTCCAAAGTGTAAACTCTAAAGATTTAAAGAGATTTAAAAGGGGGAAAAATTTGCTCTCTGGCAGCCATGCTCTTTTGAAATTCTGGGTTTGAAACGGTTTCTCGAACCTTCGGGTCGTGAAAGTAGCTGAAACAAAAAAGGACCACATAAACCCATGATTGTGCTAAAACCACGAAAATGCATTTTTTTTTCTGCAACAGCAGTAATATCTTCACAAGTGTGAGAGGTTTTTATTTATTTTTATTTTTTTTTATTATTTTCCCCCGGCACAGCTATGTTTTATTGTGAAAAACGTGAGGGAGTTTGTGAAGGGTGGGTTTTGTTTTGAAAGCAGACTTGTAGCATCTTTGAACAGGCAGCTGTGACTCTTTGTGTGTGTGTATGTCCCCCCCTTAAAAAGCTTCACTAATGATAAAAGACAGAAAAAATATAGTATTTTTGCTTTTAAAATTTTTATTTTTGACAATGCTTAAAGCAGGTCGGGGGGGGGGGGGCATTGTGAGGCTTTAGCACTGGGGTGAAGTTTGGGTGGGTTTGCATAAGCCAAGTCTTTAAAAAGGTGCTCTCAGGGCATCTTGAATCTTTCCTTCTCTCCGGTTCTTAAAAACTTCAGCACAACAGTGGAGCACAGCCCGTCGTTTTGATTGGAAAGTGAAGACGGCAAACAGTAAAATTCCTCCGAGCAGCTGTTTGCTTTGTGTTTTAAGTGCTGGAGAGAGCGCGGCGACACACAGGAGAGAGTTTTCTCGAAAGCGTTGAAGCACTGTGATCCTCCGGACGCCGTTCCACGTTCCCGCGATGGACGATCCGAGTGTTTGTGGTTTCGTTTTCGACGACGGCTCCCTCCAAATTCCACTAGGGCAATCTTTATACGAGGTGTTCAGGATCATTTTGAGGAAACAAATTGTAAATGATTCATTGTTTACACAGCTCGTTTACAATTAACTAAAAAAAAAAAAAACAGAAAAAAGAATATTTGCTTCATAACGGTGGAGGTAGAATTTTGTTTCCCTCTTTTTTTAAAATAGATTTTTCAGGATTTACATTGAAGCAAAACCAAAAAAGCGGAATGTTGTGTGAGAGACACTGGGTGTGTGAGTGATGAGTGTGTGTGAGTGTGAGAGTGTGTGAGCGAGAGAGCGAGACATCTGTATGAATAAGGTGTGTGTGTGAGAGGATGAGCTGTGTGTTGATGGCTGTGACTTAAAAAAGACGTTTACATGCAGCTTCATGTTTAAGTTTCCATCTTATTCCAGCTGATGTCATTGGATTGGAATGAAAAGGCGTTTCTTGGAGTTTCTGTCGGGTTTTAGGCGGCTGGACGTCCGGCTGACATGTTTCAGGGCCATAAACACAGAGTGAGAGGGAATCTGTCCTGTCAGCAGGTTGAAGCTGCATGTAGGCGTGTAAAAGGTGTATGTCGGCTTTCTGTTGTGCTCACACGCACAGAATTTGTCGTGTTCATGTTGGCGACATACAACGTCTTAAATATCTGTGTGTGTGTGTGTGTGTGTCCATGTGTCAGGGATGGCGATTTTATTTATTTTGTTGTTGTTGTTTTTTTTTTTTTTTCCATACCCTATTTGAGGAGCAAGAGGGTAGTGACATAAATCTGATTTTTTTTTTTTTTTTTATCCCTGGGAAATTTCCACTTTCCCTTTTCTTTTCCATGTTTTGTTTTTCCCGATCCACATCCCTGATTTACATAATCTCCTCTGTGAACCAGCAGGAAAACAACAGTGTCACGTCTGAACCATCAAGACTTGATGCATTATTATTATTATTATTATTATTATTATTATTATTATTAATAATAATAATAATAATAGTATTATTAATTGATCAGGCTTTCAACTGTCTGGATTTCCAAAAAAAAATAAAGGAACTGTTATGAGCAATTAGTCATAATAAGTTTAAGCCTATTTCCAACTTTTGTCAAAGTTTGGCTCCTAAAACCCTCCACCGTTTCAGACTCTGTATTGCTCAGACAGATTTCTCAGATTTCAACAGAAAATGCATCGATCCATCGCTCTGTCCCTGTCTGGTTTCTGATGCTCCGGTCACAGAGGAGGCCGCGTGTGTGAAGTGAATGTTGAGTTTGTCAAAATGTCTTCTGTCTCAATGTGTGCACTCTGAACTGTGGAGTCAGGCGTGCTGATGGGGGGGTGGGGGGTGGGATGTCGTCATAAACCAGTTTGGGGTAACTTATTCAAAAAAATTCAAAAAAAATATTTTGTAATAGCAGCAGCTAAAGGGTTTGGATTTGGGATACGAAGTAGAAATTGCTGCTTGAATTGAAATTTGGCACATTGTTAATCGGCGGAAATGATAAATAAATGCACACCCCCCACGTGAAATTGTATTAAAGGCTGAATCGTCCCGAATATTTCTTCGGTGCATCGTGAAATTTAATTGGAGCTCTATTTGTGCTGCACTAATAAATAAATAAATACAGATACGATCATGCTCTCAGACGATTTCAGCCAAATTTAATGAGAAACTCGGTAACAAAATAGTCCGGTATGCTGGGGAGAGAGTTACAGCAGTGTTTTTTTTTCCTGCCATACGGATGGAAAACAGTGGCTATGAGTGTAAATTGGCTGTCAAAATTTTTTTACTTCCAGAAAAACCCCTCCCCTCATCCCTGGAAAACAACTTAAGTATTCTCTTTATTTCAAAATGTTCTCCTGCAGTCACAAAACAAGACGTTTGAGGTCATTTTAGAGTTCAGTTGTTCTGTATCTTCTGTAGTTTTTGTACCTTAGCGGCTAAATCCCCCCCTTTCCTAATCCAGTGTTCAGCCCCGAGTCGACTCAAGGTACAAAATCACAGACTTTTTTTTTTTTATTATTATTATTTGGAAGAATTACATCAGCCTAAAACCTCATCTGTGTTCACGTAGTCGGTAAATGTTTCTTTCTGTTTTTTCAGTGTCCAGTAGTTCTCTTTGCCATGTAGGTCATTAGGTTAAAAAAAAAAAAGAGAAAGAAAGAAAGGGAAAAAAGTAACATGTCTGATTGGCTTGGCATTGCAACAAATGGAAATGTCATTCGAAAATGTTAATGTTTTGTTAATGTTTGTCCCTTTTTAGTGTCCCTGTAAAATGCAGTGAAGAGGCAGGAGGTGTTTTCAGTGACTTGTGCTGATAACTCTGTCCTCTACTGCTCTGATAACATGGAAATAAACGCAGGGGTTATGAAACTGAATAAAACTGATCTGAAGATGACCTCGTCTGTGCTGTGTTTGTTTGCTTTTTTATCTTTACAGGCTTTAGCTGACTTGTGATTCAGGCCAATGAACAATCAAAGCATGTTGATTTTATAATTGATTGATCAATTGGAAAGGATGCAGGGTATCAGAATCAGAAACACTTTATTTATCACAAGGGAAAGGGGGCAGATTCTCAAATTATTGAAGTTGCACTATAAGAAATAGAAAAAGAAACAATCGAAACACGTGCGCTAGAGAGCTGTTAATCATAAATCCTACACAATATTACAATAGATACAGAAATATGAAATTGAGTAATGCAGTTCAATGCAACAGCTCTACCATAAATTCTACCTTTTAACAAAGTTTATACTGTTCAGTTTATGTGGAGAATGTGTAAACTATAAATAAACTGAGGTTGTAGTTTGCGGAAATCTCGTACTGGACTACATTATACTGAGAGGTGTTTCCGATTTTTTGTCCTCCTCATTCAATCCAATCCAATCCAATCCACTTTATTTATATAGCACAATTTAACAAACACAAGGTTTTCCAAAGTGCTGCACAGCAAGATAAAACACCACAAAATAACACAACAAAAGCAGAATAAAAAGGTTAAAAAAAACACAGTAGGATAACACGATAAAATAAGATAAGATCAATTAAAAATAAAATCAGATAAAGTAAATAATAATAATAATAATAAAATAAAACAAAATAGGATATAATAAATAAAATATATTAAAATATTAAAATTAAAAATATTAAAATAAAATAAAATACTAAAATAAAAAATAAAATAAAGTAATAATACAATTATAATTTTAATAGAATAAAATAATGTAAAATGCACTGCCCGCACAGCATAAAAGAAAAAAAAAAAATCATATACAATGAGGAGGGACAGAATCGTGGAAACACCTCTTAATAAAATGCAGTATTATGAGCTCAAAGCCAAACATAGAGGTGAATGAACACCTCTGTTACTGTGACAAAAGAAACCCTAAGCATTACAGGCAGCAGGAAAATGAACTTTATGGGGAAACAGTTGGATTGGACATTTGTTTTCCAGATAATTTTAAGCCCCTCGTGCTGCCATTTGACCTTGAAACCGTTTTTTTTCCTTTAAATTTTACTCGATTGCGCTTCAACCAAACGACGCTGAAGTTCTGCGCCAATCGTGACCCTCAGAGCCCATCGCCCCGCCCCTCCTCGTGTGACTACGCTTCCATTAGCCAATTATCTTTGAGTGGAGGCGTAGCCCGGGCGGTAAACCCCGCCTCCGACTCTTCAGCATGGCCGGACTTGCTGGCTGTAGATGAGACGATTGACAGGCGTTTCTGCCAACCACGCTCCAGAGTCGAGGACCTTTATCCAATCAACGCGTCGTTTAGTAAAAAAATAGGCGGGACTTAGCGTTAACGTGTCTTCTTCTATGGTTAGAACCCGGTGGCACTTCCGGCTGCATCGTCCTCTGGAAATCACGACGTGAGTACCATTAGCTAACATTAGCTCTGCATTTCTACCACGAGGCTTCATTGGCGCTAGATATTTACCGCATCCAATTTTCAGCAGCGGATTTAAGGCAGATTTGCTCTTTATTTCGGTTCATAGCGGCGGCGCTTTGTTTGTCGGGACGCTGTCAGGCACTTTAAATGCTCATTCAAACGCTAGCAAGCGAGCTAGCCGCCTGACGTTAGCCGCAGCTTGGCTAACGTTGGATAAGCAGCTCGCGAGCTAACCAGGTTTCATTCAGAGCATCACGTGTAAGTTATGAACCAAATGAAAATCAACAAAGTGGCTGCCGTCATTTGAGTTTATCTTGTCTCGCTGTTTTAGCTGTTTGTTGTTTTTTTCCTAGCTGCTAGCTGCTTGTTTCAAATGAATGGGCTCGGCTAATCTGTGTGGCTCAGGCTGTCATTCATGCTGCGCTGCTGGTCACTACATATATTAGTCCAGTCATTTTACAAAAAAAACCTAGGACAAATTGCAAGAGAAGCAAACTCAACTGATTTTGGATCCTCAGTTTGTCCTGAGTGAGGGAAAAAAAGTCCCAAGAAATCCCATTGGTGGAAAGTTTTGAAAATCACCTATTTATGACCACATATTACCAAAAAACACTGTTTTTAAAAACACAGGGGAAAGAGGTTCCAAATTTTACTTTCAGATATCACTGTAAAAATTCACAAGTTGATTACACACACAAAGACAAGAAAAAAAGTCAATTACAAGTTCTTTGAATTATTCTGCCAGAAGAGACATTTAAACAGTGAATTAAAAGGTTACTATGTAACAGTGAATTAAAAGGTTACTATATACATAGTAACCTTTTAATTCACTGTTTAAATATGTGTTCTGGCATTTATTCCTTATATTCCTTATTAGCGCATATCAAATCAGATAATGTGTGATATGCATGTGTAAACAGAATAATTCAAAAAACTTGTAATTGACTTTTTTTCTTGTCTTTGTGTGTGTAATCATCTTGTGAATTTTTATAGTGATATCTGAAAGTAAAATTATGAACCCCTTTCCCCTGTGTGTTAAAAACAGTGTTTTTTTGGTAATATGTGGTCATAAATAGGTGATTTTCAAAACTTTTCACCAATGCGATTTCCTGGGACTTTTTTTTCCCTCACTCAGGACAAACTGAGGATCCAAAATCAGTTGAGTTTGCTTCTCTTGCAATTTGTCCTAGGTTGACCCCAATTTTGGCCTAAAATTACTGGACTATATGGCCGATTGTAGCTGTTGGAAGCAATGTTTGATTCACTGTTGATCTGAGTTTGAGGCACAATCACGTTACCAAGCTTCACGTCACTAAATGTTTGCCAGAAATCGCGAGAGAAAAGAGAAAAGCAGCCGGGTTTATGGAAACAAGCCCCAAACAGGCGACCTTACCTGACATTTATTTGGGATTTCATGAGCATCCTTTAAAAAAAAAAAAAAAAATTCTCTAACTTGTAATTTTACTCTAAAGAAGTTGGTCCAAACCAGCTGGCCATGAAGAATGAATGAATGAAAATGAAAATTAAGAAGTTGTCTATGACTATTACAAGCTGGCCAAGTAATTAAATCAATGCATGCAGAACAAAGATACATTGGTGGCCTTTAGTTTCTATGTAAAAGCCCAAAGTCGCTCATAATAAGCTGACTTGGCAACACTAGGTCTCACCCACATTATGCTTGTCTCAGCCACCAATCCACTGTCTGAATTTCTCCCTTATTTTTTTGCCCTCTCAGCATGGGCAGTGTTTTGGCTGCCAGCTCCCCCAACCCACCCCCGGCCTCTGGTGCCGCCGGCCCGGGGCTGACAGTGCCACCGGGTTTCGGCATGCCCCCGGTGTCCCCAGTCATCTCCCCTGCTGGCTCGGCCTCGGGCCAGCAGCCGGAGGCAGAAAGTTCTCTGCCCAACCCGGGCGCGTTCGAGGAGTGTCATCGCAAATGCAAAGGTACGTGCAGATAAACTGTCAGATAGTCCGATTTGGCATTCAAGACTTCAGCTCGAGTTTTTGTGTTTTTTAGAAGAACGGACCGAGGGAGGGTCAGTCACCTGCCTCCTCAGCAAGGTTATATTGTTGCCACTAAAGTGGAAAAAGCCTGTTTAGCCAGTTACTGCCTTCGTATGTTGGCTGTCTACATCACAAATCTCTTGTTTCCTCCTGACAGAGGTGTTCCCTATGCAGATGGAGGGCGTCAGGCTAATCGTCAATAAGGGCCTTAGTAATCACTTCCAGGTCAGTAAAGCTCCCTTTTCATCAGTGTGTTACACTCAGACTAGGGGCTGGTAATCAGAAGGTTCCTGGTTCAATCCGCGGTCCTTGAGCAAGACACTGAACCTCTAACTGCTCCTCATGGGCAGCGTGGCACCTTGCATGAGAGCTCCTGCCATCTGTGTGTGTGTGTGTGTGTGTTAATGTGAGGCAAACACTGCAAAGCGCTTGTAGTGGTCAGTGGCTGAACAAATATAAGAAACACTATCTAATTGCAGGATCTGTAGTTTTTTGATAAAGGTAAAACAAATTGGTCTAAAATTGTTTCCCAAATGTAAGAGAACATGTTTGTTTGGTACAGACTCCAGCAAAAATCATACTATCATCACTGTAACCACGTTTCCAGTGAAAATGAACATAATTTATAATTGTTTTTCCTTATGAAATAGTAAATCTTATCCGGACCATATCAAGATTCGTTTATTTGCCATATTGTTCAGTCCCAATAAAAATTCAGTCCATTTCCTGCTCAAAAGTTGAACTATAGATGATATGATGGCGACGAGCTGGCGATGAGCTGCGGGTGTGGTAATGGTTAATGTTTTACTTGTTTGTTTTTTTATTTCCTACAAGGTGAACCATACTGTGATGCTGAGCACCCTGGGAGATTCCAGCTACAGGTTTGGTGCCACCTACGTCGGCTCGAAGCAGACGGGTCCAGCAGAGGTACGCTGTTTGTGAAAGGTTTGTATTTTCCTCTTGGGAGTTTTCCAACTGTGTCATAAATGTCCTGGCCCTTTTCCTCAGTCGTTTCCAGTCATGGTGGGAGACATGGACAACAGCGGCAGCCTTAATGCCCAGGTCATCCACCAGCTCACTGACAGGATACGATCCAAGGTGGCCTTCCAGGTAAACTGTCTGCTCTAAGCTGCTCTCTTAGTCGCTTGGATTTTTCCCCCCGTATCACCTTTTTAATGAGGACAGGTGGGCTTTGTTAAACATCGCAATATTTGGTTAAAGTCCCCATGAAATGACCTCCAATGACCTCTTCTTCCTTTAAATCATTATCTTATCGTCATCACTCTGCACTAATGGTTGTAAATTAAAATTTCAACCCGTAAAACTTTCACAAATCTTTAAACATCCTCTCTCATCCACATATCCCTTGAAATCAAATTGCGCTTCTCTCCCAAACTGATATCCTGTTGGGTTAGGGTTTGGTCTGTCCAGCCAAAACATCCTGTTTCAACAGGAAATGCATCAAATCAACAAAGTAAGAGGCTATTTAATGGGGTCTAAGGTCTAACAGCCCACAGATGTGCGATGTAGCTCTGATACAACTTGCTTGGCCATAATAAGTTGGTCTGCTAGTTTGCCTCCATTTCACCGTGAGTGATGTGAAGTTTGTCTTCTGTCTCCCATGTCGTCAGACACAACAGCAGAAGTTTGTGAACTGGCAAGGCGATGCCGAGTTCAGGGGAGAGGATTTCACTGCTGCTGTTACTCTCGGAAACCCAGATGTTGTTGTAGGCTCCGGTACGTCATCAGTTCTCTCTTACAGCAAAAATGTCCAGACTAACATACCATTTGTTGTTCTCAATAGAAATGGCACATCACTGAATTTAGTGTACACAGTTAAATGAAGAAAAGCTGCTATTTGGATAAAATTTGTAATTTAGGATCCTATTTGTCACATTTGTCAATCAAGGACTTATGTTACCTACTATGCTTTAAAAAATACTTATTATTTTCTGTCGGTGATCATTTTCCAATATGTGATTTGCAAGTGGTTGATATGTAATTCAAACAAAATTCCCCTACTGTTTGTTTTCAGCAGGAATTGAATCGAGCTGAAACTGATCAGCCTGTTGTTTTGCTTCTGTGCGGCTCTCAGGTATTGTTGTAGCTCACTACCTCCAGTCCATCACCCCGGCCCTGGCACTGGGAGGGGAGCTGGTTTACCACCGCCGGCCGGGAGAGGAGGGCACCGTCATGTCTCTAGCCGGCAGGTACACAGGTGAGCTGCAGTTTGATCGCGGTGGAGCCTGGGCTGATGGCCACAGTGGTTGAATTCATTCACACTGGACACAATATACCAGCAGGCACCCATCATTTATGAGTTCAAGTGTTTTCATCTTCACTTCTCCAGAAGATAATGTGTTCATTTGCAGCGTCTGAATGATGGGTTCAATTTCTTCCCTGTGCAGGCAGTAACTACATCGCCACACTGACATTAGGGGGCGCAGGAGCTCACGCCTCATACTACCACAAAGCTAATGACCAGGTAGTGTCTGACCTTTGTCTCTTATGTATCAGGGCTTTGTTTACAAGTTTGAAAACATTAAGTTATCCACAGCTACTATCAGATCCATGTGTTTTGTCATGCATTTTGCCAGGATGTCACTATCTGCATTATCCTTGATCTGGCTGAGTGTTGGGCTTGTCTTTGTCTTTACAGCTGCAGGTCGGCGTGGAGTTTGAGGCGAGCACCCGTATGCAAGACACTAGTGTATCATTTGGCTACCAGCTAGATGTCCCTAAAGCCAATTTACAATTCAAAGGTATGATCTGTATACAAACCGTTTATAAAGAACATCTTTTAATCCAGTTATATCCACAACAGGAAATTTAAGTTGCACTTTGACATTTTTTAACCTGCTAAATATGTTTAAAAATAGAAAAGAAAATCAAAACATTTGCTGATGTCTGCCAAGTGACACACTGTCCAGCCAGAGTTAAAATGAGTTGGAGATTTAGGTGTGTTTATTTATCTAGGCAATTCAGTTAAACGTCTTAAATCTGAGATCTGACAAGAGGCCTCATTTGGAGAACAGACAAAAACAGGAGGAAGAGAAAATACAGCTTTTTGACAGAGCTCAAGAGAAATGTAAATGAGAAAAAAAGAGCAAAACATGAGAAACAAGGGCCTCAATAAAAGTTAGTGTATTTTTTCTAACATGGGCTTACGTATTGGTCGTATTTTAACCAAAATACTTGACTTCCTCTGTGGCATTGTTTACATACAGCAGTGCCCTTGCATAACTCTTCAGTACCTTCTAAATTATTCAAGCCAAAGTTCTTCCAGACTTTGGATTTAAAGTGTGGAGGCGCAGCATGAATCTTTTTTTTTTTTTTTTTAATCTAATTTCAGTCAGTGATTCCTGTGATGATTTGCTAAGTGACTGCAAATTAAAAAAAAAAAAAAAAATCACATAAGGACCAAGCATAAATTCAGGCCCGGGTCAGCATGGCAATATAAAAATCATTCAAAAACAAAAAAAAAAAGCTGCAATTGTAACTGCTTTTTTCTCCCCCTCCACCCTTAATGGCTACACTGAAAGAAAAGTCAGTTATGCTAAGAAATAGTTTCATGTCTCTTAATTTGCCCCACTTACAGCACACACCCATAACCTGTATTTATTATATCTATTTTTGATACTACTGTACATATTGTTACATTGTTTTTATTTATATTCAGTTTCCTATTGTCTGTTTTTGAGTGTCCTTTTTCGCTGCCTGTAGAGCTGCTACGCTGATTTTCACAGTAATGTTGGTGACGATGTTAACAGTGACAAAGGATTCTTATTCTTATGAGAACTCTTATTAAAATGTTTTTATCCTTTTGTATAGTCCTGTGAATTCCATGTATTTATAGTTGTTTGTTTCTTTCTGCTCCCCCCTTTGCAGGATCACTAGATAGTAACTGGGTAGTCGGTGCTACGTTAGAAAAGAAGTTGCTCCCCCTGCCGCTCTCGCTGGTCCTCTGCTCCTTCCTCAACCACCGCAAGAACAAGTTCCAGTGCGGTTTCGGCGTCACCATCGGATAGACGGACTGGAAGCGAGGGGGTCTCGGCCCCCAGGCGGACCTCGCAGAGTGGACACAAGCTGTGGACAACCAGACTATGCCATGTACGCACCTCAGCATCGCATCACCTCCATTTGTCTCATCTCTTAGGGAAAAAAAAAAGCAAAACAGATTGGCTCTTCATCATGTTATCAGTTCCCCCGGTTGTTTGAGTGATGCTACATAATATGTGGTTTAACGGAATCACTGGAACGTAATTATGTAAATAAAATGCATCTAGTCGTGTTAAATTAATCACCAAATTAATCGAGTTAATTGTAAGAATGTTGTTTGTCAGACTCTGGTGATGACGGTCGACTGTGGACTTCAACACAAGAACATCAGCCAGTAGGCGGTAGACGGACGTGAACACACATCTGTTGTCAGGAGGCGCTGCTGAATTCCAGTTACGTTTGTTTTTATCACTTGAATCAGTGCCTGTCGCATTTGGTTTTGCTGTTTTTGAATTTTATGCGTTTTTGTACTGTAAAGTCAGTCTCTGCGTGAAGTGGATGAAATTGTCCTCATTTGCTTGTCCATGGTGGGGATTTTCTCAGTTACAGGCAGGGGTTGTAGTCCCAGGACGGAGTGTACGTCACGGCTCACAATTCATCGTTTTGTTTTGTCGCCTTTTTTATGGTACATATATATGGATCAGCATATTACCTGTATATATCTCTTGGAACTGATAAATTCCATTTCTTACAAAAAGCAGCTGGATGTCTTGTCTCTTGACTTAAGTCATTTTTATCACTAGAAAAGTAATTCTTCCAAAAAGTGGTGTATTATCTTGACTAGCCACAAGGAGGCGCTAAACTCAGGCTCAGTAAACAAACCTGCATATCAGCTGTCATGATCGCTTAAGTTTGTAGTCTAATTGTCTTTCATGCCCAGTCTGGAAGATGTTTCTGGGGTTTCAGTGGGTGAAGATGATGAATCATTGAAGTATAGATCTGAAAATAGTTTTTATAGAGAAAACTCTGATGGCCTGTTGCACAGATCTCGAGTAGAACGTGATCTTTTGTCCTGCAAATTAAAGACTTAACCCCTTCTCTCATGTTGCAGGGTCAATTTCAGAATACATGTACACACACACACTTAATGTGGCCACTGTGCAATCTAACACAATCCAACCCAGTCCACCTGTTGTGCCATAAAGTTTCCTTTTCTGCTGCCTATAATGCTCAGGTTTTCTTTTAGTTACAGTAATAGAGGTGTTCATTCACTTCTATGTTTGGCATTGAGCTCATAGTCAGTGCTGCTGTTGGACTGGACTGCATTTTATGGAGAGGTGTTTCCACTATTCTGTCCCCCCTCATTGTATATGAATAGGAAGGACAAAAAATCAGAAACACCTCTCAATATAATGTAATTCAGTACAAGACCTCTGCAAACTACAACCTCAGTAATAAACACAGAATTAAATTTAGTAGTATAAACTTTGTTAAAAGGTTGATTTTATGGCAGAGCTGTTGCATTGAACTGCGTGAGACTGTACAGGTGGAGCTGATAGAGAGACCACTGAGTGTATACTGGAGTTGGTTGGGACGCAGTGTGTGTCCTGTGGGTGAACGTCTCTAAACTGATTTGGTGAGCAAACAGTGAGTGAAAAATGAATTTATCAAAGCATTTCAACCCGATATGGATCTTCAATGAGCAGTACCAACAGGTTAAACATAGGGTTAAACATAACAATGCACTTAGGTATGGTACTAGTTATGTGGATCAATATGTAAGTCACTGTGTGTGTGTTGATCTACAAAGTGATTTAGGAGGTGTGAGCCAGTACATTACATACTATTACCTTCTCTACCCTTAGTGTGTTGTTTATTTAATTTTTTTTTAAACCCATAACCCTGATCTCTGTAGATCAAGAGGCTGTAAGACACCAAAATTAGTTGGATCATCCAAAATTGAAGTACACTTTTGTTCTTCATTGTCTGGTTTTAAATGTTAACCTAACAATCAAACAAGTGTCTCACCCAGAAAACAATGGATTATTAGGAATATTGATTAGTATCAATGAATGCTTCAACAACACAACCTGATAACCTGAGTATGGACTACAAATGTCCAGAGTGGCAAGGATCTGAGTCCAGAGAAACACTGTTGTACAACACGTTCATTTTTGGTGGAGCTTTCTAAATCCCCTTGTAATGGCACATTCCTTATGGGAAATGTTCATCAAGATAGGAATAACTCATGTAGCCTTTTATTTTTTTCCCAACCTCTGTTCAGAAAAACACTCACACATCATCATACATGCTAATTATGACACTAAAAGCAATGAACTCAGTTGTCAAAGTTTATTTAGAAAAATTTAGTACAGACCACAAAAATAAATATTTGGTGTGACATGGATTTTGCAGAGTGGTTAAGGCTGGAGGAAAAGTGCAGGTTTTTTTGTAGGTGTTTTTGTTCCTAGCTCTGTTTGGATGGGATCGAGAAGTCGTTTTACTGGGTCATTTTGGTGAAGGACTCCCAGAGGGCGGTCAGCTGCTCCTTCAGGTTCTGGGTGTTGACGTCCAGCTTGGTCCTCAGCTCCTCTCCAAAGGGGGCCAGGTTCTGCTGGAGCTCCTGGCTTTTCTGGACCATCTGGCTCTGGAAGTTCTGCATCAGGGGGACCATGCTGCTCTGAAACTCCTCCAGGCTGTGCTCCATCTTCTGCCTCAGCTCCTCGGTGTAGGGAACCATCTGGGCCTGCAGCTGCTCCATGCTCCTGTCCAGGCTCTCCTTCAGCTGCTGGCTCTTCTGCAGCAGGGCGACCCTCATGGCCTCGGGGTCCATGGACTCGGCATAGGGGGCCACTTCGCTCCTCAGCTCCTCCACCTGCCTCTGCAGGTCCGCTCTCAGCTGCTCGGCGAAGGGACTCAGGCTAGCGCTCACGCCGCTCAGGTCCTCCTCCAGACGGGCCTTCAGCTGCTCGGCCTCCTGGGAAAGCTGAGTCAGGAGGTTCTGGGTCAGAGGAGTCACCTGAGTGCGCAGGGCGTCGCTGAACTTGTTGACGGCATCGGTGCTCTCCACGATCAGGGCGCTGTAGAGAGACAGGGAGGGAGACACACTCTGAGTAACTCCTCAAACCATGTGGTTCTCTCTTCTTCTCATTCATTATTCTCTGTAGAGGAAAACTTACTTGACTTCCTTTCCCAGCTCCGACTGTCTGATCTTCTCCAGAGAGTCCTCAGCGGTGAGCGTTGCCTTGGCCACGTAGTCCCAGAAAGCATCTTTCACCATGTCCAGCTGCTGCTTGGGCTGCTCCTGCCACACGATGTTGGCATTGCAACCTGTGGATCACACAGCAGGAACAGACACTGCACATCAGTCACAGCTGTAACACCTGGATTCAAACTGTTTGAATCCAAAGGCAAAATTTACTCACCGGACAAAACGCAAAGTGCAAGAACCACAAGGAACTTCATGGCTGATTCTATGGAAAATGGAAAAAAAAAAGTTTCTTTGTAAATATACATTCAGTATAAAATTCTTTGATCTGAGAGTTTCATTATGTGAAATCTGTTTGGAGATAATAAAATGCCTCACCTGGTGGAGGGAGCTTGTCTCTTCCAGGCTGTGTCTGGTTGACTGTGCGTTGTTCATGTCCCCTCTCAAGTTTTATAGCTCCACTGAAGGACAAAGTCCCTCGCCGGGTGCCCTGCTGTCCACACTCCTGTGTCTGGTGTCACTCCACGTCATGTTCAGGCAGCTCAGCTCCTCACCGGGTGTGACTGCATGGCCAGCAGCACAGAGGGAGTTGAATTCAGGACAGTGCGCTACTCTGGTTTAGGTGAAACACAACAACAGGCAAAGCAAAAATGTTTCCTGTGACACTGATGTCGGGACTCAAAGATATTTAGGAAAATCCTTTTTTTGATACTGTACCCCACACACGTGGAATTTAGCTTTACGGGAATTTTAAGTTGACATTGATACTGTTGAGACAGTTCCAAGGTGCTAATCGTATTGATTATAACCATCATTGCTTTTAATTTAAAAAATGTTCTTATTATTGTTATTGTTTTATTAATTTATTTATCCCACTGTCAATTCCTTAAACCTTTAAGCATTCTTAATTTGACGTTCTGAATTAATATAGCCATGTATTCTTTTTTCATTGCTTTTTGATTTTAGATATGTCTGCAGTTATTGTGTTTTCCAAGGTTTTAAATGAAATAAAACCTGTAATAAAATGATGATGATGATGATGATGATTATACACTGGTATGCAGTAGAGTTGTGGCATGCGTATTGAATTGTGAGAGGATCCTCAGTTTCTGTATCTTCACAGAAGCTGAATGAAACATGTGGGGAGGATTTTTTTAAATGACCATAACAGATTTTGGATCATCTTTAAAGTCATTTTCAGAGTTTTCCCAGAGTGTTGAGAGTCTTTCTCTCAATCCAAGCCTGCCTCCAGGTCCATTTAGTCGTCCATGTCCAGGTCATTTGAAAACAGTAGTTGTTGAGGAAGACCTCAGCTGCTCCGTCTTATCAGTCACAAGGAAGTTGCCACATCAGGTGAAATAACAAGCCTCGCTCTCTGGGTCAGATGGCACAGCTGGATCAAAGTCCCTCTGACATTTCTCCGGCCTGCGACGCTGCTCACCTTTGACAGTGAGAGTTAGCCTACATACTTGAGAGTGCATGTGACGTTGCATCTTGTATCTTAACCTCCACACACGATGCAGAGTGTGTGTACGTCACCACAGACGTTCAGAGTGAAACATCAGCTCTGCAGCAGTGACCCCATTATCTAACCTGATTGCTTTTTTTTTTTCCTTTTGTCAGAGTTTACAGCATCATCACTACCTTGTTTGGGTATATTATATTGGATTAACCCAAATATCTTGTAAAAAAAAAAAAACTCTGAAATGCATGAACTGAAATGCATAATGACCAACACACAGCTCATTATTATTTTAATGTCTGAAGTGCAATGAAGTACATTATGTTGATGCCTAAGGTTGTTACAGCTGACTAAAGCTTTAAAAATAAGACATGAATACTTTTTCAAATAAGAATGTATTATATAGTGTAATCATTATTATTTATATTAATAATTATTTTCAAAATAGTTGTTGAATATTGGAGATAAAGGGAAACAAAACACCAATCTATCAGCAAAGGGCCAACAAAAAACATTTTAGTATTATCCTCGCACTATCTGCATTTCCTCATTTCCTTTATGGGTGGACTTAGAATAGTGTTTACTTTATCATTTACAATTATTACGTCCGCAACAATTTTCCTCCATGATCAGACACAATAACTAAAAACATGTCTTAGAAACAGAGGTAAGGCTATCAGGGCCTTTTTGATGACACGCTGCATGCTTTCAGTTTTATGAGGCTGAAACGACGTCACAGGCTCTTCCTGACACACATTCTGCCTCCAAAAGTCCATTTGTGGTGGCGAGGCGTTATGATGTGGAAGCAGCGGTTGAAAGGGAGGCGAACAGCAGGGCACTCGACGGCGGACTTTGCTCCGGTGTGAATCACTCAGCTCCCCATATATACTGAGCCGTCACTCACCCAGAGCACACACAGCGGCCAGCAGCTTCACTGAGCAGCAGCAAGCTCACACACACACACACACAGGTAGGACACTGACAGGCTGATGTCACTTTTGATTCTGAAATGTTTGGGGAAACTGCAAAGACAGAAAAAAACACAGCTGAATGACATCTGTTTCCTTTACATTCCAGTTGCAGAGTGAATCATGAAGGTCTTCGCGGTGCTCGCCATCTTTGCTTTCACTGGTAAGTCAGTAGTTTTCATCAGTACAACTATAGAAACATACAGAGCACAGAGGTCAAACACCAGGTAATATGTACAGAAGTGTTTTTTGACCATATTATTAGATTTTAATTAAGTTTGCAACTTCTTCAGCAGGTTGCAATGCCAACATCGTATGGCAGGAGCAGCCCAAGCAGCAGCTGGACATGGTGAAAGATGCTTTCTGGGACTACGTGGCCAAGGCAACGCTCACCGCTGAGGACTCTCTGGAGAAGATCAGACAGTCGGAGCTGGGAAAGGAAGTCAAGTAAGTTTTCCTCTACAGAGAATAATGAATGAGAAGAAGAGAGAACCACGTGGTTTGAGGAGTTACTCAGAGTGTGTCTCCCTCCCTGTCTCTCTACAGCGCCCTGATCGTGGAGAGCACCGATGCCGTCAACAAGTTCAGCGACGCCCTGCGCACTCAGGTGACTCCTCTGACCCAGAACCTCCTGACTCAGCTTTCCCAGGAGGCCGAGCAGCTGAAGGCCCGTCTGGAGGAGGACCTGAGCGGCGTGAGCGCTAGCCTGAGTCCCTTCGCCGAGCAGCTGAGAGCGGACCTGCAGAGGCAGGTGGAGGAGCTGAGGAGCGAAGTGGCCCCCTACGCCGAGTCCATGGACCCCGAGGCCATGAGGGTCGCCCTGCTGCAGAAGAGCCAGCAGCTGAAGGAGAGCCTGGACAGGAGCATGGAGCAGCTGCAGGCCCAGATGGTTCCCTACACCGAGGAGCTGAGGCAGAAGATGGAGCACAGCCTGGAGGAGTTTCAGAGCAGCATGGTCCCCCTGATGCAGAACTTCCAGAGCCAGATGGTCCAGAAAAGCCAGGAGCTCCAGCAGAACCTGGCCCCCTTTGGAGAGGAGCTGAGGGCCAAGCTGGACGTCAACACCCAGAACCTGAAGGAGCAGCTGACCGCCCTCTGGGAGTCCTTCACCAAAATGACCCAGTAAATGGATGAACATCTACGCTACACCTGCTAGAACCAGCTCAAAGACGATCTGTGTGTGTTTTTCCCATCGTACTGCCTGTTGTAGCAAACTCTGTTGAATCATGGCCGTGGCTGTGGGACAGATAAAAAGTGCAATATTAACACCTTAGCTGCTAAGCTCTTGATATCAAAGGCAATAATTTGAGCAATGTCAGTATTTTTTAGTCAGCTGTGAAAGTGTTTACAAGTGTCTGCTTTATGTAAAACAAAAATAAACATGTTAATTATATTTTTGTTGTTATGGAGTTCTTTGGGACACTGGAAATGAAAATACAAGTTTAGCCAATAATGCACCAAATAAAAACAGAAAAATAAAAGTTTTTAAAGTGCATATACAAACAGCCAGTGAGAGCTGAAGGGCAGGTGGGAGAAGATGGTCTGATTCAAGAATATCAGCTTCCAATCAGCCACATGTCACAGTGCTATAGCTATCAGCCCTCTGATCATCAATTCAGCCACTGACAATCCACCTGCAAATACAAAAAAATGAGAAAGACAGGTAGCATTATAGAAGGAAAACTGGGCAAAATGAAAGTAGTGTCAGAAAACAAATGGGCCAAGCATTATTTAAATTAGTGCTGAGTCTCATTTAGTTGCAAACAATTGAAAAAAACAAAGTAACACGGATGAGTTTCCAGTGCTCTTTCTCTAGTTTCCAGAAGAACTTGGAAAAAACATGACAAGGATTTATAAAACTGCCACTCCACTTACTTGATGACCATATCATCTGATTCATGCAAAGTCATGAGAAAAAAAACAAAAACAAAACAAAACCAAATTTTTTTTATTGCATGAAGGGGGCATCCTACGCCCTGTAGGATACCCCTTCATGCAATAAATAAAAATAATAAATCATAATAAATTAGGTGCCCCACTAATGGAGATGCACCCCTCCAGTGGATAAAATAAGAAAATGTGATGTGCTGCTATAAGACAAGTGCCTTTACAATGTGATAATCTATTCTTTAACTCTGTTTGACTCGTTTTAGTTTGTGTTTATATCTTTGTATAAGTGCTTTATAACATTTGTAGGAAAAGCAGCTACCTAAATACAACTATAGATCAATAATTATAGAGATCAAAATATCACAATATGCTGCACAACACGTAAGCTTAATTCAAAATTTAAAAGGGGGGTGGGGCAATTATCAAAAACTTATCCAGTTGCAGCGTTAAATTGGTTCAGTTCAGGAAATGAGCTCATTGTAGAAATTAGGATAAGGATAGGCATATTAGGATAAGGACATATAATTGCGCAGGGCCCGGACTGCTTTGTGTGGAGCTCCACTTCAGCTTCATACATTTCAGTTTGTCATAATTATATTGATCTGTTGCTGGGTTAAAGCAAGAAATTGTGTACATGTGTTCCCTCTTATTACTTAAAACCCTGTATTAATTCCACCTGCCCCCCCAGTTAATTTAATTTATACATGTTAAATGTTAAATCAAAGAAGTAACTAGTGAGAAACTACAGGGCCATCATCCAGCAAGGATCAGTGAAACTTTGTCTAAATCAAAGATTAAAAAAACAAAACAAAACAAAACAAAAAACACTCCATCTGTTCATACAGATGCATTGAAAGCCCTGTTATGATGTTCCTGGATCTTGTGTTGTTTGGCTACATATTTAATGCCCATATAGCTGAAAAACACAGGCATGTGTTTAACAAAATCACCATGAGATATTAAAGTTTTTTTTAAATTCATTACCCTCTTTAGTGCCTCAGATTCCATTCTACAATTCTACAAGTAGTAGTCTGTTTTTCATTTCCACCAAGGTAAGAGCAAAGGCAAATTTCCACATTTATATTTGATTTAATTTTATTTGATTAATTCAAGTATTTATTTATTTATTTTATCTGGGTTCCTTTCATTTTACTCCTCCCTCCTTTGAGTGGGTGCATTGGACAGTTTCCCATGCTGTGCAATACAAAGGTAGTCAGTGATTATTTCAGTACAAGGTCCCATATCAGTTGGACATGATAAGATGTGATACTGAGCTGAGGCTTTTTCATGCCGTTGTCCAATCGTTTAAATTAGTATTTAGGTTCTGCAAAGTCAGCTTGACTGCAGCACGCCAAAAGGTGTGTGGCATACAAAGTTAGTGCACAGTTTCGTTTCTGACGGTAAATAAAATCACATTTCTATATTGAACCTGAAGCTATGGCTCAAGGAAGACAGAATCCCATTTCATTAAGTTCAATAATTACTGATCATGAAGGAGGAAATTCAGCACCTGTGCCTGAGCTGCAGGCACGAACACAGATTGATAACACTGTACTCTGATGTGCTTGATATTTTTAATGATCTGATATGTATTTCAATGTGAACTTTTGATACGCAACGTGGAGCATAAACAAAGCAATAAAACATGACAGCAACGCAGTTCTTGTTGGGAACTTCGGACGCAGGTCAGCAAATCAGACATTTATTGGATCATATCACCGCCACATAAACCGTATAAATACTGAGTCACACTTTCAGCTGTTCCTCTTGTTCGTCATCATACAGGATCACTGAGGTAAGTAAAGACAAAAACATAGCCTCTCTACATTTGTTTTCCTGAACAATAGCTATAGCTGATCTCTCAATAGTTACTCAAATTAAAGCTTTATTAAAAAAAAAAAAAAGCATGAGAAAAAAGCATGTTGCCAAATTATTTTAAAAGATTTCACAATACAAATAATATGATAAATAACGTGATTCAGATTATTTAAATATTACTATTAAGTAAGTAAAGGTATTAAATGATAGCAACGGACTTCAAAAATTATATCAACATGCCAACATAAACGTTTTAGGACAATGGCTCAACTTTTGCAAATGGTTGATGTTTAATTAAATCTACATAAGCATGCATGCATATATGATTATAATATTGTTGTTATACATTATTGCAGCTGTTCCACATCAAATCATCATGAGGGCATTTGCAGTAATCCTTGCACTGGCGGTCTTCTCAGGTGAGTTCACCGCTTTCACTGAGAATTTAAAATCCCTGATGAAATACAAAATATTCTGTCTGTTATGTTTTATGTCACATCTGAAAGATTAGGTTTGGACTTTGGTTGATGACAGTTTTCATATGAAGTGTGCTCATCTCTGCCTAATCTAGGCTGCCATGGAAGACAGCTGCCACTGGGCGAGGAGGGGAGCTCCTGGGAAACGGGCCTCAGCAGGTTCAGGGACTATTTCACAGACCTGAGCTCCCGGGTCGACAACCTGGTGAAAGACATCAGGAGCTCCCAGATCAGCAGAGAGCTGGAGTGAGTTCATTCACATTAGTGCATGCGGAAATTTCACATAAATTCAGCTCTGATCTCGCCGCAATCATCTACCTGGCTGCTGCTGTTTTTTAACAATGCATATTTACACGCCAGAAACTTACTGCTCATACAGCACAGCCTCCTGTATAGGCACTATTATGAAATGCAGATTCCTAAAAATTAACATTCTTGCTTTTTATAGATTTTCATGCACTTACACAGAACATATTTGTCATAGTTTTGGGTGCATGTCATATTCATAGACCTGTGAGCTGCATCACCTGCCCAAGGAAATTCTTAAAATCAACATAAGGCAAACATTTATTTAAAAATGTAGCTGTATTATTCACCTATATCACATAGTCGGGCTGCAATAATGAAACAGTACCACTTCATAAATAACCGAGGCCCTGTGCATTTGCAAGAAGTGGTGACTGAAAGCCTAAAAGCAAATCATGAAGTGTAAATATCAGTGAGTGAGCACTCTACCCAGAGGAAGCTGCACTCACTAAAGTTAGACTTGCCTCTCTCATCACTTTGCCACGTTTTAGTATAAAACATAACAGGCTTTCGTTTGCTGTGGTTTGCTGTGTGCTGTTTACTGACATCACATCACAGCATTTCTGGGTAACGAAGATCAGGTCCTTTGACATGTATGAGTAAAATTGCTGAAACCAGGTTTAAGATACTGACAGTGCAAAAAATATGATATAATAAGCATTTGCTTCGTACACAAAGAACTGATTAACCTCTGCTTTGTTATGCAATGTGCATTCTGCACTCGGCTGCAACATGCCGCGGTGTGCGAGGGCTAATCAGCATGTCGCATTCAGGTGAGACATGTCTCCATGTGCGTGACACATCGGAGTACAATCTGAGCCTGGACTCAAGTTTCTAAACCACTTTATGACATTTTGAACTTATTTCAGTCTCAGCTGCTATGGCACATTAACACATTTTTTTTTTCTGTAATCCTTTACACTTTATTGTTGGACTTTAAAGCAGTTAGTGCAGAGCTTTGGAATCTCTGAGATCTTTAAGAAACTTCAAAAGCCTTATTTTTACATTTGTACACTGTTGATTGCCTGTTTTGCTCTTGAATCAGACTCTATTTGCTTCCAGCTATTCCAATGTATGTTCAAGTTCATAGCAAATTCCCTGAAACTGTGATTAAAAAAAGAAACACCGATCAAACTACTTGGCTTGTCTCCACACAGCACCTTGATCCAAGACACCACGGCTGAGCTGACCATGTACAAGGACGACCTGCAGACCAAGCTGGGCCCCTACGCTCAGGACACCGCGCAGCTTCTGGGTCAGGACCTGCAGGTGCTGATTGACAAACTTGGCGGTCACATGGAAGAGGCCAAGGACCGCATCACACAGTACACCCAGGAGCTGCAGACCATGATGGAGCAGAACGTGGATGACGTCAGGATCAGGGTCAGCGCCTACAGCCGCAAGCTCATGAAACGTCTCACCAAGGACAAACAGGAGATCAACAAGTGAGTGAATCTCCGGGGTGGACTGGGAGAGGAATTCATTGCAGGACGATGGGGAATGCTGCGGAGTAAGGGGTTCAAACTGATTTCTAGAAGGATTTATTGTATTGTTTGCAAAGAGAATTGATTTCTTTATCTTTGTTTTATGGTGCTTGCCAAGGGAAAACTTTCAGAGGCTTATCAGAAATTTAAGAAGTTTAATTTAGCTTTACAAATTCTTAGCACTTCTTTGTGCAAATCCTTGTGCAGGATCTTCGCCAATTTTTTTTTTTTTTTTTTTTTTTTTTTTTTTTTTTAATGATAATAATCTTGTTATGAAACCTCTTATGTACCATAGTAATTATAGTTGAGGTGACTCACAGTCCTTGATGAACTAATCTGATACGGATAGGTTTTCCTTTAACCAAGTGCTGTTTGTTGACTATACATGCATTATCTAATTCTACTTCACGTACATGTATTTATTTAATTGTGCAGAGCTTTCTTGTGGGATGGTCAAGCTTTTATATGCCTGTACACATCTAATGATAGTAACAGCTATATATATATTTTTTTCCGTTACATAGTGCTCAGTGAATGAGCAAAACCAGACACATTGTGATGAATTTCTAGGCCCAGTTTTATCAGAAAGCATTTTTCATTTAACAGAAACTCTGCTCTTTCCTCTTCCTGTCCTATTTCTCAGGAAAATCACGATCTTTCTGGAGGAGCTTCAGACCCGCGCCTCTGAAAACGTGGAGTCGGTGAAGATGCGCATTGAGCCCTACTTTGCCCAGGTGCGTGAAAACGCCGGCGCCAAGATCAACACCTTCAACGATCTGCTGAGGAACCAGGCCGAGGAGATGAAGGGCAGGATCCAGAGCACGGCAGAGGACATCTGGGAACGCTTGGACGACACCACCGACGACCTACGCACGACCCTGGAGGAGAAGATGGCTGAAGTTCGCAGGTGGTTTGAGCCTTTCACCTCCATGATCAGTGAGAAGTTGAACCTGTAAACCCACTGACACGAAACACAACCTGGACTGTTTACCCGCCTCCTTCTGCTGCCACAGCTAATCTCTGAAATGTTTTTTTTGAAAACTGGTAAAGTGAAATGCCAAAGGGGCAGCTCTTTGAAGACCAATATCATGTTTTCATCATTAGCTTCGCCCACAGTCCATGTGTTTATGGGATCTTTCTGTATCACTGTAAAACACTGCATTAAAACAAGCTGCTGACATGTGTGAAGAAAATCACTGACTGTTGGAATTAACATTAAACAATCATACTGCAGAACACATTTTCTGCTTGGTTCATAAGACACCTTTATTGGTAAACTGCTTGCATTGTTTGATGACATGCATAAGTCACTTTTCACTGAGGTTTATGTGTCACATCTGGAAAAAAAAAAAAAAAAATCAGCACCCCATATTGCAAGTGAGAACAATCAAGAGTGTTCATTTTCACAGAAAAAAAAACCTATCACAAAAGATTACAAAAGATTTCCACAGAACATTCACAGTAATGTGCTACATGATATGTGCAGGATCTCACATGCTTTCTGCACCTGGATATTCACAAGAACTTTCTAAACATCTGAAGATACAAAGAGAGAGACATAAAACACACAACACCAGTTAGTGAGGTGATGTTCACACGATCACAATGTTCACATTGACAGAAATTAAACAGGAACTCACATTTTGTTACAATGAACCCTTATTATGCTTTACAATAAATCTCAATGGAAATTTACAATCGAACAACAGTGATTTTAAATCATCACACCACGGCTTCTTCTGTGAATGATGATGTATGAAATCTAATAAATATAGATTTTAAGGCAAAACTAAAGGCATCAGCAACACAGCTGTTTGAGAAATTATGTGCATTAAATAGCTTGAAATATCCTTTTTCTAAGAACAAATACAACTTTAACCATAGCAGAATCACATAAAAAGGTTTTCAACAGATAAAGTAACAGTATGTCAGAGTAAGTAAACAGTATATCAGAGTAACTGTAACTGTAAAAAAGAAGAAAAAAGTATGTTTTACTTTTTACATCACACACTGAAACCAATTGAGAAAATCAATGTTACACAAACTGAAGTAAGAAAAGTAGCTGCCTTCTTGAGTTGGGAACAATGTAATGAATTTTGTGAAAGCCTATATAAAAGGTTATGAACATACTCTACTATTATAAGGGCTTTTTTCAGTATATATGCTATAATTTTCTTTTCCAAGATACCTGTGTAGAGAAGTCTTTTATGTCTCAGATTGAAGGATTCAGATGCGGGAAACTGGGTCTACATTTTTTAATCCAACCTATAAGGTCCCATTTCTACCACGTCTACACTTTCCTGGCGTGATCTAGGTAATGTTCATGAAGCTTTGACACATCTGTAAATTTCTCCATGCAAACTGCACAGTCGTAGATGTCATTCAGAGCCTCCTTCTGCTCAGGTGTCGTCAAGACTGTTGAGGCTTCAGCTGGATTGTTATCACAGTCACTGATGACGTTGTGGACGGGAGGTTTGTCTGAGGAGCAGGGCGGTAAATGATCCTGATCTGAATGATGGGTGCTACCTGTTTCAGTCACTGATCTGCACTCATCCCTGTCCACATGTGTGGAAACTGCTGAGGACTGAGGTATATTTGACATATTCTGACCAGAAGAGTCACTACTCGTGCCTGGTTGTTCTTCAGTAAAATGAGATGGCACAGTACTATTGGTAGAGGTAGGAATGGAGGAACTTCGGCTATCCATTTCTTGGCATTCTTCTGTATCTGATATGAAAACAGGTGGCGCTGAGGAGATGATCGGTACAACATACAGACGGTCTGGATGAGGGTACCTGAACAAGTATTTTTTATTGCTTACTGGAAGACTGCGTTTTTGCCGAGACGACCCTGAAACGAGTCCCTGCATGTCTCGGGCTCCAGTGGGAAGACAAGACACAATGTTGGCTGGAGAGCTGGCTGGCTCCTCCTCTTCAGTAAAATGGCAAACCTGATGTGCCTCGAGCAGATCTGCGTTTGTGAATTTGGCCGTGCATTTTTTGCAGTTATAAGGAAATGAAAACGGCACAGTAAGGCCTTTAGGCTGAGGGACTTTGAGACGTGCCCGGTGAGTCTTCATGTGAGTCTTTAAGGCACTGCTGCTACGAAATGAAAGGTTGCATGGCAGGCAGAAATGTGAGCTAGCCCCTTTGTGGAGCACACTGTGTTTCTTTAAGTTGCTTAGACTGGAAAAATTCTTCCCACATGTGCTACATTTCATACAGTCATGTGGCTTGTGACATTCAGAAATATGGGTAGTGATGTCTTCTGAAGTGGCAAAGGTGTCAGGACACAAGGGACATGCATAAGGCCTCTGGGCCGCATGTTCCTGCAGGTGGTCGATATACGAGCCGAAGAACTTAAACTCCAAATTACACTGAGTGCACGAGAAGGGCCTGCCCTTTTTGCGATGTAGACACTGATGCAACCACAGCTTTTTCCAAAGGTTAAAGGACTTTCCACACTTTCCACATGAGAATCTGCAAGAGCGGCTCCGGATTAGTGAACGAGGGCGAAATCTTGATGGCTGTCCATCTGATCGGTCACTGCTGATGCTTATCAAAGAACAGGAAGCTGGGCTGGGACACTCACCACCAGAAATTGGAGAGGGAGCACTGATGTCCAAGTCATTATTTACAGACTGACCATCCACACTTTGGTTGCCAGTTGGTGGTGGAGGTGGTGACTGCATGTCTATCATTTCCTTTTCAACTGGCTCCACTGGGAATGAAATAGTCTTATGCTTGTTTTGGTCTGAATCCGGAGATACTTGCTGACCATCACTGGACACAGAATCAAGTGGAGGTTCACGTGCCGGACTGTTTGGCTGTTTTGGTTCCTGCCAAATCTCAGACAGGGATGAACTACATGTCCTCTCCTCTCCACTTGATTTGCAGCAAATTTTGCAATGAATGTTCACTTCAGGGGCGCGATCATATTGTTGTCCACAGATATCACAAATTTGTGGCTGGCTGTTAGTGTGTGTTTGTAAATGCAGAGTATACTGGCACCAGTGACGATATAGCTGCTTGCAAATTGGACATTTGTAATACATTGGGGTATTTATCTGTCCCTCAAGACTCTGAGTTACTAGGAAGCCATTTACGTCCCTGTTGTCACCTTTCTCAAGGCATATTTGAGAGGCTTGATGTGAGCGTAGTGATGCAAGACTGTTGAAGGCTTGCTTGCACATGGCACAGAAGAAAGGCGTTGGTCCTGAGTGCATTTGAGAGTGACGTTTTAGCTCCTGGAGCTTCACAAATCCTTCACCACAAACAGAGCAAGCGTAAGGCTTTACAGGCCAGTGTGACTTTTCATGAACATTTAAACTCGAAGACTTGCAGAACCTCTTCCCACAAACAGGACAGGTGTGTGGCTTTGCTTCACTGTGGGCTTGTTGGTGCATTGTAAAAGTGGCCCTGTTAATGAACTCTTTGAGACAGGTGGGGCACTTCAGGGACTTCCTGTCCTTAGAAATAACTGCAGAATCTGTACAATCATCCTCCTGTTGATTATTAGCGTCTTTTCCTTCAGCAATGTCATCAATCAAACTGAATTTCTTTGTGCGTTTAATGTGAGTCCTGAAATGAGCAATCAGTTCATCTTTATTTTGAAATTTGCTGGCACAACATGGGCAAGGAATCGCTTGATGTTGTTGGTGAAGATCTGAATGCGAGCACAGTTTGGGGAGCTGAGCAAAACTCTTGCCGCACTTCAGGCACCTGTAAGGTTTTTCACCTGTGTGAAGGCGCTTGTGGACTGTGAACGCTGAGATATGGCGAAATGAGCGACGACAAAAAGAGCATTCAAGAGTTTTTTTTGTTTTCAGTTTTTCTTGGGGAGCAATCAAGTGTTTCAGTGTAGCAAAGTGTTTTAGTTTTGTGCTAGAAGTCATTTCCTTTGCTTGATCCTTGTTAGGTGTTTGCATGGTATTTATTTGTGTGCATAATGCCTCAGTGGTCTGGTGCTCAATGGGATTGACCATTGTACTCTCCATCTTGTGATTTAGCATTTCGGCATCAGATGTAGAATTACAGAGACTGGATTTGGATGAAAGTCCAGAGATTTCACTAGAGGACGGAGGAACCACCAGCAGACTGGCCCGAGGATGCTTGGACTTCTTTTTTGTAGTTTCCCATCCTGTTTTATTCCTACGTCTCTTCCTTGCTACTTTAGCTTGTGGTTTTCCAGCAGGAACATCTGATTGGATGAACTGGACTGGCCTGATTTCTTCATGTGCTGGTGAGACAGCTTTACTTTTATCCTGGTCCGGTTGGACAATATTTAAATCCACACTGGAAATAGATTTGATTTGGATTGAAGTGCTATCAGCATGAACAGACTCATAGGGAGTGTCCACATCTTCAGTCTTTATAACCGTCGCTCTTTTGCGAGACCTTTTGGATGCGAGAGTCTTGCCTTTTGTTTTAATTTTCCTTCTTCCACCTATTGTCTTTGATTTGGTGCCAGTTTCTTGTTTTGCAAGAACAACCGTGTCATTTTCAGATTTCTTCATCGATGGCCTTGCCTTCAGTGTTTGCTTACCTTTCCTTTTTGATTTTACTGCATTAATTGCACTATCTGGCACCTCTTCTTCAACTAATGTGGTCACTGTCAGTTCCTCTTTTACTGGCATGCATTTTGTTTTGCCCTTGCGTTTTGTCACCTTGCTCTTCGTAAGGTCCTTACTTGTTAAGGCCTTTGGCATCTCAGAATCAACCCCAGTTGAAACTGTATGGTCCTTTTCACGATCTGAAACCATATGTTCTATCTCAAATGTGTTCTCTGATGTTTTCTTCCTACCTTTACTTTTAAGATTTCCACGTGATGTTTCTGCCAAAGTAGTGACACTATTCTTACAGGTTGCCACCTTAGTTGCTGGCACCTTTCCCATCTTTTTTATTGCATCTCCTGTGAGTTGATCTCGCTGTGATTTATTTCTCTCTCTGGCTCTGAGCTTGATTTCTTGACTCTCCTTTGAGAGACTTCTCAAAGAAGTGGTGGTATTATCTTCAGGTTTTGAGACCATGTCTGTCTGAGTTATGTTATTCTCTACTGATTTGACCACTGACAGTTCCGATTTTAATCTCTTACATTTCCTCTTACCCTTCCCTTTTACAACCTTGGCTAAATATTCATTTAAAATCTTAGAGGGATCTGGGACAGTATCAGCCACTTCACTGAACCCCTTAACAGAATCAACCGATGCCAGCCTCTGTTTTCTCGCTTTGCCTTGCTTGTTCCTTTTGCCCTTTAAATTTTCTGATGAATTTTCAAGTAATGGAGGTGTGAAGGCATGTTCAACACTAGCCACCCCTGTGTTATGTTCAGCTGATGCTGCAATTTTTAGATTTCTTCTTACTGCCAACGGTTTACTTTTGCCCTTGAATATTTTCATATCAGAATTAGCTGCTTCAGCAAGTGGAGTTTTGAAGTTATCTTGACAATTCAAATCTTTATCTATGACATTATTGTTTTTCTCCAATGGATTTTCACTGAAAGCTTGGCCAGGCTCCTCTTTTAGCCTCTTCCTGGTTATAATTTGCTGTAGCGACTTGCGAGTTGCATTTGGTATTTCACTGCTCTTTGAAGATACTGCCTTTTCTCTATCTTCTTTTGCTTTATCATTGATTTTTTCATCAGCTAGCTGACTCCCTAAGTGACCAGAGCATTCACGTTCCTCTACACTACCACAAACAGCTGTAAGTGTAGCGGGTTTCTTAGCGTTTCCGCTGTCTTTTCTAGGGAGTTTTCTTTTCCTCCGTGGTTGAGCTTTTGAGGTTTTTATGGTCGTGACAAGACTCTCATCTGGTTCTTTCTTTACCTCTACTGGAGGAAAACTGGTCTGCTGCAGTGAAACTTGCCCCGGTGGTTCACTCTTTTCACCCAAATCAGGATTTACAGTTTGCCCATTATTGGTGTTTTCTTTCACCGTTTTTGCTTTCTTACGTGTCCTACGATTTTTGCCTTTAGGCAGCTTCTTGGGATTCATAGTCCTGGTTGTTTCCTCTTCCACTTGCCTTTCTTGATTGAGCGTGTGATACCCCACCTCAGGACTTCCACTTTCTTCTTTAATAGGGATTTTTAAAGGTCCTGTATCCTTAGTATTGACTAGTGGCTTCTTTTTTCGCCCGCTCTTCTTTCTTTTACTGTAATTAGTTAATTGTGGCTCCAGTGGCTCCCAGGCTGGCTCAGTCTTGATGTGTGATGTCTGCAGGAAGGATTCAGAGAGCGCACATTGATTCTTAACTCCATAATCACTAAATGAAAGAGAGAGCTCGGTTTGACCAGATAATGGTAAACTGATAGGCTCTTCTTTGCATTTTTTATTTCTAGCTGCATGTTTTTTTGTTTTTGAGGCTGCGTAAGTTGGTGTTGAATTGTCCGTAGCCACTTCATCACATGTGTCTGTTTGTTTCTGTGAAATTCCAGTTGTTGAACGTGAAAGAACTGTGCTTTGACACCGTTTGGATTCAGAGGCAGTGACTCTCTTTTTCCTGTCTTCCACCATGGTCTTGGTCGGGTCTTTTTCTGCAGATAGAGGGAGGGCCTTGACATCCGGTATGAAGTCTAGAGGAGGCGAACACAAACCTAAATAAGCTTTTGTATTCCTTCTAAACTTTGGGTTTTTCTTTGGGGGTCTAATTTTTTCCATTACATTTTCTATGACAGAGTCCTGGTTTTCAGTTTTAACTAACTTTTCATCATTAGGGGAATCCAAAAGAGGAGGATCTGCTGAATCCTCTGATTTGACGACAGATTCAATACATCTTTGTGAATGCAACAGTAAATTTTCAGTAAATGCATGCACAGGGATGTCCATATATTCAGCAGCGTACTTTAACTTTGGGCTACAAAATCTTGCTCGTGTTGATCTTCTTTGAGGGGGTGTTGATGTAGCTGTCATTTTTGTCTCCTTTTTTCTTGTCTTTGCTTTGAATGATGCCTGAGACAGAGACGGCGGTTGGGAGGATGGGGCGTCCACTGTGCTGACATCGCACTGTTTAGGTTCATTGTTCGATTCCCCCTCCTGAACCGCTGCCAGCAATTTAGCAATTTTCCTCAGTGTCTTTTTCTTGAATGGTCGGCCAGCTTTCCTCCTCACTTTCAGCACTTCTGCGATGCTCTTCACTCCAAAAGGGTCCTTATTGGGTACTTCTTCATCAGCTGTGCAAGCTACGTCATCATCCCTCTGAGTGACACCTAACCCCAACGAGCCCTCTGTAACTGGCGGCGGTGGCATCGCATCGTTACTATCTGCCAATCCCTGAGGTGAGAGGTTTTGTTTCTTTGTGCTGCCTGTGTCTTTTGGGTCACTGGGTGTCTTTTTCTTCCGCTTGGGTGCTCCTGTTTTGCATACATCAAAGTTGTTGAGTGCTGCTAGACTGTTTATACTTAAATCACTGCTGTCACTTTCGATTTTACTGTCTTCTTTGAAAGCCCCTGGACTCATTTTCCTTGATTTCCTTTGTGCTTTTGTATCTCTTACTGGCCTAGGAAGCAATGGGGCTTCTTGTGCCGAAACAGCTACATCTGGCAAATTTGTGGAAATGGCATGAGCTCCTTCTCTTGATTCTACTTTTTCCTGCTTTTTGCTGGCAGAAGACTTCCTTTTTCCTTTGCTTGTCTTGTTCATGTCATACAAAGACTTCGGTGCTGTCATTGGACTTGAAGATATCACATCTCCTGAAGTATTTAGAGATATGGTTTCTCTGTCACAGTCATTTGTTTCATTAGTTAAGTTGTTCTGAGAAGCAACTGGGTTTACCATGTCTTCTTGTTTGGCCACTGAAAGCTCATTTTCTACAAAAGAGTTGCTTGGCATTTCCATGCTCTCTGAATCCCATCCTTGAGCGATTAATAAGAGTTTGGCCATTTTCATGAGAGTTTTCTTCTTGAATCGCCGGCCAGCTTTGTGTTTCTGCTGCTGCTGCATTTGATGAAGAATTGAGGTATATGTCATTTTCTCTTCCTTGTCAGTGGAAATGAGTGGGTCCTGATGTGGGGAGCTGCTTCCATCATCTGCAGCCAGTCTTATTTTGTGTTCCTGGTCGTTCAAGGGACGCTGCTGTGGTTCAGCAATTTCACTGGGGTGCAGAGCGTCTCCTTTCTTCTTCTTTTTCCGTTTGCTAAGAGGCAAAAAATCCACCTTGCTTTCCTTTGGAGCACTCGCCTCCCCGTCTGTATTCATGACTACATCATCTTCATAACCTGTGTCTTGTGTTTCTGTATTTGTTAGATAGGATGGATGAGAGCACCCTACAGGAGATGAGGAGTTTTCTGGCATGATGTAAGTTGCTGGTTTCTCTGTGGCGGTAACTCTGGACAGAGAGCGGATGTTTTGTTTCTCAGTATTTCTCTCCACATGGTCTGCTTTGCTCCGACGTGAGACATCAGACCTTTCCATTTTCTGCAATATATATAAAAAAACAAAGCTTATGAGCTTCAGCACTTAAGAAGAACATCCCAACCATAAATTACTGCTGACCTTCAGCTGAGGGCTACCCACCTTTGATTCAGGGGTTTTCTGAAGAGTTACTGTTGGGGACGCCTCTTGGACGATGGAAATAATGTGGTCTTCTGTTCTTGCCTCCTGAGTTTTCTTAGTCTCCACTCCTGTGCACCAGTCTCAGCCAAACAGAGGTCGAACCTGCTGCACTCACCACTGCTGTCCCATCTCTCCTCCACGACAAGGGAACAAAAGACAGAAAAACTCTGTATTATCACAAAATCGAATACAAGAGTGTATATTATCCATATAAGGAAGATCCTAAATGACACAGAAAATCCTTAGTGTGCAAATAAGTGACAGCTGATATAAACACTCTGTCAGTGGGGCATGTTTTGAGGTGGTTTGCTCCATGGATGAGAAGCAGCTATGCTCTAAAACCTACACATCCCGTGCAGGAAACACAGGGTTGTCGTTTTGCAGAAAACATGGCCTGATCTCACATGTCAAGCCTCACACTTCGCTCACTTCACTTCACTTCACTCCTTTGGGTCCTCAGCCATCGACCTGCCAAGTTTGAAGTCGATCAGGTAAACAGTTCAGAAGCTGCAAAAACCGTTTTTATAGTGATATACTTAACGTGAAGTCAATGCGAGGAATACTTTTTCTTTCCAAGCCCTGAACGTTCACCGATGCATAAAACTTTGTGTAGATTCATGACTGTGTGTACGCACAAACGAAGAAATCTGCGTCAGATTGATGTACAGTTGTGTATATGCATCGCTGTGTTTAAAAACAAAAACCTCTTTTCCACAGCTAAAGACCCCTTGAAACGGACTGTTACGTTCTGGATTTGATGTATTTCCTGTTGAAAAAGGAAGTTTGGGCGGGACGCGGTGCAGGGACGGATCACAAGTGCAAACCAAGAGAATGTCAGTTCAGGAGGTAGACAGTTTTATTTTGGAGGGATGAGGTGGATGGCAAAGGATGTTTAAAGATTTGCAAAGGTTTTATTGGCTGAAATTTTAATTGACACCCACTGGTGCAGGATGATGTCACTGCATGAGATCCTCTGTTTTACATGAAGTAGAGGTCATGTGAGGGCATCTCATAGGGACTTTAACCATAAACGTAAGAAGACACAACCATTTTTATAACCATTTTTATGTGAACTTGCTGCCTGTTCTACCAGTCTTTACACCGCTCAATTAAACAAACATTCAGGCACTGCACTCGTTATGTTGATTACATTTTTTAAAAAATGCAGCTTTTGAGCCGTTCATCCACTCCACCTCAAATTTGGGAGGTGTACTGCAGGGGACCCAAAGGAGTATAGTGCCAAGTGTGAAGTCGATCAGATAAATGAGGAGATCTAGCCACACACACATGCGCGCGCATGCACACCCACACACACATATTCCTCCATTTACAGCAGAGATGGCAGAGATTAGACTAGTCACACGTGTGATGTGTAAGAGAAAGAGGTTGAAAACAGCGCACGTGTGTTGCCTTCCTCTGATCTGCTGTCATCTAATCTGTTTTTAAAGCTGCACAAGTGACCCTGATGGAGACAAATGTGCAAATTATAAAGAGAAAAGCTTCAGAAAATGTGGATATGTCATAATAACACACTGTGAGGCATCCTCCTGCAGCTGAGCTGGTTGGATGGTTAAGAGACAGGGAGGTGAGAGGAGATGTGCAGGACCTCACAGTCATGATGTGGGGTGGATTTGGTGATGCCTTATTCACCAAAAGTCAACATGTGCAAGTGTGTGGAGAGAGTCATGCACGTTTTTTAGTCCTGAATAGCGATGTGCACATACAGGGTTGAAAGCTGCTCGCATTACCAGACACCCTGCAGACTTTCTTCTACCACCAATTGGGGAAAACTTGAGACAAAGCTCCCGTCCTATTGTTTTGCATGCCGCCTGTGCAGACTTCATTCTTACCGTGCGCACTCATAACAATCAGACGCTAGATGATCCTCAGTATTTCCACCGTCATCTCCGCGGCAAAGACGAGCCTCGCATGCGTTTCAGATGTCATTTGTGTATATATCTGATTTCGCATGCTTCCACTGTTGTTTTTCCTGCAGGAGGAGGAGAAGCAGACCGGAAACTGGAGCCCACCCTCTCCTCCTCCTCCTCCTCTTCCTCCTCCCTCAGCCCCCCGCCCTCCTCCGCAGTCCAGCCCGCTGCAGCCTGCAGGACAGATTGGCTTCCAGATGCAAACTCATAGTTTATTATGCATTGGAATATAAGGCAATCACAATAAAACTGACTTTATATGTTTATGCATGTGTTTCATTGTTTCTTTTTACATGTTTCATTGTCTGTCTCAGTGAGGTGCCCTCCTGCTGTCATGTCGTACATCTGCAGCGAGAGGCTTCACTCTGCCCTACTTCCGTTTTTGCTTTGCGTCGCATCGGGAAGCGCAAAAGCTCCTGAAAACAAAAGTGAACCAGTCTAATGTTCATTGTTTCAGAGGCCGATGTCTCAGAGGTGATTACATCAGACTGTGTTTGCAGTGGGTAGCCCAGGCGGTGGCTGGTTTATGGTCTAGACCCCCCAGATTTACTTTAATCAAGCTGCCGGCTCCTATTTGAAGTGATTTTCCGTCCTTTGACCTTGTCTGAAAAACTATTTGTGATGGTCCTAAACCTTTCTATTATCTTTGTGGACAGATTTATCCCCATTCAGTGTTTAACTCATCTAAATACATGATTAACATTATTTTTTGCTTCATATGACATGACTTTTCCTAATTTAAAGGGGACAAGTGGGTTAAACATAAAATCAACACAATGATATGTTTTCAGTATCCTGTACACATTCTGGTGTTTCTTTGCGGTCAGTTTGATCCCGTGTTGTTTTGGCTGCATAAAACATATAAGAAATATCAACATTTTGCACAAACTTGCTTTAGTTGTTTTGGATGATACTAAGGAGCTATAACATGTCATTTATAATTGTCAAAAAAAAAAAAAAAAAAAAAAAAAACATCCCTGTGCTTTATGACCCTCAGCTAACATAATATGAGAACCACTGATAGCTAATGTGACATTTTGGAGGAAAAACATGATTCCCACAAGAACTTTGATTTATAAGGTAATCCTTTAATTTCTGAGGTCAAATTGCCCCCAATTGTTTAAAAATGTTAGTACATTTGAAGGTACCAGGAGGGATAATTGTTTAGATGTCAGACGGGCTTGAACAATGGACTCACGCATTTTTGCACCACAACAATCTCTTCTGAATTTAATTCTAGTGAAAATAAACTCTAGTGTGCTCCTTATTTTGCCACGCGAGGACCACATGACCACAATTTGACAACCAGAGCTCCTGCTAACGAGCTTTATCATCTCATATTCAGAGCTGCACGCAGTTTTCCAGGACAGGCAGTGAACCATCTCGGTCCAGATATCCATATATGATCTTTGGTTCAACCAAGGCGCGCGCCTATGGGAGCGCGACGTTGTGCGCCGCACGTGAAGCTATGGCACAGTGAAACCGAACTACCGCGATTACGTAGCCTTTCACAGCCAATCACATTTCTCCAGCCTCCGTTTTCCAACCAATGAAAACTGTGTATGAGGATGACGTAGTCGTTTCCACCCGGAACACGCAGCGGGTTAGGTCGACGCTGTGCATTGTTGTCATTTCAAAACATGCTCATCATGTCCAAACAACAGAGGTTTATGCTCAATCCGGATTGTTAATCCCGTGTCGCCATGAGCAGCGTGTGTCGCGAGGTGATCACTCTCCAGCTCGGGCATTATTCCAACTTTGTCGGCACGCACTGGTGGAACCTGCAGGTGAGGAGGAGGATGGTGTTTTTGGGCTAGCATTAGCTTCGTTAGCTGCTGGAAAGTTTAGTAACAGAAAGCACGCGTGTGTGTTTAGACCCCGCATCCTGCTCCTCTGCTCTAATCTGCAGGATTAGCCAGCAGCGACAGTGTGTGTGTATGTATCCTCGAGCAGATTGAGATGGACATAGGTAGCGAGCGAGCGAGCGCGAAGATTAGCACGCTTTTAGCTTTAGCTAGCGGGCTAATGCTGCTAACTCATCACTTCAGTTAACCATAACAAGGTGATGACGTGCATGAAAAAATAGAAATCCATATATTTTTAGTGGCCACAGACTTTTGAGCGGAAGAAAATAAAAATGACACACTAGGAATCATATTTATCTTTTTTTTTTTTTTTTTTTTTTTTTACACCATTCAAGGCAGCAGAGTGATGTTGGGCTTTAGCTGCATCAGTCAGCCTCTATTGATCCATCCAGGGCTGCAGTGTGGAGCCCAGTCTTAGTTAGTTAGTTAGTTAGTTAGTTAGATACTTTATTCATCCCGAAGGAAATTCACAGTTTCCAGCAGTATCCACAGAGTACAAGATTAAGTAAATCAAAAATAAAGAATAAGTAAATCAAAAATAAAGAATAAAGATGACCCTCGAGATCTAAGGATCTAAGTACCAATGTGCAAAAAAAAAACAATGTGCAAAAAGCCAATAAAAACAGTGTGCATCAATGTATACAATGTATTTACAGTATAAACAGATGATAAATAAATAAATAGCGCCCAGATGATAAATAGATGATAAAAAGCCAATAAAACCAGTGTGCATCGATGTATACAATGTGCATAGATGTGGGCAATGTCCAAATTCACAGTATAAACAGATGATAAATAAATAGCAGCAGCAATATATACTCTATAAACGAGGATAAAAAATAGAATATGACCAGTTTAAACAGCAGGGGAACATCCCCTATCTATCCCTTTAACTAGCACTAATCCCTAATTTCTGTTTTAATAACGCCACAGTCTGTTAATTATGTGGTGTGAGGCTTGGAGTGAACTGGTCAGGTCTGCAAATGTTAATTTAATTGTGCTAAACCATTTTGATATGACTGCTTTGTCCCTGGTGGAGTGATTAAAGCATAACCTGTGATCCTCCTCCACCTCTCCAGGCTGTATTAACCCTCTGTTGTCCAGCGTCATACTGGCTGCACAGACCTCGCAGGTTAAATGGAGAGGAGCCTCCCTCTGTCTGACTCACCCCTGCCGTGTTTGTCTGTGTTTGCAGGATGCCTCTCTGTCGTACGACCCCGAGACCCCTCCGGGCGAGATCCAGAGCGATGTCGTGTTTCGTGAGGGACAGACTCTGGGGGGTCACGTCACCTACACGCCCCGCCTCATCGCCATGGATCTCAAAGGTGACCCGTCACTTAAGATTTAGTTTTTAGGCTGTCATTTTAAATGAAAGATATTAATATGGTTTTGTATTCCAATGCTGACATGTATGATGATTTGACATTATTAAATATCCGTCCTTTAACGCCGCTGGTTCTCTTTTCACTCTGTTTATCTCTGTAACAGGAAGCCTCCAGACTCTCCGACAAGAGGGAAGTCTGTACGACCCTGGCAAAGACACCACCACCTATACATGGTAATTAAAAGAGTGTGTGAGTGTGTGGAGATGCAAGTGTGCGTCTTTTATGGCACAGAAGATATTGTCATTTCACAGTTACTATAGATAGAGTTCAGAAATTCAGGCGTGTTCAGATAATGTGGTTTTCCAGTGCGCCTGTAGACAAATTATTGTGTTTTCCTGTGAAATGACTCACGCTGGTGTTTACCTCCTGCCCTTCGCTTCTTGAAACACCGAACGGCACAACATTTCTTTGTCCCATGGCCTGCATCAATAAATATTGGAAACATGTTAACATTTGATATATCAGATATCACAAAGTTTCCTGTCTGATCATAGATTTATGTGTTAAACCACCCAATGTATTAGCTGTGCCCGAGTGTTTTTATCATTTTCTCTCATGAAACATGAAAATGTGCTGCATCTGGCAGGGAGGGAGACATCATGATGCATGAAGAAAGTCCTCCGTCGAAGAACTCCTTCCTCCAAGACCTGGACAAGCTGGATGTGAGTAGGTTGACTTGGCAAAAAAAGTATTGACTTGATATGTTGTTCCATAATATTGCTTTGAGGCATTGATGCAAATTATTTTGTATATATTTATTTTTTTCAGTCTAATAGTCTTTAACTTAAAGTCCTCCTCCAGCTGTTTATCAAGCAACTAAAAACGACCTCTTTTCAGTATTACATATCAGTATTACATATTTAGAATTTTTGCCCCTTAGTGCCTTAAAATGCCTTAAATCTAACTCTGAATATGCAAATAGACCCGTCCCGTCCCCTGTCACTTGTGAAAATTGCGCCGTATTTATAATCTAACTGTGGAAAAAAAAATTTTCAGCGAATCTCTCATTTTTAGGCGACATAAACATAAGAAAAAAACACATTTTTGAATATACAGGTTCTTTAAGTCCACAAAATGCACTGATATGTTGAAAATGAGATAAATCGGTTTTCAACATGTCCACACTTTAGAAAAAATAATAATAAAAAAACAGTTTTAATTTTTGTTACTTCTAATGGCAAAGATGCGGTTTATTTCCCTCTCGCACCTTAATCTGGTTTTGCTGAGCGCTGGAACGTATTTAGTGAGAGCTGGCTGTGCAGATTCAAGCAGATTCACAGTGTTGCTATAACAACATCAGTACCAAATAATGAATATTTATGTGCCAAAGTGGCCGAAAGGGACAACTTACCACCCAAAGCCATCGTTTGCTAGTGTTTGCCCGGTGGCTGATGTTAATCTTTTTTTGCTGCTCCTAAAAATGCAGAGATGATTCACTGTTGCCTCCATCTCTGCAGTTTCTGGTGTCTTTTGTTTTGTAAAAGGCCAAAACTTAAGCCCAACTTGATGTGCCCAATACGCTGTCTCTGTCTCCAGAACGGAGAAATTTTGGCCGAGGCGGATTATCCCTCCACGTCCCAGCCTCAGTGCTCAGGTAAGCAAAACATAACGTAACTTTTTTTTTTTTAACATGAACTATTATCCTCAGTCTAAATGCGTAGTTAAGCGTGGCGGTGATCTCTCCTCCTCTCAGGGCCGGTGAGCGTGGAGACGGTGAACAGCCGCCTGGAGCGAGTGCAGGGCGTCTACAGGCTGGAGGGCAGCGTGAGGGTGTGGTCCGACTTCCTCAGGATCCACCTGCACCCCCGCACCATCTCCATCATCCACCAGTACAACCACGACGGGTAAAGCACGACGCCAGCTCTCACACACCGTGCTGGGAGTGATCCGGGATTTGGGAAGATTGATTATTTCAATCCAAAAATGTATTTGAAAAGGCTCAGATACCCGACTACCAAACGGTGAAAGTAAAGCCCATCGTTGGTTCTAACTAATATGAGTCGTTTTAGGACATTTACTAACAAAGTAAACATGTTCATGGGATTGAGCCTCAACAAAGCCTTTATGTGTACGTATGTGTGTGTGTGTGTGTGTGTAGGGAGGCTCATCGTCTGGAGGCGTTCGGCCAGGGCGAGGCTCTCCTGCAGGGGGCGGTGCTGGAGGAGCTCGAGGACAAACTGCACTTCTTTGTGGAGGAGTGTGATTACCTGCAGGTACCTCTCCTCGTTGGGTTTTTGGTTTTTAAATTTGAATGACAATCTCTTAGGAGAATATTAGCTTCATAAATAATGACAGTGATCTTTTTTTTTTCTTGGGATGGCTATATGAATGCACAAACAAAAGCCTGTGACTGAGACCTGACTGCTGTTGCCGAATTCAAATCCATTTTTATTTTGTTCTTATTTTTATTTTCGTGTTAGGGCTGCGACTAATGATTGCATTCATTGTGTATTAACCTATAAATCATGTTTTTTATAAATCAGTTAATCAAGTGCCAGAAATAGTGATGTACTCATATAAGTTTAATCAGCAGCCAAAACGAAGATTTAATTTTATGATATGAATGGAGAAAAGTAAGCCAACTGTAGCATGTTAGTGACCTTTATGCTGCTGTAGTCGGCCAGTGTTTGGACTTTTATGATAAATGATAAAAAGGTTGATTTATCAAAATTATAATTATTATTTTTTAATTTTTTTTCTGTATTGTTTCAGCAGTAGAGTGTGTTTACTGTAGTCATGGTATCTGCTCTCAACACATTTTCTTTCTTCCTTTCTTCCCTCTGTTGTTTCGTCTTCCTCCTCCCAGGGCTTTCAGGTGCTGTGTGATTTGGCCGATGGCTTTTCAGGCCTGGGGTCAAAGGTCACCGAGATGCTGCAGGACTCCTACAGCGGGAGGGGCATCCTGACGTGGGGTTTAGCGCCTGTCAGTCACCCCAATTCAGTGAGTGACAGAGCCGCTGGGGAGCAGGTTATGTAAAAGGCTTTTTTTGTGTGTGTGTGTGAATTTGCTGGTGTGCTAATAGAATTGATTTCTGTTGATTCAGACTCCAATGAAGGACATCTACCACCTGATAAACTACGCGTTAGGGATGGTCCACTTAGCCAATCACAGCTCTTTCTTCTGCCCCCTGACCCTGCGTGGCGGGCTCAGCAGACATCCCACGCCTCACACAGCCTTCCCCCACCTGACCTACGATGTGAGCCTCACTTAATATTTCCTGCTTTTGCTCTCCCGCCTAAAGGAAATGATGTCGTTTCAACCCCTCTGTGTTGACTGAAAACATAATTGTGCACTTTTTAGATGATTTTAAACTGTCGAGTGTGTTTTCTTGTGTATATATGAAATGTGGTATATGTAATTCTTCTGTTTATCTAAAGCCGTTTGTCTCTTGGTGTGTGTTTCCTCCGTGCCAGCCCTCGCTGTGGTACCACTCCAGCTCAGTCCTGGCTCTGGCCCTGGACGCCGTCACTGTTCCTTACAGGCTGAGGCACAACAGCGTCCCCATGTGGCAGGTGGCAGATGCACTGGCCGTGTCTGGGAGAAAGGTGAGATATTTTTCATTGATTTTAAAATAAACCACAAATCAACTGCTACACACGTGCTACTCTGAGCGTAACTGCTCATTTTGATTTTCATTATCCTTCATTGCCGACATTTGTACATTTGCTGACAAGTTTAATGGGCTTTTACAATTTGTGAGACCAAGTCAGAATTAATAAAACCAACAAAAAGCAGCCTAGAAAAACACGACCAGTCTATTTTATTTCTCGTTGGCAGGTTTTTTTTGTACTAAATTTAACGTGAAATGAGTGTAGCATCAGCCAGCAGCACTAAACACACATCATTGGGTTTGTTCAGTGCAAATGAGATAACCAGATGCACTAAATGACCTTTGCCATGACCTGTAACCAGTAAAGTCGGTGCAGAAGGAAAAGGCGAGGCTTGAGAACGGTGAAGGAAAAATGTGCAAAAGGCTCCGTCTTGTGCTGAACACGCTGATTTGAAACCCAGGTGGTGGCTGCTTACGGCGCCGTTCCCTTCCCCATGATGCACGGCGGCTCTCTCCCCGACGCCCTGAGTGCTTGTGCAGATGTGTTACCGTGGAAACCCCTATCGGCGTGCCCGGAGCTCGGTGACAGTCGCTGCTACGGCCAGCTGGTGACTCTGAAAGGCTTCGAGGGCCAGAGACTAGTCAGGTCAGCCTTTTTTAAATAAACCGTCTGCAAAGTGCTTTCTTTGTCTTGTCCAGGATTTTCTCATATGCAGGGCAAAAGAATCATGTGCACAAAACAAAGTTATTTATTCGAAATAGGTTTCTTGTATTTTTTTCATGTCATTGTTTACAGACGGGGTGGTACAGTGTTTGTTTCACAGCATACGTAGCTGAAGTCACATAAAGTCCCAGCCAAGCCTAAAATAGCTTCACGAACAGACACAAAGGATTACACCACTTGGCCCTGAAAACCACAGTGCAGTAAAATGTGAATTCTATTTTTTTTTTTTTTAACGTGTTGTAAAATGTTGTGCTTGTTGCCAGCAGCTCTCTGGCTCCAGGAACGCAGCCGCCCACTCCCCTGCACAGCCTCCACAGCGGGGAAGACGTCCTCGCATCCTACATCAGATCTTTCTACCCCACCACTCCTCTGTGAGTCTGCACACACACACACACACACACACACACACACAGTTTACCACACTGATCTTCTGGACACTGAGCTTGTCCAGAATTCTGTGGCTAGAATCCTGACAAAATCTAGAAAATTTGACCATATCACACCTATCCTGGCCTCTCTTCACTGGTCACCGGTCCAAGCCAGAGCTGATTTTAAGGTTCTTCTTTTAACTTATAAGGCCAGAACTAATTACACCATATACACCAGCACGCCCTCTTCGTTCTCTTAATGCTGGTCTCCTGGTCACTCCTTCTTTTAACAAAAAATCGGCTGGCTTCAGAGCTTTTTCCTACCGTGCCCCATATCTCTGGAGCCGCCTCCCGTTACATGTCAAAGAAGCGCGTTCAGTGGAAATCTTTAAATCAAGACTGAGAACCCACCTTTACTCACTACATTACAGCCTCCCCTAAAACTTAGCTGGGCATATCACTTTTTAACACTTATTTATCATTGATGTTTTTAATGTGGTGTTGCTGATTCACTTTCATTGTTATTATTGTTAACTGACTGCTGTATGTTGTACTTTTTAACTGTCAAGTACATTCATTATAACTTGTATGGCCTATCACCTTTTAACATCTATTTAACACCGATGCTTTAAGGTGGTTGCTCCACTTGTAATAGTTATTGTTAATTGATTGCTGTGTGTTGTTCTTTTTAACTGTGAAGTGTGTTTGGACCATGTTGCATGGTGATTCCACACTCTAAATAAATAATTTGATTGATTGATCATGCACAAGCAACTGCTGGTCGTTGTTTACAGGTAGATTAAACATCTCTTTGACCTCTGCTCTCCCATTTCTCCTTCCCTGCACACAGGGCTCTGCAGCTGGTGTCGAGCCCCAGTAAGCTGACGCCGCCTTTCCCACAGATATTCAGCCAGTCCCTCGGTGCTCAGGGCTTTTTGCAGAGCGAGTCCCTGCCCCCTGGCTGTGAGTACACCCCGATCCCACGTCACTGTTTAGGTGCTTTTCTATGAGAGGGGTCCCTCTGGTCTTGCAGCCCTCTCTGTCCATATCTGATTACACATCTGGCTAGTATGTGGAAGTTTTCGACTTAAAGAAAGAGAATCTGGTGTGGATTTACGTTTTTCTGATTGCCGAGTCTCTAAATTACTAAGTAATATGTTATCTTCCATTCAGTTTTTTCAGGTGCCATTTTTATTCCTTGTTCCCTGTCACACTGTGCCAAGGATTGTTTGACATTCAAATAAGGACTTGTTACAAGTCATGTGATTTGGCTGAATGAGATTAAGAGAACCGGATTCTGTGCCGTTGCGCAAGTGTGGATTAATAGTGTGCACAAGGATACTGAGGATCACCATGGCTGTCTTGTATCTTGTTGTTTCCTGGCCCTGCTCTGCACACGGTTCAGTTAAGTTGGGCCACATCTTAAATCTCTGCCTCTCCTCGTTTGCAGGTCCAGCCCCTGTGGTTTCCTCCGTGCCCGTCTTGACGTCCCTCCAGTCCGGCCCTGCTCTCTGCCCGTGGCTTTCGGAGCTCCACCGCAGCGTCAGCACCCTCGACATCCGCCGCGTGGCCCCCAGCTTCCTCTCCCAGGGGCCCGAGATGGCCGACTACCGCGACGCCCTGGAGCAGCTGTGCCTCCTGGCTCGGTGTTACCGCGACGACAGCGGTGGCGTGATGCGCTCGTCCTCCTCAGAGGAAGATGACGATGATAACTGACATTCTGACAGTGTGTCTTTATTTGAGGGCCATGATCACCTGGATGGACTGATCTCCATGTCAGACCATCTGCTGTGTTGCAGGTCTCTGTGTGCATTCAGCACTGGTAAACCCCGTGTGTGTGTGTGTCTGTGTGTGTATATGTGTGTGTGGTCGCCCATACCAAGATGAAAAGGAAGTGTTTCTACTTTCTACAAATTGTAAGCACTTTTTTTTTTTTTTAAATCAGTGATTCTCTCTAAAAAGTAATTGGGAGACTAATTACTTCTGCGTTACTTTCTAAAACCCAGACCAGCCCTTATCACAAGAACAAGACACCAAATTATCCTCCTGAAACAGATTGTCACAGCTCATCATTCATGCACTCTATAACTTTAGCACTGTCCCGATCTATCTGTGTGTGTGTGTATGTGTGTGTATGTGTGTGTATGTGTGTGCGTGCATTGTCCTATGATTTTCTGGATGAATGTAAATGATAAATACTGTAAGGAATATGTTCAGTTGCACTCACAGCAGTGTCAGTGCTGCATGGAAGCGAGTTCAGATTACGAAGTTACATAATCCAAAGTGGTTGTTAGTTTCAGTGTTGTACTGTTGGGATTACAGACGAACCTCCACCATACTCATAATCTCCCCGCCAAGAACTCATTACATCTGTCAAAAGCTAACAATACGATCGGGAGGAGCCGGTGGATTTGGCCGGTTTCTGAAAGATCTTGAATGATCAGTGTGACGAGGCCAAGGGAATTCAAAGACGTCTATGCAGACCTGAGAGGAATATACATGTGAAGAAGAGGATGGATGAAGCTCGGTGAATGAACTGTGGTTACATTTCACTGAATGACTTTGTATATCTAATTAAATGCATTTTATACTAAATGCTGTTGTTTTCACTGTTTTATTATATTTACACTTCCGTAGCTGTACCACATTGATATAAATGTTTGTTTTTTTATTGATCTTAAAGTCTAAAGAGCAGGCTCATTGCTATGGTTAGCCGTTTTAAAAATCCATAGCCAGACTTAATTTTTATTACATTATCTAATTACATTTAGACTAGTCAAAACTCAAATTAGATATTTCAAGTTGTAATTGCAGGTATCATTATTCTGACAAGTAACAAGGACTAGACAAAATGCCTGTGCTGATATCTAATGTTAATTTTCAGTGTTTCCACTCTATAGACAAGCACTGGCAAATTGAGTTTTGTTAGATATGCAGAAAAATTAACTAAATTCAGGCCAGGCATGACCGTGTTAAGGACTTGATCTTATAGCCACACCAAGTGGCAAAATTATGAAGGATAGGCACTTTATTATTTAGGGTGGGCAGCATTACACAGTGCACAATAAATTAAAGCTAACCTGCCTGCAGCTTTATAGACAAACTTCTAAAGAAATGCACTTTTTAGAGAACATTTGTAAATTTAGAATGGCATGAAAGGCCATAACTGGGTCAGGAGTCAGGTTTTCACTAACATTTTTTACTACATTCTTTATTACAAGGGAATATGTGTGCCGCTTTATGAAGACATTAAACACACACACAGCCATTTACAGCTCTTGTACAATGGCATGTGCATTTAACTGCCCACTAGTTAAAGTGACTATCATTGTGTGTGAGATAAAACATCAAAACACAAACAAATCCAGATCACACATTTCTTTATTCCGAAATAAAATGATAGAAGGATTTCACAAATGCGAGGGGTTGTTGGAGAGTAACACCCCTACCCAGCCTATCCACAGAGGAACAGTATGCTTTTTACATGTGTGATAAAAAGGCTAAGACACATACTATAGCATAATTCAATCCATTTAAACTTATAAAACTGAGATTGCACCCTGTTATTTTACAAACACCTCCATAAAAGACAGCTCTACTGAAAATATACGTAGAGAAAAAAAAAATCAAATGAACTGGAAAAGCTTGCGCATGAAGGACACAATGAGCATGAGTGCCTGGTATTCTACAGCTATTTATCAAAAAACAAAAAGAGACCAGAACAGGATCGTGGGATTTGGGGAATGTAATTGGAGAACAGGGGGACACGTTGGGATAAGAGCTCACGAGAGACGCTCCAAACTCAGGACTAGGATCGAGAACGGGAACGAGAACGGGACTGGGAGCGGGATTTGGAGCGGGACTCTGAGCGGGAAACGGATGGGGAGCGGGAGCTGGCTTTGGCAGGTGAGGGGGAGTGGGATTTGGACTTGGACTTTGATTTAGACCTGGCTCTGGGTTTGGCTTCAGGGGGACTGCGGGAGCGGGAACGTGAGCCCCTCTCGGCCTCGCCCCCCTCTTCGTCGCTCTTGGCCTGCTCGCGGCCCTTGGAGCCTGATTTCCTGGAGCGATCCTTGACCCCTGACCTAGAGCGAGATCTGGAGCGAGAGCGAGATCTGGACCTGGACTCCTCTTTCCGGCTCCTCTTCCCTTCTTTCTTGCTCTTTTTGCTCTTGGGGCTGCGGCTCCTGCTGCGACTGCGCGCCTCGTCGCGGCCGCGGCCCTCCTTGCCCTTGTGAGCACCGTTGCTGCGCTCCTCGTCCTCCTTCTTGCTCTTGTTCTTAGTCTTCTTGCTACGGGAGCGGCTACGGGAACGGGAAGCAGCCCTGAGGACAAAGATAGCAAATGAAAGCAATGTCAACAGAAAGCTAAGGGAACCAAAACTGATAATCTCAGATAATCTCCAACTAATGCCCCCATCTACTTGGTTGCTTTGTACACTAGCCTTTTTTTTTTTTTTTTTTTTTTTGAATTGGACATTTAAAAATCAAACTGCCTGCCTCAAATATGACTCCCTCTGATTTAAAATGGCCAAAATAAATAAAACAAAAACCGAGATGACTGCCCACTTTCCTTTTAAGGCACGCATTTGAAAAAAAAACAAACAAACAAAAAAACAAACAAAAAAACAAACAAGTTTACTCTCTGGTTTAAACCTTTGGAGAAAGTACACGTGCCCAAAAGTACTGATGGACAACAGAAATAACATGAACTCTTGGGGTGTATTCCCCTCAAAGCTGGCCTCTCTGTTTCTATTTCTGCAGAGGGTTGACCTCTCACCTGGAGCGGGAGCGGCTGCGGCTGCTGCTCTCACTACGGCTGCGGCTCTTGCGTGACCTGCGGCTCCTGGAGCGGGACCTGGGAACAAAGAGGAACATGTGAGCTGTCAAAAACACAGACGATGCAATCTTGATGTGCAAATGCCCCACATAGATTGATAAATGATTATGCGGGTGGTTTCTGCCAGCAATCTCACTGGACTGGGTTCCAACTGTGCTGTGAAGCATGACTAGCTGTACTTCACTGGCTGCCAGTCTCACGGTACCCAATGTACTTCGTGAAATTTGCCTTCTGTAATGTTTTATTTCTACACATGCATGCCGCTTTTCAGACAACCTTTAAGACAGGACATGTTGGAAGACGCTCAATAAAAAACAGTTTCTCACAATAGAGAACTGTCCTCTTGGGCACTATTGCAAGAGTCAGAGGTTTGTTTATGTGCAACACTAAACTGGATCATGTTACAATGATGTGTCTCACCTGGATCGGCTGCGACTGCGGGAGTAAGAGCGGCGGCGTCTTGCACCCGGGCGATCTTCAATGAGCCGGATTTTCCTGCCGTTCACCTCTGTGCCATCCAGCTTCTCCAGGGCCCTCTTCATGTCAGAGTAGAGCCTGAACTCGATCACTCCCTCATTCCTCCGGCCCTTGTTAGTGTCGGCATATGTCACCTCCCCTGCCTGTCTCATGTAGTCCTGAGGAGTCACAAAAGCAAGCATGGTGATTAGAGGGTATTGTTAGCTCCCGATTCTTTTGTTGAAAGCCCAAGTACAGACCGGAGTCAGTCTTCAATTTTCTGATGCAATATTTATTATGGTCACATATAAAGCAAGCGCTGGTCTCAGTGTGACTGAGCTCAGCGATATCAGGAAATGATACACATTTATGTTCTTGGGCTTGGGCCTGCCCCGTATAGAGGTTGGACTTAAATGCAACCGAGAATAATTGGCCAGTTACCCGGACATGGACAGGCCAACCGCTGTCCACGCCTTGTTTCTGGAATGTGCTATGCTATGTGTGTGAATGTTGACTGGTCGTGTATCTAATGCAACAGGCCTAAATAACAAGATAGAGAAAGTACATCTGGCTCCTGCTGTGTCTATCCTCTGCTTAGCAGCCAAGCTGCCCTGAACTATGTAATACATTGGATAATGCAAGAAACATTGAACTATACGGCCAATTGTTACAGTATGACAACTCAAGAACCTTCAACATCTCACTGCTTTCCTTGTGGCCAAACAAAAAATATCCAACAGAGCAGAATACACTGTCGTAGAGCACTAATAGATTAATAGTATAAATTAGAACTATTTTGTGGCACTCTCTGGTCTTGTATGAAGCTGGCCTGACATTTCTATATCATCACATTTCCAAATTTAAACATTATATACCAAGAAAGCAGACTACCAGGTGTATTTGAAAAAGAAATTCTTTCGATAGCAAAAATTGGAAAACTGTATGAAAAATGTCACTTCATACCTTCAAGTCCTGCCAGCTGCAGCGGCTGGAAAGGTTCTCAACAATGAGCCGGTAATCTGTCCGTGTTGGTGGGCCGTATCTGTCTCTTCCCCCGCGCCCATATCCACCTTTCAAGGTAACAAGGAAAGACCAAGAGCAATGAGAACCGAAGACAGACTGAGACAGCGCCATAATACTGAACTCCAAGCTACACACTACAAACAATGTCCATATAAATCTGGGAAAAGGAAACAAAAGGGGAAAAGCAAAGATGAGAAAGAGCTACACAAAATGTGAAATTAAAGTAATCAAACCAAAAAGCATTAACTCCTTGGAAAACTAACTCATCTTTCCTATAAATCGCCGAAGTCTTTTCAATGAAAACCTAGGCCTACACAACTGTAACTTTTTAAATTGTTAAAAAGATATAAATAAATAAAAATAAGTGAATAGTCCTATTCTCTTAAAAAAAAAAAAAAACTGAAATCAAACTTATAACTGACCGAGGAAGTACTTACGGTGAACTAAAGTAAGTTTCTAAACTACCATATCTAAAAACATTTCACTGTTATAAACATGTTCTTTTTTTCAGGCACCTATAAGAGCTGAACCCACATCTGTTCCTAACCCCATGGCATCCTCACCACCCGGCCTGGGCCTAATGGGAAAAGCGGTCTTCATTCACAATGGCTCCCTTTTTTGGTCTGCCCAGGGGCCCAGAATGGTCAAACCACACTCTTGGAAAGGGGACACCATGGCCAGCAATAGGGGCAGGCAGTCAGCAAAGGACTCTTTCAATTAAAACATTGAGGTTCTTTGTTAAATCTTTACCTTTTAAATTGACAATCATTTTAAATAAAATAAAAAATGGAATAAAACATCAATAGATTACAAGATACTTCACAATAAAATACTTTTACAGTATTCAAATCAAGACAATTATTCTCTTCCATCAGATATTATATCCCAAGCCAGTTCCCCCAGCAAAAATTCCCAAGTAACAGCATTCTTGGTTTCACCAAAATACTTTTCCAATCCAGCATTTGGAAACCCAAATATATTTTTCAAGTCATTGGTGGCTCTGGTGCACACAAATTTAATCATCATCTACTGATGAGAAAACCTCCTCTCACCCCTGCTGCTGAAAAGAGCTGTGAAGTACGTCAGTGAGTGGCGCTCACACTAGAGCTGGGTGACATGAACAAAAAAATATATCGTTGACTGAAAATCTTGATATTGTGACTACTGAGGGGATGACTACTGGTGCTTTCATAAGACATTCAAATACAAGAAATTTTAGATTAATATTTTTTAGTAATGTGGATATGACAATGGAACAGCTAGAACAGTTGAAAAGGCTCAGAAAATTGCATCCCTTTACTGTAATGCAGCATTTTAAACCTGGAAAAGACAATACTTATACTACATCACAATATTACGATATCCATATTCCAAGACTATATCTAGTCTCACAACAATATAATACTGATATATTGCCTAGCACCTACACTGTCAGCCTATTTGCAAGACAATATCATCCAAATCTTCCTTCCTGGAACTGCCCTATCCAGAAACAGTGCCACACCTTAATGGTAAATACACCAATAGATACCTGGGAGGCTCAGAGAGACCAGACAATACCAAACTAATGATGGAATTACAAAGGGGTGTGTGTGAGAGAGAGAGAGTGTGTGTGTTCCATATGCACAACCAAAGACTTTAGAGGATACAATTGGCTTGCACTTAAGGACACTTTGGTTAATTGTCCAGCAGGGAGGTAGACACAGCTCAGTCATGCATAATGGAGATCAAATGCAAGTTCTTGTGTAGAGCTAATAAATAAATATCTCGCTAACTACGCCTCCAGAAGTGAAGAACTGAGTCACTTCTGTCAACCACACCATTTGCAATACCGACTACTTGGATGTAAATTGAATGCACATCAGCCACCAAGGACAAGCTTAAAATGTATGCAAAAGGAATTGCAATAACTTGTTCTGTGAAGTGAGTGAAAGCCCTCCAGAATGACATTCCTTATATGTAACAAAACAAAATTTTACGGGACACTTACTCCTTCCGCCATAGCTCCCGTCTCGACGAGGTCCCTTTGTGTGCTCCACAATAACCCTCTCCCCACACAAGTCCTTGCCATTCAGGTCATACACAGCATCATCTGCATCCCGGGGGTCATCAAATTCAACAAACCCATACCTTAAGAGGAAGAGAAACACATTAGGACTAGATTATAACAAGATACTGGAGACTGTGCAGTCCAAAAAGATAGAATGACATGTACAATTACAGCCATTACTACTTATCACACACATTACATGTATACTAACCAACACTTTATAGACAAAAACGAATGACTGAAGAAAAGATGCACACCTCATTATCACTTGTTTGAAAGCTGCTATGCCAAAATTTCCTATAACATGTTGCCAATGTGTGACCGTACTGCCACTACAAGGATTTTTTTTGTTTGTTTGCGTGGAAAATGTACTTAAAACTACAAGCCAATATACAAGCAGACTTCCTATAACTGATAAGCTCAACACAAGTGTTAGCTTGCGATAACCCTAGAAATACTTTTATCATAGTTTATTACAGAGAACTAGATACACCAGGGATATCGCTTTCAGTTTGTGAAGACACGCAGGATTACATATTTATGTATTTAACCTTCTATTATCTTTCAGGTCAATCTACACCTGATCCAAAATGTGATGCCTCTAAAGATTTGTCCCTACTTAATGGGGACAAATGGGTAAACATGCAAGTAACCTGTTTTCAATACCCTGAGATTTTGTGTGCATAGGTGTTTCCTTGGCCCAAGAACATGTAAGAAATAAACATTTTACACACATTTGCTTGAATTGAGATGGCAACTTGGAACTATAACAAACCATTTATAACAGTCACAAAACTTTATGACCCCCACCTAACATAACCACACCTGTGGCAGTGTGAGAACCACTGATTTAGTTAATGTGCCATCTGGGAGGGGAAAACATGATTCCCACAAGAAATTTGATGTACAAGGGGGTTAAGTGGGGGAGGTTGTGTGTGTTTAAAGGGCTATTTGGGTAGTCAACAAGACACATAAACTTGGGTAACTATTATTATTATTATAGTTTTCCCTGATAATTAAATATGAGGTAAAACTGACCCCGATTCACAAAAGAAGTTAACAAAACTTAAAATTTCATTTAGTTCCATGGTGTAACGAAGCCACGCCAGGGGGAAACACACTGTGCAGGAGGAAAACACACAACGGCATAACAAAAGGGCCTGCACGTAAATCACACACAGTACAACATTACACGATCTAACCGTTAGCCATGTGCATAACTTACTTACAGCCGCTTGCTCGGCTTAGTGTTATAAACATGAACGGCGCTGCAAACACACGCAGCCCGCTTGTGTAACATGGCCACGTATAATCCAGAAGAATAACTGTTAGCTTAGCTCACCGCTAGCGCCGTGTGCGACCGTTACGCTAATGCTAACAGATGCTAACCTTTAAAGTTAACTTAAGTACCCAACAATACACCAAGCACGTTTACAAAGACATGGGGATGCTGGTAATTATACTTTAAGAGGCTGGTAGAGTTAGATATCAAGCGGTTGCTAGCTAGCCTAAGCTAATTGAGTGTGTGGTCGGGCCTGTTGCAGCCGAGGCCCAAACACACGATGCGGCCTGCGAAGACGTTAGCCAGCCGCGGAAAGCTTCATCGACGTTACCCGTTTTTCAGGTCGACTTCGAGTATCTTCCCGTAGCCCTTGAAGAACTTCTCGACGTCCTTCTCTCTGGCTCGGTAGCTCAGCCGTCCGATGTACACCCTCGACATGGTTTCCCCAGGTTCGACGCGGCTGGAAGGAGAAATCCGTGAGCGGACGCGCACAACGGGCGGGCGCGAGACTTGCACAGACACATCGGTTATGCGCGGCTCTTCGACGCGATTGGTCGAGAGACGCGAGGGGGCGTGGCCTCGAGCCCCCTACTCGAGCAGCCGCGCTCCCGACACGTTGTCTGCTGTTGATTTAATCATTTAATCAGTTAATCATTTCCCTTCATGATTTACTGTTTGACTTGGACTGAGCCCTCCTGCTGCCTTCAGATTTACTGACATTCAACATGAACTGGGGGCAGTTTTTCCGCAGTTATTTAAACCTCCAGAAAATAATAATAATTGTTACACATGTTTACGCCCTTTAACTAAAACATAACTATGGAATCAAATTATGGTCAATACTATTTTGAGCTTCTGAAAAAGGTTCTTTATTGATTATAATGATATAGCATACATCATGTGGTTTGATGCCATAGAGGTCAACATTTGTCTGTAGGCATGTACACTGAGCAGCTCTGTGGTTAATCAGTGACAAAACAAACCATGCACTTGTCAGTATATACACTGACGCATAATATTTATGTGTTTTGTTATGTTACTATGAACTGAAGCAGCTTCTTGGATGAGAAGTGAAACGTCTTGAATAATCTACACAGAGTCCAGCTGACCTTGACTCAACCCTACATGGAGAGCCATGACCTGGATGACTGAACACCTACACAGACATGTTACTGTGAACTTATTTACCGCAAAGAATTCATTAAATAAATCTAAAAACAGAGAATGAAGAGCAGAATCAGTTTGCTTTGATTAATTTAATTTTAAAAAATAATGGTTGGATTTTGACAACAGATAAATATAAAATGACTGAAATTCCTGCATATTGAAACTATATAGGTTTAGGAGAGCCATTCTAATGACCATGTATTCTGCAAAACATATATAATATTATTCTCTCTCTCTTTTTTTTTTTTTTTTTTTTTGTGCACCGTGACTGTTATTGTCTGTGCTTTTGATCTATCTCTATCCACTATGAGGAAGGATACAGTATGTATGAGATTGAATGCTAACATCTGCCCATCTGAAGGAAGTTCTCCCATACCAAGAGCAGCTTAACCAACTCAGTCATGTGTGTTTTCATGTTATCTTTGCAGCTAAATCTTCTGAAATGGACTGAGCAGCTAAGTGCTCTCTCTCCACTGTGGGTTCTCATGTGTTGCTACAAGTCTGCCGTCTGTTTGAATCTTTTATCACAGACTGTGCAGGGAAATTGTCTCTCTCCAGCGTGAGCTCTCGTGTGTCTGGTTTCAGAGGAGTTGAGTAATAAGACCCATGATCCATGACCTCTGCAAGCTCTTTGACAAACAGAAAAACGGAGAAAAATGTTATGATAATGGTTGTTTATCTCTAAATATAATGATAAATCATTCATATTTGTAACCAGGGTGAATGATTTGTTATTTTTAACGTTCTAAAGTTAGAGTTTTACAGACCTGTTAACATGATGTTGGCCTGTGCAGTTGCAAGCTACTTCACTTCTTTGTTTATCCTGGCAATCTTACCACCACTGAGGTTTTCCTGAAACATTGTGGTACATTTTTAGCTGTTCTCAGTTCAAACCTGCTTGCAATGCCTGCTACAACCTGAGATGAAGAGAAGACACAGAGGGCGTCAAAACACAAATAAACCATCTGTGGCACATGACATCCTATAATTTAAACATTGCACTGCAGCCTGAGGGACTGCTCTGACCTAGAATGGAAGCAGCCCAAAAACTGAGAATGGTGAAATCCTCCTGGGTCATAATGTCAGTTTAATTGAGTTTATTATTTCACTGAATAACATTAAAAAAAAAAATACAGGGCGGCATTTTTGGAATAACTTTTCATCACACAATGCACTATAATAGCAACTCATATATGCATAAGCCCTGATCATGTGGTATATAAAAAAGTAGGTCAGTGGTTTGGTTTGTTAATACACGACTAAGGCTCTGACATACAGGTTCTCCCTCCACACCATATTTGTCAGTGGTGTTATACTCTAGAAGACATAGAATATATTATCATGCATTGCCGTAAATATAATTCAGTGAGGGACACATTACGAAATATTGTGCATTTAAAATCAATATCAAGCACCACAGGACAGGACTTCAGGATATTAGAAGGGGGTTGATAGGTTACATAATACATGCAAGATTAGGAAACAGGCTGTCATTTTCTTTTCTGTTTTTGTTTTTTTTTTTGTTTTTTTTTTCTAAAGAAAGATTAGTCAGGGTATGTATTCTTGAATCATGCCATGAAGCTACACACTCCGACCAGTAGGTGGCGGTATGCACCTGGTTTGTGATCCCCAAAGCAAACACATAGAAGAACTTTTGAGCCTGTTATCCTCACCGTGGACTGTTTTCATAGCACTTCTCTTTTGTTTTAATTACAGAATAATATCTGAAAAAATAGACAAAGATTTCATACTAACAAAGACTGGTATATATCTCATGTTAACCATCGGAAATTTTGTCTTATATCCATAATATTGATTTAGCTTTTTTCTAAAAAAAAAAAAAAAAAAAAAAAAAATATTAAGCACAGGCAAAAATCATTTAATAACCTAGACATAGTTATCAGACGCTGAAGTTTTGTTTTTTCTTTCTTTCTTTTCCCTATATTTTGTTATATGTTGGTCATTGTATTTTATTTTTTATTTTTATTTTATTTTTACACTGAAGAATGTTTACAGAATCTCTAAAGACATGAAGTGAAATATACTTTTACTATACTATGATTTAAAAAATTTTTTGTTTTATTTATTTATTTATTTTTCTAACAGCCGGTTGGTTCCGTTCCGGGTTTTGCGACGTGCCGCGTGCAGTTTTGAGTTGTGGTGGGAACGGCTAACTAGTAACTTTGTGGTCGCTGCATCCTTTTCTTCTGCTGCTGCTCTTCTTCGTTTTGGGAGTTAATTTAAAGAGTTTACTGGAGTTATTTCTTGTCAAATCCCCCCGTATGCAGTGGGTTAATGTTGTCGCTTGCCCGTGGAAACCGAGGTGAGTGTTGTTTTCAATGGGTTGAAGAGGCTGAAGCCGCTCGGGCGGAGATAACGGTCCGTGTAGCCGGTTAGCTCCATGCTAGCTAACAGCCACAGCTCAGCGTCCAGCTAGCGGAGCCCGTCAGGCGGCCATGGAGTGCCCGAGTTTCTCCAAGTACTCCTGGCTGGACTTTGTTTTCTCCGTGGTCGGAGTGTGTACATTCCTGCTGGACTGGGGCTCGGACGTGTGGGTGGCCACCGAGTTTTACTGCCGCGGGGACTTCTTCTGGTTCGGGGTTCTGGTCGGCCTCATGGTGCTGTCCTCCGTCGTGGTCCAGATGTTCAGCTGGTTCTGGTTCAAGTACGACCGGGAGCTGGAGGGCTTCAGCGCCCAGAGCCCGGCCGGCCCCGTCCTGTTCGGCGGCCGGGAGCACGTCTCCTGCCTGTTGCATGTGCTGCAGCTCGGCTTCTTCTGCAGGTGGGCCTGAGCTTACTGTGCTCATGTTGTCATCAGGGCACCTCTCTGATTGTTGTTGTTGTCAAGAAGTGCTTATCATGTAACAGTCTCAGTTTTCGCTATACCAGTCTAATAACTCAGGACTCAGGATGACTATGGATCATTTATAAGGATAAATAGATAGAGATAGGTAGATAGATCGATTGATAGTTCAATAGATAGATTGACAGAAGTAGGTAGGTAGGTAGGTAGATACTTTATTCATCCCGCAGGAAATTCACATTTTCTTCAGCAGTATCCACAGATTACAAATTAAGTAAATAAAAAAATAGAAATAAAGAATAAGATCTAAGTATAACAGAATAAGATTTGAGTACAACAGAATAACCTAAGTACAACCCAGTGTGCAAAAAGCAATGTGCAACAAAAAAAAAAAAAACAGAAAAAACCGTGTGCATGGGTGTATAAAATGTGCATAGAGGTAGGTCAATGTGCAAATTTAGAAGAAATATACAGTATACACATGATAAATAGCAGTAAGCAATATAGACACTATGAGCAAGGATTATAAAAAGATAGGAATATGAACAATTTCAACAGAAGTATGAACAGTTAAACAGAAGTAATAACAGTTAAACAGCAGTGGAAAATAACCTAACCAAAAGACAGACAGGTAGATTTATAGATAGATAGACAGCAGTTTCAATTTAATTGAAACAGTATCAATATATTCTGGCATGAAAGTCACTGTTAAATCAACCCTCAGCCTAGTGCATCTTTTAGTTTTTTTACTTTTATACTGAGATGAAATTTCCTGTGATGATCATGGCTTAATATTTAAAAATATTTTAATCACAGGTGATCATATTATTTCAAGTGATAGCAAAGTTAGCATGCAACTAAAGTTTAGACTAAAGTGACTTGTTTTTTTGTTTTTTTTTAATAAGTAGGCCTCTGTAATTTGATGGTTGAGTATAGTATGGTTTTCATCATTTCATCATCTGATAAATTACATGCTGATTCCATGTTTTTGTCACATGAGTCTAAATGGTACTGATTTAAATCCTTGTGGTTTTACAGCACTAAAGGAGAGGAAATAGTTAACCATAGAGGCATAAATCCTTCACTCTCTTAGACAGATATACAGAGAGACATTTAGACAGATAGATGTGCTCAGCTAACCAGTCGATGGTGGTTTCTCAAGATAAGGGAAATATTTCAGCAACAGGTTACACAAAATTGAAGACCCAGCCTCTGAGGTGCAAACAAACAAGCCCAGTCAGGACCAGAGTCAAGTCTTAACTCAATCATAATCTGTACATTCGCCACAGGCTATTTGTCAGTGTGCCTGTTCATGTGAAAGTGGACATTCATACAGAGCAGTTCAAGCATCTAATAGCATTGGACTGGTGCAGAAACCATAAAGGTAATTTTGAGGTGCACCAACGAGTAAATCCAGTGTCACAGAAAATACATTAATGCACGAAATGCACATGTAATTGAGTGAATAGAAGCTGAAGAGTTAGTTGATGTCAGACAAAGCGACTTGCACAGCTGCTCAGAGTTGGTATGTGAGCCTTGCAGTCACATTATTTCAGGAGAATTGTGCCATTTAACAGTAATTTCTGTCCTCACTAGGCACATTTCTGCTATATGGCAAGGCTTCCGGGTCTGGTGGCGAAAAGAACAGGGGTCAGAGTACGCCATCTACCTGACACATGACCTCAGCATGCTGCGGCTCATTGAGACCTTCTGCGAGAGCGCGCCGCAGCTCACCCTCATGACCTACATCATGCTGCACACCAACAAGGCCAGGACCGTACAATGTGAGTTACTGACCTCAAATAGGGATCAGTCTTGTAATTTGTGAATCAAAGAGGAACAAACTATTATTTGACTTCTGCTATGGCTACAATCAGCATAAGCTTCCTCTTTTTGCTTCACTGACGTCACAACTTCTGATTTGTAGGTGTGAGTGTGGCTGCATCGACCACTTCCATAGCCTGGATGGTGGTGGACTACCACCGCTCTCTGCGCTCCTTCCTCCCGGACAAGGCCAAGCAGGGCTGGGGTTCCTCCTTGGTCTACTTCCTGTGGAACCTGTTGCTGATCGCCCCACGTGTGGCCGCCATCGCCCTCTTCGCCTCGGTTCTGCCCCGGTATATCGCCGGCCACTTCTTGATACTGTGGCCCATTCTGGTGTTCTGGGCTTGGCGGCAGGAGACGGACTTCATGGACAGTGCAGGCGGGGAGTGGCTCTACCGGGCTACCGTAGGCCTTATTTGGTATTTCAGCTGGTTTAACGTGGCAGAGGGGCGGACCCGAGGCAGGAGCATCATCTATCACTCCTTCATGATTACAGATGGAGGGATTCTGTTGGCCACTTGGTGGTGCTACAGGGACCCGGTCCTCACGCAACCGTACGCCTCCGCCCTGCTCACTGCTCTGACTCTCTCTTACTTCCTGGGCCTGGCATTTAAAGCTCTCTACTACTGCTGCTTCCACCCTAAGCTGTGGAGGCCCCCGGTGAGAGACCCAGGAGCGGCTGACGAAGTGCCTGACGGAAAAGTGCTCTTCAAAGACTTATCCGTCCAGGACAGCACCGTGTCCACGCAGCTCCTCAACAAGAGGATGGCCCGCCATGCCACTCGCTTCTACTCTGAGCAGGAAGTCGTTAGAATTGTCAAAAAGACAAACGGAGAGGAGGCCACCACCGTTGTCTGATTTGTTTGGGTCAAAGCCAACCATGCACTACAGTTCAAATGTTACTTCCCAGCCTGCTGTCCACCTCAAAGCTGTCTTCCCTTTATGCTGCTTTTTATAAGAGGCAAAATACTCTGAATGAAGCTGTGGTTGTTTTGATAAGCTTATTCAAAAAATAGTACAGGGATGCATGTTCTGCAAAACAAAAGGTATTTTATTATTTTTATACTTATACTCTACTTTTTTGTATATCCAGTAAAATGTTTCTGTTTTACTGTACTAATGGCCCTACAGCATTTTGTCGATGTTGAGGAAAAACCTTGTATTTCCAAAATGTCAGCTTTTCAGGGATTAAGAAAACTGTGAAAAGCATGATGAAAATGCATTTCATACATTATTCAGTCAGGGTTTCACAAGCTCAAGAGGCTGGAGAATTTCTTCAAAACATGACCATCCAAATTGAACTTAAAGGGCTTCTACATAAAAAAAAAGCAGGGAAAAGGAGGCACCAGTAAATGTAGGGGAAAAACACAAGGGTTTATATAGGAACTGCATATTTTATTTGGTTGCTTAACAGACTGCATCTCTCTAATTAAGGCTTAGGGATATAACGTGGATACACAAAAACAAGCAACAATATGTTTAACTGAATGGTTTCTTCAGGTGAGCGGCTTCTTTGCCTTCACTGGTCTGTTCAGTATCCATTGTTTTTTTTCCCCCCTTTGAATTCATTGGTGGCTTCCTTTTCCTGTTTCCTGCCGCTGAGTGCCATTGCAATATTTTCAGATGCTGTAATCTGTCTGTGTCAGTGAGGTTTCTACAGGACATTATTGTAATTTTTAATGTAGTTATGTGTTTTTAGACACTGTTACACCTGTAACTGCTGGAAGTTTTATATGAATGAATGTACAATAGACCATCCCTTTTTATCCGTGTCCTATTACTGTGCCATGCCACTATGTTAGATCAGTGTGACAGGATACTCCAATTTCTTCACATAATAACCTCTCTAACAGTGACTGGACCGTGGTGAGGCTTTTTTCCTTGTGTTAAAAATGAAACAGTAGAAGAAAAATGTTACTGTTGATTACTGCCGTAGTTTTTATGGGTTGTTTAGATGTTACACATGCCAAAATGAAGTATTTACTTTGGTATCAGTTGAGAGTTGGTGATAAATTCTTACTGCTAAGTGTGTAGAGTAAAATGGTATTAGACTGGGTCAATTAGTATTATTCTAGAAAAAAACTGGAATCTTTTTTGGTGTCTTGGTATTTGTTCAGGTTTGCATTCTGTTTTAAATCAGGGCTTCATGTTTTTGTGTAAGACCTCTTTTTCCAAAAAAACAATGTATTTTAAAGTATTTTCATACAGAGTAGAAGCCTTACTGAAGCAATTATTTGCCATATTTACTGAACTCAAAAGTCAGGGTCAGTAGTAGCTATTGATCTGTCTCATACCTCATTTGTTATGTAAGACTATTAAAGAGATAAGAGCCATACATGTCTCCTGCATTACCTTTTGTTGTTGTTGAATGTCCATTACATAGATGGTTGGTACTATTATAAAAGTAAAAACATTTGCAGCAAAGAAAGTCTGTTTGACGCATAAAGACCTTAAACAACTTTTCCTTTACAGCTTAAAATATTCTGCAGCTACACTGAAGTGCCAGGTTTCAAGTGGAAATGTCTGTGTACACTCATGTATGTACCTTTAAAAGTTCATGTGACTCCACTGGAGGGTTAATTTGAAAGGCGGGGTCATGTTTGAACACTGAACCTTGGCTGTTTGCTTGCTTTCGTTTTCACTCACAATACATACTCACACACATATAAGTAGCCCTGCAGCAGACAGTATGTAGTTGGACGAGCAACAGAGAGAAGCGTTTGGAATTTAGACACCATGGACGGCACACACTACTCTTGGATTGACTTCCTGTTCACCTTTGGAGGTCTGCTGTTCTTCCTGGCTGATATCGGGTTGGATGCATGGGCAGTTGTGACTTTCTATCAGGAGGAGGCTTACGTATGCCTGGGTCTGCTGCTGCTGTTCCTGCTGGGCTCCTCGCTCCTGGCCCAGGTCTACAGCTGGCTGTGGTATCGTTATGACGACTACGCGACACACACGAGTGTTGAGAGCTGCCTGAACCCGCTGTCACTCAAGCTTCTGCATGTGATCCAGCTGGGAGTCTACCTCAGGTTGTGTAAGCTCTGTTGACTGATCATGTGTGTGTGTGTGTGTTGAAATGGCCACAGGCTGTGTCAACCATTTATTTCACTGTGTTCATAATAAGTGTGTGGAAGAGTGGGTGTAAATACAGCCAGCTTAAAAGTTTGAACTATTTACTTTGTTTGAAAAGGGCATTGTCTCTGACTAGCATTCCTTGCGTCATATTTGTCCCGCCCATACAGCTGTTCATGGAAATATTCCCATTTACAAGAAATGCACCCGACTCAAGGGCTAAAGGAATATTTGATAGTGATTACATGATTAGTCCTTTTCCCCTTCCCCTGATCTTATTAGATTTAGAGATGTGCATAAGTCAGTTTTTCAAGGTGAACTAATTGGCTTTTGGAACAATGAGTTTACTAGTTGGTGTCAGGACAGGCCTGTCTCAGTCAGAAAATCTGATTTTTTTGTTAACAACAACAACAAAAAAATAGCAGTAAAAAGATTTTTCTGGTCAGTTGTAGCCTTCATGCTCACAACTTCCTCTTTTTTTCAATTTCTGAGTAGTGATGCAACTTTCATGACAGGTTTCTGCAAGCTTTGTAGAACAATGTTGGGATTAGACAACTAATATACATAGATCAACAGATAGATCAATAGATATATAGATATAGATTAATTAATTCATTTATTTTAAAGAATGAATGACCTCACTGGGATGATTGGTTATAATTTATTTTGGCCATCAGGAAACTCAAGTGCCTCTTACTGTACACTTGGTTGCTGAGGTGGAGGTGCAGTAAAGTGACGTGACTCTTTGCCCTCACAGGTACGCCTCTGTAATGGAGGTCGCTGTAAAGAGCTTCACCAGCAACAGCTGTGACCCCGCCGAGGAAGCCACCGTGTCCCTGAGCCATGACCTCTGCATGCTGCGGCTCATAGAGACGTTTACCGAGAGCGCGCCCCAACTCGTCCTCATCCTCACTGTCGTCCTGCAGAGGGGCACGCTCGACCCCATGACAAGTATGTAGCCACAGGACAGAAATGCGAATCTCTGCCCATGATACACACGTTTAGTAGTGAATAAAAACAGTGATGCCAGAGGAAAATTACATGTATAAAAGAAGAGGCTTTCCACACTCATTTTTGCAGTAAAGTGTAATTTAATGAGTCAGATGGTTTAAATACCAGGGAACCCATTAGCCTCATCAGCCCGCAAGGTCTCACCGGCCCTACATTTTTAGACTTCCCTGCTGGCTCTACTCGCTTTAATTGGTTTGCAAAGCAAAAAACAGCTGCAGCCATGTGCACGCCTCGATCGTCGAATTGTTGTCATAACTTCTCTATGACAGGGTTCCCACAGATTATGGACTCTGGAAAGTCCTGGAATTTCTGGGAGCCTATTGTAGAGGGGGAAAGTTAGGGATTTTAACAGATTCATGGAACAAGTCATGGGATAGCCTACTCGGGGATTTTGTCTGTTTCAGTTTAGAACACAAGGGGCTTCTAATCCACCAAACCTAATATTTATTTTCCATGATGTCACATTATGAGCTTTGATAAGACCTCTGAATCTGAAGGGTGGTTAAAGTAAAAGAAAAAAACTGATGTATTTAGGTCATGGAATTCAACATTTTAGTCAATGAAAGTCATGGAAAAATCAGGGAATTTTACATTTGCTATTGAGCAGGAATCCTGCTGCTATGATGACCTCTGTCTCTCCTCAGTGCTCAAGATGGTCGGTTCGGCCTCGGCCATCGCCTGCAGCGTGACCATGTACCACCGCTCCCTGCGCGCCTTCCTGCGCGACAGGCACCAGCAGACGATCGTCTCGTCAGTGATCTACTTCCTGTGGAACCTGCTGCTGATCGGCCCTCGCCTCACCGCCCTCGCCCTGTTCACCTCCGTCCTGCCCTGCTACATCTTCACTCACTTCTTGTGTTCCTGGCTGGCCTTGTTCTTCTTTGCCTGGCGGTCAAAGACCAGCTTCATGGACAGCACCGGTGGGGAGTGGCTCTTCAAGGCCACCATAGGCCTCATTTGGTATTTCAGCTGGTTCAATGTGGTGGATGGGAGAACAAGGTACAAGGCTTTGTTCTACCACCTTTACATTGTGCTGGATGTGGGGCTGCTGTGTGGTCTGTGGTGCTGGCAGGTCTACAGAAAAGAACCTTATTTTGAAGGAACACCTGTCTATGCCATATATATTAGTGTTGCCATTGTTGCAGTATACATCCTCGGTCTCTCACTCAGAGTATTATATTACAGATTCTTTCATCCAAAAGTTGCCATGTTGAGTGTGATGCCAGCTTTAGTACCAGACACAGTGGACGCAGAGATGGTTATGGTGCGCAGCATGAATGGCCCACCACAGCCAGCCCGAACGAGAGAGAACAAAAGAATGAGGAAGCTGGCTGTGAACTTCTACTCCTGATCACTTGACAGCCACAGGACCTGAGGCTGGACAGTCACACAGACGTGGTGCAGAGAGGACAGACGCAGCGTCATGGGACTGCGTGGGCTTTCAAGGGTCTGACCGGCTCTGTGGTGCTTAATGACTGAAACAGTTTCAGATGACAAAAAGGGAAATCTCCAGAGCCACCCAGCGGGTCACATGGTAGAATTAATAAATCCATGACCAAATACATACACACAGATTCATAAACCATACCCTTCACTTTCAAACCCATGCTTTCATGTTCGGTAGCTGTCCACGGATACAAACCTGTACCTTTGGATTTGTGAAATGTGCCCCTGAATTACGAATCTGTATTTGATTTGAAACTGTACCCTCCGCTCTGTAAGCTTTTAGATTTGTAAAGGGCTCCTTAAAATTATCAGTCTGCACCCTCACATCTATAACCTGTGCCTTTGATTAGATACCCTCAGATATGAAAACTCAGCTGTGTCCCTGAATTACGAGCCTGATCTCTGATCTGTAAACCGCACCCTCAGATCTGAAAGCCGTTTCCCTTGGATTTGTAAACAGTATTCTCGGATTCACAATTCATGCACTTAAATTACCTGTTTCTGCTGGGAGAACGGACCATATGGCTACATGCACTCTAATTCAAAGTCACACGGTAAAACAGCATCACCTAGGCAAATCCAGTTTATCTAGATTTGAGGATTACTGCTGATGTTTGTGATGTTTTTGGTGCACTTCAGCGCACGAATCATCGCCTTTTTTGATCTCCAAGTTCAACCTGAGGATACGGACTCGTGCATCCGAGGGCACAGATTTGTAATTCTAGGGTAGTGGTTTACAAAACTGTATGAAACTGATTTTCATGTGGATTTTTTTCTACCATGTAACCGCAGATTTTTTATTTATTGTATTTTTTTTTTACCAAGTGCATTAAGAAAATTGCTCTGTCATCGCTGTTTCTATGAAAAATAAGAGCTTGTGTGTGACGAAGCATTTCCTCTGTGGTTTCCACTGGTGACGTCTGACCTGAGGTTCTCCTCTGAACGGAAGTGGCATCATTCAGAAAGTGACTGAGGGACTGGGAAACAGATATTTCGGTTTTGTTTTGAAGACGGCACTTTTGTTATCAGACAATTTGATACAACTGTATTTTTATTTAATGTTTACAGTAACGTATAAACAAAATATTGAGCTCAATCAGTAAATGTGTCACTTGAACCTTTTTTTAAAATTTATTTACATTGTAATGAGTGTCTTAAATACACAGGAAAACCATACAGGACCAGAAACAGTGTTGCGGTCCCAAACAGCTAGTGTGGGGAAATAGTGATTACTGTAATTAAATTAGTTACCGAGTAGTAAGATAGTGTTCAGTTGACAGGATCTTGTTGAGCCTTACACGATCCTACATAGCCTCACAGGTCCTCGACAATGAGATGAAATATATATTCATATATATATATAAAAAAACAGGGAGGAGGAAAAAAGAAAGCCAGCATTTTGAACATAACAGTATTTGGCATTGGAGGAAAAAAAAAAAAAAAAAAGTCAAATCTAGCGGATACACCCTTTAAACACTGCATGGTCTTTTTTTTTTTTTTTTTTTTAAGCCATGCCAGGTTATACTTCAAAACAGACCGACATGCAGACAAAAGTATAAGAAAATATTAACAAGAAAACACATTCCACAAGCTAGTACAGAAAAAAAAGTCAAGATTGCATATGGTCTGTTTTCTAAAAAGGTATCACAACACTGACTCTGCAAAAGACAAAGGACTGAGAGTGAACAGGCCCGTTTCCCTTTGACCCATTTAGGTAGTACAGCAATGAACAATCAAAACAGAAGCAAAGGACTGCTCGTGATATACGGGATTCACCACATTACGTTGATCTGATCTGTCTTCAAGTTACCATGTCCCTACGGATTGATTGTCTCTAAGCCATGTAAGCGTTTCACAGCAACAAAATGCAATTTCCTTTTCAAAAGGAAAGAAAAAAAAACTGTATTACAAAGCAGACATGATTGTTGAGAGATGAGCGTTTCACAAGTAAAAGTCTGAAAAATAACTGAACTGTTTCACTCCAAAATGAGATATCCACCACTTGAAAGACATAACACTATTCTCTGACGGCGTACGCCAATCTCGATCCCCTCCCGTGGGAATATTTTTCCCCCAAAAATGGATACAGAGATTTCTGGAAGGAGACCCTTCAATTACAGTGCAGACAGGACAGTCAAACCTAACGTCTAACTTAGTGACAAAACTTAATGAAGCATAACAAGTCTCGGCAGCACTTTAAAAAAAAAAGTATAGAGTTAAAAAAAAAAAGTAACATAACACTTCAAATAATGTAACAATAACGTGAGGATAATGTATTAGACTAAATCTTAAGCATTTCCCTTTGAGATTATACGTACAGATGATGGTTAAAGGCACAATATAAATATGCACAGTCACTCAAGAAAGACAAATACACAGAAAACACATTCTTAATGGTCAAGCTGCATGTGTGTAAATACGAAATCATCTTCAGGCTCAGTATTGTTCAGTCGTAATCTCAAACAGACCAGGGAAAGTCGACCCTCCCGCTTTCTTGACCAGCTGCTTCAGGCAAATCAAATCCCTTGAAACACAGTCTGTGAACAAACCATTCATGTATTGCACAGTCACCCCTCGTTTATTTCCCATTATGACTCACGGCTGCAGTGTGACTGATGAAAACCAACAGCGGTATATAGCCTGTGACAGCTAAATTAAACAGAACTTGGGAAAACTACCCGTGATTCAAAAGCAACTGAGGAAATACGTTGCATGTCTTTGGGAAAATAAAAATGGATGCAATGTTTTTTTTTTTTTGGTAAATGACCACGACATTCAATTGCATTGACAAAGCATTTTTTTGATTTTGTGCTGAACAGAACAACAACAGCATGCGCACTTGTCAAAGTAAATAAATGTAAATCTGCAAGTGGCCAACAAAGTATTTTGTTACCCATACCCGAACAAATTCTTAGTTGCCAGACAGAATCATTGGTTTTGTCAAGAGCTGATTTAACCCCAAAACTCTTCCAACTGCTCCCCCTACGTTGTTCTCTTTCTGCAATTAAACATGCAAACACAACCACGTTACTATATTGTGATGAGATGTCGCAACTTTCCAGCAAATCACCAGTAAATGCAATAAAATAAAATCTCTAGGAGGCTAGGAGGTGCGAGTCCTAAAATATATCTGCCATGACTTAGAGACAGTGAACATACAGAAAACATGAAGTAGGATATTTGTTACCAGGTTCACGTTATCCTTATTCATACAATCAAACAGCATAAACGGATAACCAAACTCCAACCACAAAAGCATTGTATTTAATACAATATGCGTACATTGTGCGACTCATTTTACACTTTTGTCTTTACACTTTGAAAAGCTTTATCAATGGAAGTCTCCTCACAGGATTTCAAGGACACTTAGGACTGTGCTCTGAGGAACGGCGGACCCAAACAGCGGGTTGTCTCAATATACACATTATACACTTTCCATTATGCTCAACAAACTGGATTTCCTTACTAATACTACATGGGTCAGGAAACTAACTTCCAAAATTCAAAGGCCTCTGTCACTATTTTACCAATCTGAGTAGTTTTCTGAAATTGAACTGTGTTCGTCTTGTGGCTAGTGTTAGTTTCTCACCCTGCTTGCACACGGAGGCCCCTGAACTGCAACACATGCAATCTGGGAGCCACTTCCTTTTTTTTTTTTTTTTTTTTTTTTAAGTGTCTGACCTCATCGAAGGACCGCATAAGTTTGTCATTTCAACACAGTGGAGAGGTCAGGGCAGCTGAATGACATGATGCTGTGGTTTGGTCAGGTCAGGTGGGGAGTTCACGCTTAGTCAGAAACGATCAGTACCATACGTCAAATACAAGGCTGTCTTCACAGGAGGCTAATTGATTAGACAAAAATCTGATTATCTGTTACTTAAACTGAGCTGATTTCATCGACAACTGTCAGAAACTCAATGGTTTGCATACAAGACTGCAAAACGGTGCGTGACTGCTTTCCAGCGTAGTCCAAGACAACCTAGAAAAAAAATGATTTTTTTTGGTAATTGTTGTGATATTATTCTCTGAACTGTACAGCGTCTGAACATCTGAACAGAAAGTTCAACCAACCCAAAGAGAGCGAGCCGGTGAAGAACACCTTTCAGTCCCTTTGGTTGTTTCCATCCATGGATTTGGCGGAGAAACCCAGAGGGACAACGTCAGCCCCATTAGGCGTTTCATACTTAAAAAAAAAAAAATAATAAATGACAAAGAAGCTGAGGGACAGAAAGAAACAGATGCAGGTGCCTTCCCTTTTGTGTCCAAATCAGTGCCAGGTTCAGCCTTGGTGAGGTTAGCTGCCGTAGAGGTGGGAGTGCTGGGCATGAGGAGCTTTCGTTCGGCTGACTGCGCGTCCAGTCTGTTTCTCACAGTCGGCGCCAACCCAAAGTCCGCCTCAGTACGTCACCGTCACACAGTGAGTCACAGGTCACCAGTGAGAGCAGGTAGGCGTTTTACAAAGTATGAGTGTGTATCGTTGGGGGTCGGGGAGGATTCTCAGAAACTCAAGTGTCACTCCACAAGCTACCGAAAAGACGACTGTTATTTTTTTTTTCCCTTTATTGTGTGACATCCAACGCCACCTCCTTTACAAGAAGTCCAGTTCCAGGGCTTGGTGCAGGGACACGAGGTCTCCGTGGGTGGAGATCCGCCAGAAAGGCATGTTGTGCTGCAACAGGGAGACACAAACAAATCAGCAACAACAATACTGATCGTACACAGCGGAGAAGGGCTCGGTGTAAGGCCATCATGATACAATAACATATCACGTATGTGGGTCAAGATATCCTCATACACTGCAGCACTCTATAAAACTGAATGGAAATGTCTGAAAAGAGCTTTTATGATGCATCACATAACATCTTGTATGATAAATCATGTGAAAACTGTCTCAAAACTGAACTGGATGGGCTGGAATGATGGGTTGTGTGGTTTCCTGAGTGTTACCTGAGTCCACATGGTGTTGACATATCCTCATTAGTTGTCTCTGCATTCAGTTCCATTGCAAAATAGTGCCCAAAAATAACACTCAACACATGAATGAACGCCAACAAAGCAGATAATGCAAATATATAAAGCAGCAAGTTGTTGCATCCATTTTTCCTGTCTAATTACAACTGTTTTTAAAGTGCTATCAGCTTGTTTCGTCCTGGTCACTATGCAGAGGTTTCCTGCAGGTGCTACCAGGCTGATCGACTTTCCTAAAAAAAATTAGCATGAAGACTTGTTTTTTTTTTTTTTTTTTATAGTGGCATAATCTGGTTTGTTTATGTGCAGAAAGTGTTATTGTGGAACCTGTTTTGCCATGCTATTGATAAAGCATTCTGGATTAGCAGTGGAGCATGGAGCAACCAAATAAGAAATGTCAACACCATGTGAACTCATATCACACACAGGAAAATATACACCCCAGCACTCGAACACAGCTCATTTTTGCTTTAACACGGTGCACAACAATGCAGCTGTCACAACACCGTCTGAAAATGAAGCGCATAAACGCTGCATGTTGATGTAAGGGCACGGATAATTGATTGTATTGTGAAAAATAATGTGGTAACATTATTTAGACGTGTGACATTCACCTGTTTTGCTGCAAACTCCTCGTCTCTCCCATCGCCGATCACCACGTACGTCACTTTCTTCCCAAAGCGAGAGACGATCCTCTCAAAGCAACTCTCTTTCCCTGTGAGAGAGAGAAAAACACGGGGGGAAATTTCACACTTAATTACAGACTTTCAGAGGCTGACCTCGTGCAACACGCATCGAGTCAAGAAACGGCTTTAACATAGTAACATGTTTGCTCGGTGTTATCAAATGCACCTATTTTGGTGGCACTGTAGATGTTCTCGATGGGGAAGATGTCTCCCAGGCCGTAGAGCAGCACCTTCGCCAGAGCAGGAACCAGCTGAGTTGTGGTCACGAGGACATTCATACATTTACCCCTGTCAGACACACACACACACACACACACACACACACACACCAAGACACAGAGAGGCTTTAAGGATGAGCGAGGTCTTGTTTACAGTCAATAGTTTATGCTGTTTATCATTCACTCAACAGTCAGAGCAGTTCAAAACATACAATAGCATACATGTAAATGAAGAAGAAATGTGCTAATCTGAATACTCTGCATGGAATAAGTGTATTTAACTTGCTAACTTCCTCATTTGAGCCATTTAAAAGAAACAAAGCATCCCTAAATTGGTGACACAATGTGGCATTTCCAAATGCAGATGTTCCCGGGGATCTGGGTAAAAACTAATATCAAAACTCACATTTTGCATCTGGAGGACATTTTTAAACTAATTTAGGTCAGACTCATGTGAGCCAGTATCAGTCCTGTTAGTTCCTCTAGTTTAAAGAGAGATATTACACAAGGTTTCCACAAAATTTTCCAAGAGGTAATATGGAGATTAAGAAAAAGGAAGGTAGTGGTTTACCTAGTTTTAGACTGAGGCAATGTTCAGACTAGACTGCTGTAAGTTGCTTATTTTTTGACAGCTTACTCAATAAAGTCATAATCAATATAAGAATAAGCAATTAGCACACTCCAATCCAATTTTTTGCTAAATATTTCCAATTATTTGGCCTTAAGCACAATGTACTGGGTGAAATTATAGGCCTAGAGAATTAGAAAGTACTTTTACTTTCTAGTTCTTCTTTTTTTTTTTTGTTTTTTTTGCATCAAACAAAAGTACAAAACACATCACGTAAACTAAGAATTATTCATGTAGCTTTTCATAATAAAGTATGTCTCAAAGGAGTTTAGTGGGAGCAAATGTACCTAAATCCAAGTAGTGACTTCGCTGAGTAAACTAACACTTATGAGATAAATCCATGTTAACTTGGGTAAGGATAACTGGGAGAAATGGTGTTACCTTCCTCATCACTTCAATCTACGTATTCACAGTAGAGAGCCAGAGTGCTGTGCGTAAACATACCACCGGTCAACCAGTGAGGCAGGAATGAGGAAATTGTGCTCATTTTTTGAGACGTGCCTAAAGCAGATGTTTGCCCCGATAGAGTTCCTGTGTACAGACCTGGACTGGATGAGCAGCAGGGACTTGAGCGCGGTGCTGAGCCAGGCGTCCGTGACGTTCTCGATCTCAGACTGCAGCCGCAGGAGCAGCTCCTTCTTCATGGGACTCAACAGGCCTGGAGGAGCCGACAAGATGCATTTATAACTTTGGCCCACAGATGGTGCAAGAACACAACCTCAAAGCTGACAACCATGATGAATGACTACAAAGTTTACACACTGCTATCAGACACATTTACACAATCCCTGTTTATACACAGTATGTGTTCTGAACAATACAGTTAGCATAACAATAAGACATGTCACTACTCAACCAACACAAATACTGACTGTTTTTTGATGTCTGAAAACATGCACCCTCCCTTTTTTGTTGACAGTGTCTATTTGAAACAGACTTCCACAGTCCAATGTCCAAAAGGTTAAAGGAAGTACACACACACACACACACACACACACACACACACACACACACACACACACACAGATATCTATTTCACCAGTTCATTTGGCCACTATACAGAAACATTAACAGATTTGCACAACAGCCAAAATAAATCAGGGCCATAAGAGCTCCTAGACTTTTCTCTGCAAAACAAACAAATAGGGGATTCAAAGTATCAAAACCACATTTTACATGATGCAAACTCACCTCCAACATTCCCTTTGTAGCCGTTGTAAATTTCTTTTAGCCGGCGGTAGCGAAAGGCCAGTTTGCGCATCCACTCCACGCCGCCCTGGACCCCTGTGGTGGCTCCCGAGGCCCCGCCGCCGCCGCTGGGGCTGTTGAAGCCGTCCGCCAAGAAGTTGTAGTTACTGAGGAGGGGGAGACACACAGAGGGGTTTTAATGACCGCTGTGACACCAAGGCAAAGAAGTTACCTGCTTAAAACATTTAGTTCAAAACCCACAGGTTCACATTATTTATCATGTGCAAAAACACAGATCCAACTTCTACTGATTCTACCACAGATTTCATTATAACTCTCTTAAAACAGTGTTGGCTGATTCTGATGGTTAAACACACACATCTAGCCCTAACATGGAAAGACAATGAACATGGCCAACGCATTCAGACTTCTTCAATGCATAAGAACAGGTGTGTGATCATGCAAAGTAATGTCACAGTCCACAGTGTATCTGCGTTAGCTACTGGACAGAAAAATTCAAACCTCAGATCCTGTCCGTTGTCGTCAGAGGCCACATCCTCAACGTGGACCTGATCACACTCCTGGGAAGGAAAAAAAAAAAAAGATAATCATTCTTATCCATTCTGTATTACAAACTTAGTCATATACAGACTTTCTTGCAGTTGGCAAAACATGAAAAAAAGTGGCCAGTAAAATATGGGAAGTTTCTGGTGTATTATGGGTTATCCCAGTGATTGTAACCTGCGGACCAAAAAAAAAAAAAATCTCTGTACCTCCAGGTCATTGAAGAAAAGGTGAGTATCTGCCAGTTCAAAGATCAACTCCTCCATCTGCAAGCCCAGGTTCAACACGGTGGCTGGATCCTGAGCAAATACAACATAAACTCACGGTTAATATACTTGCTTTAAACTGATCTTGGTGATTTTATGCTCTATGCAGAATAATAAACACCAATAAATACCTTGCCAAACTTTTGTGCGAAGGAGCCTGTGAGCAGCGAATGGAATATAATGATGGTCTCGTCGAGATCCCACAGAAAGATGCGCTAAAAGTAACAGGCAAGAAAAAATTCACTTCATGAATTTAAAAAAATGATCTAATCCATTCATAAACGTTCATAGCTGTCATAAAGTAATATTTAATAAAGGTCCATTTCCTCTATGTCGATTGTTAGTCTTTACACATGTATTCTTGGATAGATAAATGAACACAAAACAACAATAATAATAACAATATTTGTATATTTTGTTGCAATATAATTAAGGTTCATGCTATCATGAAAAATGTAAACAAGCCTTTTACAGCATCATGTCATTAAATCCTGTAATTTTTTAATGTTATTATTCCTTACGTTAGTAGCTTCATCACTAAAATGAATTAAAAGAAATGTCAATGTTCAATTCAAAATCAATATTTCAATGTTTTAGTTTTTGATGCCTGTTTCTGTTTTGCTAGTGAAGAGATTAAATATGATGCTAATAAAGCATTTTCAAAACCTGCGATCACGTCAACATTTTGTCCATGCATGTGAGTGATGAGGTGCCTTTAGCGCTGCTGGTTAACACGTTACCTCCAGGTCACTGTCAGCAGGCGGGCTGCTGTCAGACTTCTTGGCCTTCCCCTTTGATTTCCCCACCGAGTTCCTGCGTCCCGGCTCCTCCTGTTCTCTGGCCCCGGCGGGCAGAGCCACACCCGTCGGGAGAGCGACGCCCGTCGGCAGGTTCTCTCGCGGGGAAGCATCTTAGTGACAACATACAGCAGACACGAAGGCTTCAGCACTTCATAAATGCATCAGTTCTGTCAGGCGTTTAAAACTTGAAACACAAACATGCTGGGATTACCACGGAGGGATCCTAAATATTGGTGCAATGCACGCTGCAGGACACGGTGGTGACAAGTACCACAAATAAATGGCGATGAAAACCTAGTAAGCCCACGGAGTGCTCTAGAAACAGCTTGACACACGATAAGGGCAAGACATGAAGCTGACATTAAGGAGAAGTAAATATAACTCAAACAGTGCAAACACCTCTGGTGGGCAGTCCAGCCGAGGCGTCCTCTGACTTGATGGCTGGATAGCCGGCCACGCCCACACTCACACCGTGGTCGTTGCTGTTTGGCAGCGCAGCAGGCACATAGCTCGGGGGCGGTGCGTAGTACTGAGAGAACTGACTCTGTCCCACAGAGTTATAGCTGTTGAACTCCTGGATGAACGGATTAAAAAAAATCTGATCAGCAGGAGAAAGGTGGTGAAAAGGGTAGCAAGCACAGGATTAGAGGGGGTGGGTACGCACTGTAACAGAACTATTTCCACACACACAGATAGAGGTAAAGGCTAAAGCAACTTCAGCATTTATTTTTAAAGAACCAGGCGGGTTCTGACGGGTTCGGGCTGCCTTTGAAAACTCTGCCGTACATTACGATTGGCTGCTAACCAACCTAAATGCTAACAGTGTGATTTTTTTGTCTTTTTCCAGCCTGAAATCAAAGTACTATCAGAACACTGAGCAAAGAATCATCACTAAATTTAGGCTACATTCACAGCATTATGGCATATGTTAGTAACACATTTTTCTGTGCAATAAATGATGAGTAATGAAGCCCCAAAACAATGTTTCAGTTCTGGTGCTATCTTCTCCGCAAGTGTGCTACAGAGCCACAGGTCAGGTGTTCAAGTTAAAATAATAAAAACCCCATAAATAAGTGCTTTGTTGAATAAAAAGCACCGGAGAACAAACCCCCCAAACATATTTTGTACTGATAATCACTACTAATCACTACTGTGCATCCACCCAGCCCTACCTTTTGTGCCTTCAGTATTTTAGTTGATTTAAAGCTGTGCATAAAAATAACTGTGATTTCATGTGTGCTTCAGCAAAAATGAAGACACTTTTGCACTATATGAAAATGTAATCTTCTGATTTTTGAGCTGATCAACAGGAGAAGACACAAAAATTAGCTCGGAGTTGCAGAAAGTGTTTTGCTCTGTGTCTAATTTCCCTGAGGAGCGTTATGTGTCTCTGTACCTGGTGTGCCACTGTGGTGGAGGCTGTGGTGGCGGCCGTGGCTGAAGGGATGTTTGAGTACACACTGGATGTTGTGAAACTCGACCCTGATGGACAGAAAACAAACTTTAAAAAAACAAAACAACAATCAAAACATATTTTTGTCTACAAAAAAACACTGCTGCTTTGCTACCCTAAGACAGCATTTTAAGTGACTGAATGAGAGGAAGAGAGCTGTGCCACGGCAAATCCAATATTCCCCTTCACGTCTGTGTAGTTAACATTTGTGGACAGGGTACAACAGCTTTATGATGTGAGACAGAGTGAGGTCGCAGCTTGCCTTGGCTTGGGTATGAGTAGTGCAGCTGGCCTGGCTGGGTTGAGGTATATGCGGTGCTGAAGCTGAGAAACCCAGGCTGGCCAACAGAGGGTGCCTCAGGCAGCCCTGTCTCTGTTTTTATGCCTGGCCACATAGCACCTGAAGATGAAGAGAGAGCAATGGAAGCAGAAAAAGATAGCAGGAGAGAGGAGAGGATGAGGGAAGACAGGAGGAAATTGAAGAGACCAGATCTTTAAAGTGAAGATGTGGGCTTGGTGTGTCAGCAGAAATCAAAAGCGAATCGAATCTGCAGCGCAAAAGCACAGTTTAGGCTACTGAAGCATAGTAACGCAGCGCCGTTTTTAGTGAGCAGACAATGTTAAACCAGGCCATCAGAGTGAAAAAGGGGGACTAACCAAAGGGTGGGAGGCCATAGGTCTGCCCTGTCTGGGGGAAAGCCGAGTACACAGTGGACTGGGCCAGAGGAGGAAAGGCCACTTGGCTGGTGTAGGACGTCACTGTCGGGCTGAGAGAGACAAAATCAGTATGTCACATCATGTGCATCACATCATCTGTACTGTGTATACCATGCCAATCATGCCTATACAAGAACCTACAGAACTACAATGTTTCCCACCTCTTTAAAGCTATAGCGGGGGCCTTTTACATATAAACATTTGCTACACTCAATCTAGTGTTAAACAAAATCACATAATGATGATTAACACTATAACTACCGATAAAATTCCATGCATTTTGCATTTGAAAATTATATCCCTGCTAATTACCTCATCTGGCAATTGTGAATCTATAAAAAGGCTTTTTTAGTCCTGTTTTGCTTTGCACATGGGCACTGAGAGCAATACAAATTGTCTTTTTCAAGCAGAATTTAATTTACTGCCAGAAAAGGGAGACAAATCATACAGAACTAAAGTTTCATACTGCAGTTTCAGCAGCACATTTTATTAATCCTTCTGAGGCGACACCATTTGTTTGTGTTCTGAGAAAACAGAGAGCGTCGTTTCAAATTTGCGTGTGATGCTAGACATATTTAAACATCCAGTTCAATTCAACTTCAACTGAAATCCCTTTACCAATTTCACAGAAAAAAATTATGCAAACACAAGTGGGTATTCCCCCAAAAGCTTTGTTTATCCATTACAGAACTACTTCCTTGTGTAACTGGTTGCAAACACGGAAAGAGTTCTGCAATAAGACAAAAAGTGTTCCACTGAATAACTGCTGACTTCCACTTTATGACTTTGTGAGACCAGCTCAACTCAGTACTCTTATTCTTTGAGATGCTTATAAAAATCATGCACTGCCTAAAGCTGCCCAAAAATCCTCTTTGTGCACATAAATACAATAGATCTGCGCCGTATTTTACTTTATCATCAATTCTTTTGTATCAACATGTATTCATATCGATACAGAGCTGTGTGTGTTGTACATTTTCACATAATACGGCACAACACATTTAGCACATTGTGTGTTAAATAAGTTATTTGTGCTAATTTTGTTTTTCAAGCTGTACAAAGTGATTTTCTGATCACTTGATGGTATGGAGAGCACAAACTCTAAATACAAAAAGCCACTCCTGCTCCCAGCCGATTGCTTGTAGAAACCAAAAGCGAAGAAAAGAAAAAAATTAATTTGTTGGAAATGAGCTACATGATTTACTCTTGCAAAGCTCCTGTTTGATTTGAGATGAAGCTGATGCTGCGAGTGGTTGAAGAGGAGAAGCTGATCGTCGGGGCCAGGCCGGCTCTAAATTACACGGTGGGAACAAGACCCACAATGGTGACTCTCAAACTGCAATGGGTCATTTTACTGCAAAAAATATGCATGTAATATTGCTTGACACAGCTTTAATAATTTGGCAGGTGAATTTTAAATTAAACTGTTTTGAGTTATTTTGTCATCAATACATAACACTTTGTATATTTTAAGTCTACCCAGGTGTTAATACAGTAGGCTGCATTTTAAGATCTATTAATCTAATTCCAGTTAATTCTGCAGAGTGCTGCGGTGTATCGTGACACAAATCGTTCTGTGCCGTGACAGCTACTGCATTGTGCACTGTCTCAAAAAACATCCTGACATACGAAGCACAGAATTACTGATATGCTGCATTGAGTCCCTGTTCAGAATTACCAGTTAAAGCATTGTTGAGGTGCCACTTGAATATTTCAGATCAAATCAGCTCAGATCTAATATTAATCTTATAAAATATTTCAGAGCTGTAGGAAAACACTGAACTGTTATATTTCAAACAGAAATACGGGTGCTATAAGAAGTACTGTAATTCTTTTACTATTGCGATATAATAAAACGTAAAAAAATATTTACATCTGTTGCATATAAGCAGGTTACTCACTTGCTTCCTTGGTATGCCAGTGGAGTATATTCAGAGGCTGCTGTTGTATCTGGTTCTTTGCAGGTCACAACTACATTCAAGCAAAAGCATCCAACTCAGTGTCACATTTAAGTGCTTCGCTTTTCCAAACCTTTATCACAGATTGTGCAGAATCAATGAAAGTGATTTGTTCCTACCAGAATGTGTATATGAGTTGAGGGAGTCACCGCAGGTTTGAGGTGCTGCTCCTCTCTCTGGGTTGGACTGCTCGTGGTCTCCTACAATCAGGAACAAATTATTAATGCTCTGCACCGCCGCTTATAAAAGTTGTCAGCTCTTTATGCATTTTCCACTTACCTCCATCAAGCGGGGTGCTGGACAGGGCAGGGAAGGAGCTTTCCTGCTCTGCTGGACCTAGGAGAGCAGTCGGGCTCCCGTCTTCGCCCAAATTACTGCAACACCAATGAAAATCCATTATATTTTTATAAGCTCTGTTGCCAGGCTACAGTTATCTAAAGAAATGACACTCTACACAGTTACATCAGGCAAAAAAAGCAAAGTACAATAAACACATAAAAACAAGCCGCTGTGAAAAAAAAAAACTCTCTTGTACCCTGTTCAAAGTTATGATTTATCCTTGGCGGCTTTTTCCATAAGACAGTGTAAGTAGCAATTTAAAAGCTTTGAAAGATCAAAAATAGGCGTAGAATCATTGAAGACTGACCTTGGCTCTTTCTCTAGTCCATCGTCTAACCCAAGCCTGGCTTTCTTTGCCTGCAGAGATAAAAACAGGCATTTACTGAAAAGTTCCCTGACAAGAAGATGGTGAAAGACTGTGTGTGTGTGAGAGAGAGAGAAACAGAGAGGAGCACTGCCAATTTATTACACATAATATAATATTGAATCAATGAGCATTCCCATTGACTACTGTGGTATTATTTTTAAAAAAGACCATTTTGGCAGTGCAGTAACCATCAGAGGCATCATGTCATGAAATGAGACTTATTCTCTGGTGCTTCTACACTGCACTGAATATCTTACTCTAGACTGTAAACAATGAATTCAGATTAAATAAAATTAGGCAATTAATTTGAAGAGAAATGTTTACTTCTGCTTTCAGCAACGGAGTCAATTTCCTCTCTGAGCCATGAAGATCTGTTTTGCACCAGCAAGAGACAGAGTCATTTGTGTTGTAGCCAGTTTGGTCGAGGAAAATCTCAATGCTGTGATACATGACTTTATTATTTAACATTATCCATTTCGTTTGACTGCAGTAAAAAGGTTAATGCAATTGCTTTGGTCAACAAAATATTTGTCAAAATACTGTCAGAAAATACTGGTCACGAATAAAATGATTAATCAGATTGGCTTTCTGATTTCCAAGAACTCTTATAAAGGTCATATTTATAGCTCACTTAATGAACTGGGCATATTTACTATAAGCTATTAAAGCTGCAACTAAATAACAACTATTTTCATTGAGGCTTAATCACTAATCCTTTTTCTTTCCCATCTATAAAATATTACAAACAACAGCAAATGCCGATCACAAGTTGGCAGATCCAAAACTGATGTCTTAAAATTGCTACTTAGTCTGAACAGCAGCCAAGAAAAAAAAATACTTTTTTATAACATAATGAAAAGCAAGCAAACCTGAGCAGTGAATGTTTTGGGGATTTTTTTTATTTCAATTAATCAATTATCCAAATTTTTACTGATTAATTTTCTGTCAATGGACTAATCTGTTAACCAACTAATTGTTTCATCTCTAAACGATACAGACCTGAGGAAAGAGATTTAAATGTAATACTTGATATTAAAATCAACACAACACAATATCGTCGGTGACAGCATCACAAGAGTAGAGCATAACTGATGGGACCCCCTGCCTCCCCCAGTCCAAGTTGTCATCACTGTGTGTGTGTATGTTTGAGTGTGTGTGATTGCATTCTCACCGGCAGCTCAGGCAGCTCCTGGGAGTCATCCATCTCTGCAGCAGAGCGACCCGACATGTCCGCACGCTCGACCTACTGTCTGCACCTGGAGAGCCTGTCTGGACCCTGCTTCACACAATCACAAGCAGACAAGCACATGGGCGCGGAGTGAGCGGCCGTGGGCAAAGCCTTATGTAGTTGTTCCATGGTGTGCTACTCCCCTCCCCTTGTCCCCTAAGCATTCATCAATGCAGCCCTCCCCCCCTCCTATCGCTGGGGTGATCAGCGGGGAGGCGCGGCGGCGGCGCGGCAGACAAAGTGGGGCACCCTGCCCTCACCTCCAGCACGAGAGCTGCAGGTGAGGCACGTGTGGCACTGACGTTGCCCCGTGTCCCCACCACTCAATGTTTACAGTGGGATTAAGGGAGCGTGCCACCTTACATGTGACCTAACCTACATTCGGAGAAACGTATTCTCCAGAAGTATTAGGTGCTCAGGTGCAAGCTGTCATATCAATAGGTGCCCCGGGGGATAAGATCTAACCTCGTTTTGTCCACTGCTCGCCAAACTGGCCTTTCTCCACCGCTGGAAAGATAGAACATTTATATAACTGACATAATGTAGACAAGAGAGGGAGAAAATAGGTCAGATGGCAAATTCAAAGCCCTCTAATATGTCAAGCACTTGTTAATGGCTCACGTTCTGAATCAGCGGTGTGCCACCTGAATTGGCCGGGCCAAATTAAAGCATGTGTCAGCTTATGCAAGATCTTTGTAACTGGACACAAAACAGGTATTGCAGGTAAAAGGAAATAAGGCCATCTTTACAATTATACAACATATTTATGTTTTAACCAAGGGCTGGGCAATAATTTTATATCCTTTATTATCTTTCAACGAAATAAAAAGATTGTATGATAATATTGTGATATCGTCATGTACAGCTGGCTTTGTGTACACTGTCACTGAGTTTTGTTTGACATCCCAATCAATACTAAGGCTGGGCAATATGGACAAAATCAAATATGACAATATCTTTGACCTTGAAATCAATATTGTGATAACATTATAGCAATGGCTTTTGGTGCTTCCATACAACATTTACACAAATGATATCTTTGATATAGGCTCCATTAGTAATGTGGATAATATATGAGGAAGTTAGTGGCAAATAAGAGAACAGCTAAAACAGTCTGTTAAGATCTGGAAATGACATCCCTTTACTGTAATCCAGCTTTTAAACCATGAGAAGGCAGAACTTATGCCGTTATCACAATATCCAAAATCCTAAATGATATCTAGTCTTATAGCATGGCATCAATAAAATATCGACATCTAACTACTTAATACCATGCTTTTCAGTGTGATAAACATCAATTTGATTATTTAGCATGTGATTCTGCATGAGATCAATATCGAAAAATAAATCTTATGATTGATTTCCACACGGTTCTACAATTGTCTGTATTTACACTACATAAAACCAAGTGGTCATCACAAAGGAAAGCATGAAAAACATCTGATATCAACAAGTCCAAAAAGAAAAAAAAAAGTATCACGTTTCAATCTGCACTGTCAGACAAATTTAGCAAAATGAAGGCCACGATCTCATGCAGAGCTTAAACAGTCCTGCTGCCTCTGACTGACTGGACACACTCATTAAAAGCTGCCATCAAAATCCCAGCTGCTCGGGGTCTTCAGCTAAAGCTCGCTCACTTCTGCCAACATTAAAACAAAAACTCCTGGGTTGATCTGGGAAACCCTGAGTTTCTACCACCAGCCACTCATCATGTCACACAGGATGGACAGGTATTCCTCTGGATGATTAGTTATAAATATTTCTAGCCATGTTATGTGTCTTGTGTGCTTTAGTCTTAACTGTTGAGTGACTTGCCAATTTTGATTTACAGATCATCACAGCCACTGAGGCACAAAAATATCAATTTAGTGCGTGCAGGCTCTAAATGCATTGTGGATGAAAATGTCTGCATCATGTTTGTGATTGTACATCCATCACTTCAGATCATCTTTCATGTTGTAGTTTGTGTTTGGTGTCTGCTTCTGGTTATGATTCAAGGCTCTCGGCGCCTCTGTGGCATGTGAGATGTCAGCTGCTCTCACTTCAGCACTGTCCGGGCTGCACGCTGTAAATTAACCACTCGGTTGGTAAGAGGCTGCAGGCACGGTGCAGCTTCTGCCATTAACTCACCGTGAGTTAAGCTGCTACTAACTAACTAACTAACTCAACGCCACCAGTCTCGTCTGCACACATGGGCACTGGTTTCAGCTGCTCGGTGAAACCAGCAAATACCTCAGCCAAGGACGGCTGCTGTGAAGGTGAGGGCTAGCACATGACTATTTCCTGAAACACAGTCGCCACTCCGGTTGTAATTCAAACACGGAAACGCTGAAGCACAATTAGCATATTGCCACACATACAGGTAATGATAACTAAGAGATTACACCAATCTGATTTATTATAATAGACACTTAGCGGGCCTATCGTGCCAGCAATTAAACGCCACCATTGAAGCTCCCCAGCGTCAACGTTAGCCACTGAGCGTTACGTAGCCCACCTTTAGACATGTTAAAGGCCGCGGTCATAACATCCACTTTGCATGCTCCCAGTGGCAAAAAAGTTAAATTTGATGTTTAATTTACATGCATGCACACTAATGCATCCAGCCTTAAAGAGCTAACTAAGTTAGCTTACACACGAAACTTTTCTGTTCCAGAGAATAGCCGGAGACAAACCATAGGAGTGAGTAATGGCAACGTGTGAAAGCATCTCATTCTCACCGCAGCCAGCTACAAACCCCATCGCAAAACAAGCACGTATGAGTCTTGAAAATGATCAATGTGGATCTTACCATTGAGGAAGTAAATTAGCTACGCTTTTATTTAAACGTCTTCAAAGTGAATCCACAGTGTCAAGCTTTGTCTGTTGTCAGGGAGCACTATTTTGCAGGAAGTTTTGGTGCTTGCCCACTGCGCAGGCGCACTACGTTCATTCATGGGAGTCGTTGGCGCGATGCGAGGCGACAGGTGTGCACGATCCGAGGCTGGACTCCCACACAGGTGTGAAGAAACTTGTAAACATTTATGATCTGAACAGATGATCCCTCTTGTTAAACTTAACCAGCCATCTTATGGACTGCCTCACTCTAATGTAATGCCATTTTTTAAATTCAGTATTTCAATAAACATGATGAATACTGACTATTATAACTATTAAATTAAATGTTGTGACTTAAGCGAAGCAGGACAAAGACAAATGCATGAGGTTGTGTTTCAGTTTAGAGAATTTATTTACCATTTCTGAAACAGATTACAGTTTAATATTTTATTTGATCCATACAAGGAAAGTATCCTCCAGTCTTTATACAGTAGAAGTACAATATATGTAATGGCATGTAAATAAATATACATGAAGAAAATAGAATAAAATAAAATAAAAAACTAATTTAAAAACAAAACAAAACATGTGATTAAAGCTTCCAAATATGGAAGAAAATGGTACAGAGCTGTATGTTGCCTTATTTGTGATTCTCAGCAGGCTTGAAAACTCAGAGTATAGTATGCTTGTCAGTCTTAACTGTGGAGTCATGACAAGGGGCAAAACAAAGCACGATGACTCTCCGTTTCTTTACAAATACATGCTGAGCACAGACCCTCCGTCAGTAAATGTCAGGTCATAAATTACAATTTACAGTCCCATGGAAGGAAATGATAAAATGGTCATTATTCTTTGAAAGCCAATGAGATATTATTGCACTCTCCAGAACCATGTGCAACAGTGGCTGGACAGTTAGTATGAGATCCTGCTCCACCTAGTGGTTCTTTAACAACATTTATACAGATTTGTGTCTGGGAGAAGTGATATGTACATACACATGGGTCAGGCCGCCTTGAACAGGCACAAGACATTCACAGTTCTTTTCTAGCTACTTGCACTCTGTCTTTTTCTTTGTTTTTTTTACATGATGCATAGCACAAAAACATAAAACAGATTCTAATAATTTGTCTGAAGTGTTTGCAATAAAAGTGTTTGCAATCACATGGAAAGAAACAAGATTCATATGTGCTAGAATTTATGCGGGCCTATTATTGCTGGTTGAACTTTATATATATCGCATTCTCTGGATTGTTAAAGTAGAATATTTCAGTCTACAAACAGCAGACGTTATGGATTTACACACTGATCGCTGATTGCAAATGAAAAAAGAATTGCAGGAAAGCAAAAATAAGACATATACCCCCACAGGAACTGTACGTTTCAATGGGAGCATATGCGACAGAACATTTAAAACTCATTTATAACATACAGGACTTTGTTAAAACGTCAAAGTAAACAATGAATGGACGTGGATATAAGAACATGGAAAAGTGGTGTTGCAATAAAATACATATTGTAACATTTTCTTCTACATAGTATAACTTTGATCTTAAGTGTATGAGGACAAACTGGTCAGAAAAGAAGTATTTTTTGTGTTTTTTAAGTGATTTTTTTTTATAGAGTACCTAATTGTTTGGTCCAAGTAATTCTAATAGTATGAAGCAATGAAATGCCATAGCAATTTACTAATTTGTCCAAAATAGAGATATGATTTCAGAGGTGCAACGATATGCAGCTGTCCAAACCAAGCTACAACAGCCAAGGGTGTTAAAAGTGGGCATTTTACTTTTCCTGACCCTTGTTTCCTTGAGTGCAACTGAGCATTTATGTGAAAAAACAAACAAACAAAAAAACAGTATTAAACGCACCATGAATTTTGAAAAGGTTACATATGCAGACATATAATGAAGGCATCAGCCTCAACGGCTACCACCCAAGTTGGAAGTCCAAACATATTAGATGGTTTCGGGTTATCATAATGCTGCTGCTGCTGCTGCTGAAACTGCCTTTTGAACCTCAGGCACTTTTCTTCATGTCACTTTACCTACAGTGGCGGGGCCCATAGCCATCAGATCACAATGACTTATGACCCCAAAGTACAAAAGTGCATCCAAATTTTCAACTTGGCACACAGTTTTTCAGTCTTGGGGTTCAAGGCAGAAGAGTCGGACCATTGGTGTTGGAAGAGGTGAATCCCAATCTGTACAGTAGTCATCCACATGATCCCTCAACATCTGTCCCCCAGCATTCATGTTTATTGTGTCTGTTAGATCCTGTGAGCAAACCGTGTGTTGTTTTGCAGGCAGGCCGCTCCACTGTTGTCCCTACATCAGACTCAGACTGTGTGTCTCTCAATCCAGAACATGCTTCCTGTTTCCAGTCAATTCTCCGGATTATCAGGACTGAGCCGCAGGCATTCACATGAAGCAGTGATCTGCCGGTGGCCCGTACGAGAAACCCGGAAAGGCTCCAGCCGCCTCCTTGATGCTGCTGGTCACAGCCACGACCTCATTGTTGCACAGGGATGAGGACACAGGCAGGTGGGTGAACTCGGGGTCAAAGTGTCGCAGGTCTGTGGGCCCGGTCTGTTTGAAACCAAGAAGAAGGAAATAGTTAAGATACATGCTGGCTTTTATAAACATCACTTAGGCACTAGCAGACGCTCATTTGGCACATCGTTCCAATGTATGAACGTACCACTGTGGGGATAAATGGAGGTGTGATCTTCTTGGCCATCAGATCATCCCAGTTGATCGGGGAGAAGAAGGAATGGTGCTTGAGCTCAAGCTGTGGGAAAATAGAAGTTTTAGATCAGCAGGCCAATAACAAGGATGGATCTCTTAAGAAATTCTCCATGTTATGTGCATATAAGGGTCTGCTTACAAAATCATCCTTTGCTCCCAGCCTCTTGGTGCGGTCCTTCTGCAGGAGCCCCTCCAACAGTTCCCTGCCTGCGTTTGACACATTGGGCTTGAGCACAGGAGCCTTGTGCAGGATGTTGTTGTACATCTCAGCTGTGTTGCGGCTGTAGAAAGGGGGCTGGAGAGGAAAGGAAAGAAAGCAGAGTTTATCCTCTGTGGTCAAACACAGAACCAACCACAGCAAATTGCATAAAGAGGTATGGGGTCATTACAGCAGCTGATTTCACTTACAAGTCCATAGAGCATCTCGTAGAGCACAGATCCCAGGCACCACCAGTCGACGGTGCGGTCATATGCCTGCTTCTGGAGAACCTCAGGAGCAAGGTACTGTGAAGAACATGTCAAGAAAAAGTCAGTCTCTACTTGTCATTAATCTTCACTTGAGGTGCTGCAGTGATAGTGAGGATGCCTAAACAAGATTTGTTTTGTACCTCGGGGGTCCCGCAGAAGGTCGTTGTGGTTCCATTGGCTTCCAGGCCTTCTTTGCAGAGGCCAAAGTCTGTCAGGACAATGTGGCCCTGTGACTCTAAGAGGATGTTCTCAGGTTTGAGGTCCCTGTAGAAAAAAAACAAAAAACAAAAAACAAAAGGAAGGATTACCAAAATGAATCCTAACTAAATCATCCCTGCACTTCCTCATTCATTCAGTTGGAGTCTTACTTCTGCATGGATCATGCTTTTAAACCTCCACCAGGGGGAGCTGCAGGCTACTTCATGCCAATGCCTTACCTGTAAACAATATGCAGGGAGTGGAGGTAGCCAAGGGCACTGGCAATCTCAGCAGCGTAGAACCTGGCTCTGGGCTCCAGGAAGACCCTCTCTCTCTGAAGATGGTAGAAAAGCTGGAGAAAGAGCAGACGGCTTCTGTTAACAGCTGACTGAGATATATTCCATCATTCTGATCAGACTCAGTTGTGTGATTTTAATTTGTGTATGTGTGAGAGATGTGGCTTACCTCTCCACCATTGACATAGTCCAGCACAAAGTAGAGTTTGTCAGTAGTCTGGAAGGAGTAGTGTAACCCCACCAGGAAGGGATGCTTGATGTTCTTCATCAGCACACTTCGCTCGGCCATGATATGCTTTTGCTGGAGAAGAGATGGCAGAGAGAAGAGGATATGTCGATCACAATGGCACTGATTAGACATTACACCATAGGAATTTGTTGTTTGAAAGGTATTGTGGTTGATTATGATTTCTACGGCTTTACTTTTCAGGGTTTTCTTTAGAGAATGTATTTGTGGACTATGGATCTTACCTCTTTCTTCTTCAAGATGATTTTCTTCTGGAGAACTTTGATAGCGTAGTACTTGGTGGTCTCCTTGTGTCGAGCCAGAAGAACCTGCAACCAAGAGGACATTTTCCTCACTGATCTTGTTGCGTCTGTGGTAGCAACTTCATGGCAAGAGATATGAGCAGACGAACAAGTTACACACTAAGACAGACACTCACCTTTCCAAAACTGCCTTTGCCAATGATTTTGAGGTAGTCAAAATCACAGGGTTTGATCCTAATGTGGAGAAAAAGACAAAGAACAACAATTTAGGATTACACTGATACACATTGGGAGGTGTATTTGCAAGAGAAAGCAGGAGGTATCAGCTTTCATAATTTAAGATGTAAAACTTTACTTACTGAGTCTCTTCAGCTAGGGAACTTCTTGAATGCAGGAACATCTGAAAAATGCAAAAGGCAGACATATTAATACAAATTACAAATTGTGCAATCACAGTATCAAGAAATAATTTTGGATAGGTGGTGTCTTCTCACCGGACTATCAGGAAGCTGATCAACTTCCACCTCCTCGTTCTGATTCTCATCAATCTTGAGGAAGTTGTTGACCTCAGCACTGCGAGACAAGACCAGCAATTACTCAAGGGCAATAAACCGAACCCATCAGCGTTGTGATATTAGCTCTTATTCTTGTTACACATGGATGCATGAATGTTTCAGCATGTATTATGACGAGATTTTTTGAGACTGAATGATTCTGTATGGGTGACTTTGTGTAGTTTTCTGTCGAGTTACATTGAAATCAAAGTGCTGCCTTCTATGGTGTTTCTCAACCTTTGACATATCCGGACAGGTCAAATTTGGGACAGGTTTGGTGGCATGTAACTGCTTAACCTGTCTGAGAAACGGCTTAATCTGGTCGCCCAGAAGCTGAGCAGCATGTTGGGAACAAGAGGTTCAGACAGCTCTGCAGAAGCACCTGCAGAGGACGAAGGCTGTCGCAGGGGATTTTCCCACAGCGGCCAGCTCCGAGCCCGAGTGAATGGGAGTTCAGTGTGCTATGATGGGTCAGGCTGTATCATGTAATAATTGAATTAGCACTTTATCCTCGTCTAGGGTACAGAAGGGATTTGCACGAAAGGTGATTAGGCGCTGGAAGAGGTTGTGGCGGGCTTCCCATGAAAGACCTATTCTTACGCTGCTGGATTTGGCTGCCTGGACCCAGATTACCCTTTTCACAGTGTCCAGTGTAACCCAAATGGCTGATTAGATTGACCACAGAACACTGAGAGTGGGCTAATAATCAAAAATAAACACTTAGGGACACAAAGCCTGGAGACTGGCGCACAGCAATGCTGTTTGTGTCCAACAGTTAGAGGCAATTTGAACTCTGATACCGTTTTTCCCATTATGGAGTGATGAACAGGAATATCTTTATAATGGCTCATATATATACTCACTGTTGGCAGATATGTGGGGTTGACACCAGCCTCTGGATGAAGTCGTTCAGCCCCATTTTTCTCTCCTTGATGAAAGCTGTAAATGGAAAAAAGGCAAGCATTTACGTCAAAGGAGAGCACAGCCAGTACAGCGTCACACACACTGCGTTTCCCCTGGTTTATTCTCATGCAAACAATTTGTCCTCCATTAGACAGGAGAATAGCAGATCTGTGCATGATCTGTAATCCATTCGTGCTTTTTAAGTTACAAACATCCTGTTAAATAGATTTGCACTTTCCGCATAGACTTAATGCTGCGGGCTTATACGTTACGCAACCACATAGGTTACGCTCTTTTGGTGGCCAGCGTAACAGTTTCCATCCTGGATTTTTCCCCCCTACATATTTCAAGTCACTATTTCTCCACAAATTGCACATTAACAATCTGAATCAATATTTTCTATGAGAAGTCTAAAATAAGAAGCGCGCCCATAATTTCCTAATAAATCAACAATTAAATCCATTTGCATTTTCTTCAATAAACTACATTAAACATGCGCATCTCAAGTCTAACATATTGTTTTTTCATCGCTCACCGGCGAGAACTGAGACAATTCCCCTCATTTTGCAGTAAGTCAAATCACATCCAGCTTGAGTCACAGCCATGTTGAGCGGAAAAAATAAATCCAATATGCGGAGGGGAAAAAGAAAGAGAAACTTAAAATCCCCTTTGGTCAGATGTCGGTGACTGTGTATTGGTCCCGTTCACGGCTCCGGTTCGCTCAACAAACCACTGAGCTCTGAATGCCGCTGTCTCCGGCGCGAGCCAGCCAGTTATTATATAGGAAGCACGTGGTACCGGAGGCGAACCGCGTTGACATCACTGCAGTAACCAAGGCAACTAGCAGAGAAGTGATGTCACGGGATTCCGCTGCAACCATAACGTGCCTGCAGGAGGCGGGGGATGACGAGGAGAGCTCACCGCAGAGGAGGAGGAGGAGGTGGAGGAGGAGGAGGAGGCAGGCTTCTTCCCTCCCTCCTCCTCCACCTCCTCCTCCTCGTTTTCTCTCAATGGAAAGATACAGCTGGCTGTAATCTCCTGCGCGCAAAGGATTAACATCAGTCTCTCATTATGGAGCGCACTCCCTTTGCTCAAAAAAAAAAAAAAAAAAGGAAAAAAGAAAAGAAAACGGGAACAGAGTCGATTCCCTTCTGATTTATGCCTCTGGGATCGTGGCTGCATCCCCACAAAAATAGGTCAATTTCAGCAGCTCTCTCGTTTCTCTGCAGCCGCTCTATTTTGTGAGGATCAGGGGGGGAAAAATACATTTCAGGCTTAATGCATCTCAGCTTCTGCCTGCATGCAGCTGCAAACACTCATGGTGCAACATGGTGCTGTAGTGCTCCACTAGGGGCTACATGCAAATTAATGCAGATAACCACATTTCAGCAGTGGAAAAAGAAAAAGAAAGAAAGAAAGTCGGAGGTTATGCAGTTTGCAAAATCTTCCATGGTGCTTTGGATTCTAAATAGTCACTGAAATCCTCTCTTTGCTTTCGGTGGCACATGATGTATGTTGCAGTGCACACATGGACGAACAGGGCCGGAGGAGGTCAAGGTTACAGAAATGGCTGGACACTGACAATTATATAAACTCGGTGAAATTATATATGACATCATGCTTCCCCTTAAGCCCAGACAATGATCAGTCCAGCTGTGACAGATGTGGTCCACTAACCCTGTAAGTTATATAACCGTGTCATAACGCAGCCATCTAAACCGCCTGGGGAGAAGAATGAGCCAGATCATCAAGGAAGATCCACAAAGGAGACGTTTCTCTTATTACCGCTGCTGTGTTACGAATAGCTGCTCCTATTCTCCAAGATGCACTGAACCACAGAGCAGAGCCCCAACAGAGAGGTATCAATGGGGAACTCCCGGGTTCAGCCCTTTGTTTGACATGTGACAGTCATGCATATTTCAAACTAGACTTGACATGACGAGTAGTTCTGTTATTGGGAAAGGGGAAGTGAAGTGTTCTGTCACTATAGAGGAAACTAGCTGGTGCTGAGCCGAAAGCTTACATTGTCACGCCTGGCCGGCTACCTGAGCATACACTCCTGGCCCAGATCTGTTTACACACGGCCCAGATCCCATTGCATGACACCGACACCGCTCTCAAGCTCGGGCAGGGCTTTTTCCTGACCCCGTATGCTCGCAGACACAACTTCGCCCCGAATTATGGAAGTGCATCATATGATCTCTGACAGCATTTACATGAGGACAAACATTTAGTGGGGAATTTCTTGGTACGGTGTTATATCTCTGTCACTTCTCTAGGTGATTTGCATGGGTTGTTTCGTCGGGGTGGAACAGAAAGTCAGGTGCTTGCCGAAGAGTTAAACAGAGCTGTTTCTGGTTTCCGTGGTATTTCCCTTCCTAAAAATTTGACGTTTTTCTGGTTAATCAAGCTGCAAATGACCATGCCCATCTGTCACATGAGATAATGCCGGTGTGGAGTTTCCGGGAATTTCCTGAGACTCAGTGTATCTGTCTAAAAATATTCCACCACAGACTATAGCAAAATGAATACATCTATATTACAAAATATGATATGAAAGAAGGCTTTCCCTTTCAAGTCAGTTATCTGATCTGAACCTGTCCTCTGGCAATAAAGACTTTTTGCTATGCTACGCTATGCCCGCTATTTTTGCCAGCTGCACATGGCTGTTTTATTACAGTGAAACTGAACGTGCATTGCTTAACCTAATGGCACGTTATCTCTCTCTCTCTCTCTTTTCCCGTCTGTCTCCCTCTCTCTCTCTTTAAATGACATCTCAGTGCCAGTGTAGCCACATGACAGATTAATCAGGTTTTATTTAGCACCTTCACAAAAGCTGGCCTGCTTTCCGCTTCTCTGTTTGCTCGTGTGATTAATGTCGCGCGGACCAGGCAGCACTTCCGCCAGTGAGTGTTGTTAGTCATGAGTCACCAAAGAAACCTGCCAACAGATCCAGGAAAAGCCTCCAACTGTGACAGGGTGCCATCTTTTATTCCTTCGCAGCCTCATGCTTACTAAAACCATGACTGGGCCTCTTTCTAAAGCTTTTATGAGAACCACTCATTGTCCTATCTGGGTGCGATAGCAGGGGAGAATAGGTGGAGTGACTATCCTTGGCCCTTTACAAAAGTGGTCTTTCATGGTCTTCTAGTCTATTTTATAAGATTTGTAGACTTTTAGTTTATACTTTGTTTTGAAACAGGTTGAAATATACGACACTTGAAACCAATAAGCTTTCTCAAAAGTATTATAAAGGAACCGCTGTGTTATCACAGACAAACTAGAGCAAGCAGGTATAAAATCTGGCAAGACTTTTCTTGAGAAGGACAACAGAGAGAGAGGATCCCTTTCTGGACAGTCAGAGGTGCAATAGGTGCCAACGAGGAGAACAAATCATCAAATTAAATGATCAACTATGCAATAACTGCTACATTGTATGAAGAGCATGCAGTGTAGTCAATTGCATGGATGTGTTAAACTTTGATGACAAGTAAAACATGGTGGCCCATTCATCTTAACAAAAGCATGTAGACTCTTCACAAAAGCCACCGCTCTCTCCTGCCTCAAAAAATGTACTTTACAGCAGTATGGAAGCCAGCCTAGGACAAACTTTGCCAAGCGCCATGTCTAACTTTGTGTTTTTGTTTTGTTTTTGTTTCCTATCGTGTCTGGTTTGACTCAGGACGTGGTCTTTTCGGCTTAGTGCCATCACCTTCCTTGGTTGTTATAGTCGCCTGCTTCTAGGATTCTGCAGCTGTGAATTTTCAAAGACACCATTTGGTTTTGTGTCGGCTGAGTCTGCTGTAATTGGTACTGATGTATATGTAAAAGTGTCTTTTGTCACATGGCACAACTAGAAGAATATTCTGGATAAGCAATACCGCTCCTGTTCACACACAACCATATGCCCAAACATTTCCAGAACAGAGCACCTGTGTGAAAGGGCTTATAGTTGGAATAAGGGTGGGATAGGGAAGAGGGCAAAGTGGCAGGAGTCCCAGGGTCACCTTCTTTGTGCAGAGCCCTGGTCTAGTGAGTAGTAGGTACCAGAAACAAGTTCTTGGTGACCAACTACTTGACTGTGAGGGGGGTTAGGTAATTGAAAAAAGAGGATCTTGAATTATTATTGACGGGTTCGGAGGAGCGATCATGGCCTTGGTTTCACTCCCACACAGTCACGCCAACTTTATTGGTCTCTGCTCGGTGTTTTCGGTACCAGACCCTCACGAAAATCCCCTCTCTCTCTGAGTCCTCTTTGTGTTTCAGCTGGTATGTGTGCCAGGCATCTACTCACTCTTGGCACTTGAGCATTACTCATACAGAAAACCACAGAGACGGGACTGGAGGTGGCTGATCCTACATCAACATTGCGGTGCCGCCTCAGGCCTTAGTGAGTGGGAGCGAGGTTGGCTCATTAAAACCGGAGTTGGAATTACACTCCTTCGTTCTCCCTCCTGGATTACCGGGCAGAAGATGGCTGTTTTTCAACTCTCCACGGGGATTACATTGCTGCTCATGAATCTGCTTCATCAGATTAAAAAAAAATAAAAAAAATGTTGCTTCCCTTATGTGATGACTCACTGCTGCCAAATCATCACATGTGATGCATTGCTTTAAAATGCTTCCAAGCAAGTGGGATGATCCTACCTATTAGGAACTGCAAAGCTGGTATGAATTTTATTAATGCAGCACAATTACTGTCATGATGGAAAGATGACCTTTATTCTGACGTGCTCCAATCCAGCATCCTGTATCTGCATTCGTGGTGCAAAACCCCGGCGCTGCAGGTGACTCTATGAGGTCTTTCACGCCTCAGCGGGCTTGCTAGCTAGCATGAATGAAACTATCACTGTTCAGCAAAGAGGCAGCAGATTAGAGGACAGAACAACCCATCTCATTCAGAGCACCACTCCCATTGACTGCCTGCAGTGCCCATGTAGACAAGCATCACTGAATCAATGGCCTGTGTGTTGTGATTGCACGTATTTCATGCAGCGCTTAAATCCCGTCGCTGTGCGTGCATGCGTGGCCTACATTACGACAATGTAGAATGTGTGTGAGGCAACCGCTGACTAGATTTACACTGTTAAGCAATGGAGAGAGGATGTTCATTGATCATTACTGTCGCCTTCTTTTGAAACCCATAGGCCAGCTGTGGCCTGAAGCTAACGTGCTACCAAAGCCATCAGTCTCCCAATATACCTGTAGCACTATTAGGTTATGAATTTAACCATTCCGCGGTCTGCCATCAGTGGGGCCCAGCTGCATGACTAACATCCTTACACACAAATGAAAACATAACAGATTTATTGACAGTCTTGAAATGCAAGCGGACAAGGCTCAGTCTTATTTTTCATACCTCGCCCCGTACCTCTCCGTCTATTTCTAAGCGTCAGACCGTTTTCAGGTTCTTAGATATCAGAATTATCTCATCCATTTGGTCATAATATCAAAGTTTCATGATAGCTTCTGTCAAGCGGCGATGACAAATGAAGCGAGGAGGAGATGGAGCTGCAGGAAGGAGATGAGAGGCTTAGGGTTGGATATTGCAGAATAAACTAGATAATGTCAGCTAGGATAGATGGAGGTGGGGTAGATAGTGCCTTTGCATTCGTGTCGTCCCGTTGTCTGTGCAATGAAAAAAAAAACAACAACCTCTAAACCGAAGGCAGTGACATCAAGGCAAACACGGAGGGACGAGGGAATCGAATAGGCAATAAACACAGAGAGACGTCAACTTCATCATTTTCAGAGACACGTGATGGGACAGGAAAACAATAGGGAACCCGATGAGACGGATTGAGATAGAGACACTTAAACCACGAAACAGAAAAGTTAGACGTCACAAGGTGTATCATCCTCTCCTGCGCCACACTGAGATGCTGTACGTAATTCTCAACACTGGCTTTGTTACACAGACGGTGAATTAAAGGAGCTCCTACCTATGAAGGATTTCTTGCCGGTCTTCATGTCCTCTCGTACTCGAGTGCAGTGTGACTGTGTGTTTCTGTAATTATCTTTCCTGCGTGTGCGTTGGACACAGAGGCTCAGATGAATGACTGTATGTGTGTGTGTGTGTGTGTGTGTGTGTGTGCCGGATGCGGAGCGTCCAGGTGGCAGAGTGTATAAGTAAGATGTCTCCGACTATAGTCCTTGTGTATTATGCCTCCCTCACCGTCTCCTCTCTCCTCTCTCTGTCTCTCTCACTGCAGCACGGCTTGGGAAAGTCTACAATTCACTGGCGAATAACTTCCCTCATCGCACTTCCCTCTCACTCCCCTTCACTCTGCTGCCTTCTCTGTTTCTTCCTCCTCTGTCCCTGCCAGAGCTGAAAACGATGAGACCAAATAGCTGAAACCAAAGATCTGTGACGCACCTGCTTCACCCCCCCCCACCCTCGCAACACCCTCCCCTCCCTCCCCCCAGTGTTCTTTTATCTACCTGAGAGCCACATGCAAAACAAAAAAGCAGGTGTCTGGTTACTGCTCCCGTGAGTATGGGAGTCCCGCCTGTGGGAAAACCGGTCTCCACGACACAGGAACCACCTGAGGAACAACACACGGAGCAGGCGGCGAGTTTTTTAAATCTGTTTTTAATTGGCTGGTGTTGCTCTAGTGATGCGCCCGCTGCTCGCCAGCCTCCCTCTGCTCCCTCACTTACCGTCTCCAAGGAGGCTGAGGGAAATGATCCAGTTAGCCACACTGGCAGGCCTTATTAGCCGACTGCCTCGGGCTGTAGGCCATTAGATACAATAGGTGCTATCTGATGAAGAACTAGTCTGTGGGGCTGTTTGTACAGGCGACACAACAGCCTCATTGATGGGATGAACGCTTAGTCAATGAGGAAGACACTCTGTTGTGTTATGGTGGGTCAGTAAACCTCTCTAACAAGAAGTAATTAGGTCATTTTTTGATAGATTTATAACTCTAGTATACACATATTCAAAGGGCCATAATGTAAATGAAATCAGATTGTCCTGTGGTTCACCTGCCAACTGTGGGAATCTTAGTTTATTTAAAGGAACGTTTCACCCAAACCTCCCCCAAAAGTTACACATGAAAAATTCAACAGCAAAGTGTTTTTCTTGGGAACTATTTCCTGCCGAAGAACACTGGCATACTGTATTTATCCACCCCCAGTGAGGACAAATAAGAGGTGGACCGATACACTTTGTGTTCGTTCGGAGGAAATAGTCCCAAACAAAGTATTTGCCCCCCAGGACTTCAGATTATATCCGGTATCTGTTTCATTGTTTTTGGAAAGGACTGTTGCTGTTTTTTCACAGTTTGACAGTTTGAGCTCTACAAGCCCGATTGTACTGGGGGGAAGGAAGACAAACTGGAAATCGCACAGATACTATTTGGATGGACAGATTGACATAAGTGGGAATATATCTTTTTTTATATATATATTTTTAGTGACCTAGTCCTTTAATGTTTTAACTATGTACATGCCACTGAAATCAAAATCTCTCTTTCAAGTGACAGGGGGTCATTATGCCAGCAACACACAAAGCTACAGACAGCCAAAACAGTAAAATGAAGATATAATAGCACACAAATATCACAAAGTATGAAGCACAAGCGGTGATATGAAAAGAAAGAGAGTGAAGGAAGAAAAGAGAGAGAGGGAAACAAAGGGAAAAGTCTGTGGCTGCTCTTTAAACTTTAATATCACGTTTCATGGCACTTTGCAAATATGAACAGAGGCAGTCTGCCTCTTATAACAGCATAAATTTCCCACCCTCGCCCTGACAGGACATTCTCACATTTTTACTGCAGCATCCTCACACACGGCTGAAATTGTTTTATGTTATTGGTGTTGTGGTAATGGAGTCTGTTGTATCTGAGGACAGGAAATGGAGTGCGATAGGCGGTGCTGAGAAGTATCACGGCCGCAGCGCTGATTAAAAGCGGTCTGTCTAGCTGCCTAATGGTTTAATGACTAATGCAGTGGACTCAGTGTCCTGATACATTCCTAATCAGAAGATTCTGTCCGAGGCGACATGCATATTTACGCATTTCACAGCCCATTCATTGTGCTTGTATTGATACTGAGGCAATATCCACTGCGGCTGACGCACGGACTCCCAGCTGCCCCGGCGCTGAACTCCAACTTCAGAGCAAACACAAATCGACTGGAATACATTGTCGCTACTAGAATGCAAAACTAGCAGAGGTCGAGAAAAGTTCACCAGTGTGTAAAACTCAGAGCTGAGCTGCTCCTCTGACACGTCTTAGTCACTTTCAAAAAGCAGCACACTTCCACTCGAAAAAGTTTCGGTGTTTGTCGAAGCCGTCATGCTGCCAACAAACACATCCCCTCAGCCTGGTCATCACCTTGAACGACACGGCGCAACACAGTTTGCAGAGAAAGTGAAAATAAATATGGCCTGATGTTGTGCAACGTTGGGAAACGGTTGCAGAAGTAGAAATAGAGTGGGCTTCTTGACATTGCAGAGGCACGGGGACAATCTGTGTCAAGCCACTCTGACGGGACAAATTTGCATGTAATTTACGGCGCAGGGCAAGCAGCCGGGACAGCTGAGGCTCTGGAACAAGATTATGAGTTATTGTGAGACGGACGCACGCAGAAACAGGATCCAGCATGTTATATCACACATGATGCCTCGCCTCAGATAACCTTTAATGTCTCTACAGGTGGCTGCATCTTACCTTCAGTACAAACCTTTGCACAGTTCTTGATCAAACCCATTTTCTCTGTGGGGAAAACACTTGTAGGTTTCAACAATCATCATCCTCGTCACAGCCTGTGAGATGGCATTTGAAACTTGGACGTTTTTATTACCACGTTTTTCTTAAATGAATTCAGCCGCCTCATAATGATAATTACTTTGACTAATAGACTAACAGCTGCTCACACCCAATACATCACGCATGCTGTGTGACCGTCTTTGTGCGATACATCTATGACTGTTGTCGCTCTAGTGCTGAGGCATAAATATATATTTGGTTATCCGGCTACCATGTCTGTTTATTTGGCTAATCTGTCTTTATTTTCCCAAAGATGACAGCAAAATTAATTGCTCTTGGCATATGCGACGGGTTTGCACATGCAGCTGTCCGCTTAGCTGCTCGCAATTTGTTTTTAAAATAGATCACACTGATTGGTATCAGATTATAAAACATGTGTGTAAGTCTTCCTTTTTTTTCCTCATGCAAACTAAAAGGAGTTTATCTCAATTTTTTGATCCATAAGTCAAAACATGATTTAAGTGAAGGCCTATTTACCAGGGCTTTACTGCCGCACACAGCCTCAAACACACGATACTGTTTTCTTATTCATGGAATTACCTGAAAACAAAGTCTTAGCCTTGAGATTTGAAGGTTTCAATTTAACGTCAGTCTGATTCAAACCGTGGGCAACAAATCACACGGATGCACTATGGGCATCAGATACACATTTACATGAGAAAAATATGCAGTTATGTGAGGGAGTGGGGAAAATTGTTGATCAGCGTGAAATTCAGCAGGATATTGCAAGACTGAGCCACCAATCTAGAGGCTTGACAATAAAAATATGAAACTTGGCGGTGTATTTGTGGTTGAAGTTCCTGTAAAGGTGCATTACGAGGAGTAAGGGTGCTTGCATTTGTAAACAAAACCACGTGCAGCAAAATGTGCCGCTTAGAGCAGAGTAAAAATTAAGTAAGAATTTGTTCCGTCCCGTCTCCTCAGAAATCGACACCGATGGTCGTCTACCTTTCGCCTGCCGCAGCATTAAACGGCAGATTCTTAACCATGGAGTCAGCTGACATCATGAGAAATAAAAATAAACTGTTGACCGGGTTCAAAGGGGCCAGAGGAGGTGACGGATTGAGCTCAGTCTGTCTGTACAGTGGGTCACTCAGTGAACAGCCCTGGCTGCTCACCTGTTGCTATCTTTAACCTGATTAGCAGGTCATATGGTGCAGGCGGACCGTTAAGACTGTGTGTGTGTCTGTGTTTGTGTCTGTCTGTCTGTGTGTGTGCTGGGAGAATGTCAAGTCCTCCTGACTAAAAGTGAAAGAGGCCGGAGAGGTCGGTTCCCATGAAATCCACAAGATAACAGTGTTCTGTGGCTGAAGTTTGTTGAGTGCTGTAGGTAATTCATTCTCTCCAGGCACGGTGGATTTAAAGCGATGCACTCGAGACACAGGAGAGCTTATCTCTGCCATATAAATAGAAACTGCCAGGGCTACTTTGGTCTTCTTAAGGACAGTGTGATCCCAAATGGAAAATGTCATGTCAGCCTTGGCAGTGACAGACAGATGCTAAATGTCTAAAACTGCTTAGTGGATGTTTACTAGTTACTTGTAATTTGTGTTTTGGTGCATGCTGCGGTTGGATGTAAGCATGCACAGGAGCAGTGTTGACTCTGTGCTGCTGCATGGTGAGGGGAACGCCTCCATAGAAAGCCGGCCTGTCAGACATGAGGATGAGTGTAGGTTTGTCGTTGAGCTCTCAAGTGGGCAGCGCTCGCTCTCCCGGTTGAATTTGTACCACCACGCTTCCCACAGACGCCTCCCTCTATACCCGCTCTCACCGCCTGGAGCTTTTTGCATCACACTGCACGTACACTGTAGCTTTACACTAATCCCACAAAATGATTTAGGGACTGCCAGCAGTTCAGAAACCTTGTGCTAGCAACACTGCATGGGCGGCTGATCACATTAGCCAGCACCTCAGAGACTGCACTGTATCTATGAGCGATAAACATAATGAGAAAGAAAGAAAAACAATATGTGACTGCCCAGTTCATGTGTTGGCCAGCAGACCCTTATCACAGCAGCCATTTTGACATGAAATTGCAGGGTAAACACAGATAGATAGATAGATAGATAGATAGATAGATAGGTATACTTTATTGATCCCAAACTGGGAAATTCCCACGTTACAGCAGCATCATCAATAAAAAAAAAAAAACATAAAATAAAATTAAAATTAAGAAGTATATACAATAGAGACTCAATATACTAAATATATACACTAAAGACAGTAAGTATATACAATAAACTAACCTAAGAATATGAGATGTTGAAATGTGAGATATACCGATGGTAATAACAGACATGAAAAATGAAATATACAGATAGTAGATAGTATGGCACAGGGTAAGCTTGAAACCAGGAAACCAGGAAACCAAGTGGCAGAACCCGACGCCCGGTACTGGGATTCGGGAACTGTCCGACTCGATTTGGCCCCATGGAATCGCCACTTCCAATAAATAAACAGTTATGGTGCTGGTGATGGATAATAAATAAACAGTTAAGGTGCTGAATAATGGATAATAAAATGAATTGAAAGAGAACTCCAACATTTTGGGCAAAATACCCTTTTTCCGACTTTCCCAGACTGACACAAGATGTTCGATACTATTCTCACCTCTGTACGTCCAGTGGCTTGGTTCCTGTTTGTAACATTTCGTGTTAGCTTAGCATAAACACTTGAAATCTATGGGAGTCAGTAGCCTAGCTCCGTCTTGGAGAAAACTGTATTCGACCAGATACAATGCTGTTTCTGTCACAGCAGGAAGCTATCAAAAGTTCAATTTAAAAAGCTCACACTATTTTCACTTAAATTTCGCTGTAAAATCCTTTCATTTGCAGTCATGAAGTGTGTATGTAAAAGTGTGTGTCTTTTTTTTTTTCATGTCATTGTAATTTTCAAAATTTGAACTTGTATGTCATCTTTTCTGTTTTCCCTCGTAGTATATCAGTGTGTCCATCACTTTGAGAAACTCACCAAAAGGGTCAAAGGACACGCGATATTTGGCAGCAATAAAGATTCTTTCAATTTTCTTGTCACGCCACTTCCAGTTACCAACACAGTTTCACACACCAATCACCTTTCGAGAAACTAAAATAAACCAACAAGGTGTAAGTACAATCTCCTTTCCCTTGATCATTTTACAGCTTTGTTATCCATCTGTCTTCACCTGGCTTTGCAAATCAATTTGGCCAAATCTCACGTGTATGATCCTGCGATGAGGGTTATGATGAAACTTTAGCTCAATTCAAGCATCATAAAAATAAAGTATAACCAAGGTCAGCTCAAGTCTTGTTTTTAAAGTTTTATTAGCGCGCTGGCACTCCCATGTTTTTGTGAATTTTTTTTCCAAAGTCAAAGTTTATAGTTTTGGCAGGGCACCTATCCAGAAAGCTGCACAAAGACACTACTGCCCTGTTCACACTTGGCATTAAAATGCGTCTTGGGTGATCCAGTCAGAAGTGAACAAAGTCGAAGTGTGAATGCACCGAAGACAGTCGGGCTTCAAATGCTCAGGCGACATTCAGAGGTGCTCTGGGTCACATATGGCCACCTTCTTTTAGCACAGGGCCTGTTTAGCCTGTGACAGGGCCTGTACGGCGGGAGGACAGGAGGCAAAGTTTAGGCTGACTGTGTCATTGCAGCATTAAAAATGAGACAGACTCCAGCTACTTTGCTGTCAGTAATGAGGACACTGCACTTTGCTTAGGCTATAGTGGGGCATGTGGCCAGCGAGGACAGAGCAGGATGGAAAATATAATTTATAAAAATAGCCCACTGCCCCCCTCTGTTCTCCCTTGCATGTAATTCTCAGAAGTCCCAAAACATATTTAACAGGTCAGAGACACCAATACCGTCACCCAACATGGCATCATATGAAAGATAATGTCAGTCTGATCTGTAATTTTTTAGCCTCCATCTGCTGATTCCACAACAGCAGCTTTGGGTTTAAGGCCGTGTATGGGCTTGTATGTGTATTTGTGTCCACATGTGCACGCCTGCATGCATTTCTGAGTGAGGGAGTATGTGTATGTGTGTGTATACAGTAAGTGTGTGCGCTTGCCTGTGTGCACTGATGCAGACCAGCGAGCAGAATGAGTTGAAATGTCCATCATAATGGCCCTGTACAGCCAAAGTTACACAACACTTCTCATAGTCTTACCTAACTGGCGTGCTACTGGAGAGGTCGGATTAAAGGGATATAGTCATTCCCAGGAGGGCGATACTGGGAACGATGTGTGGCTTTATGTATGTGTGTATGTGTGTGTGTAGGACGGATGACTGTGGGGTTAGATTTGCAGGACAATATTGGGCTTTAATTAAATATCGTACAATGGCCCTTCAGTATCGCCCACGGCTCACTTGACCACAGCTATCAAAACACTGGATTTTTATTTTTCCTCATGCATATTTGTTTAATTTTTCAGCATTGTTTCTTTGTAAATAAAGGTTTGCAGAGACATAACAAATTTCTCCCAGCATCTGACATTCAGGCGTGCATAACAACCTTTTGATCCACGTTTCTTCAAAATCAAATTTTAATATAAAGGCAGTCATGCATCCCAGAGTTTCTCCTACCTGTGCATACATGTAATAGGTCACCTTGCCTTAAGCAGCTGCGAACCCAAAAATAATTTGAGCATTTTTTGGTGTCAGTGGTGAGTTTTCGTATCATATGATGCTTTTTCAGAGGCTTTTCCATCCTGACAAGAATAAAATTCTATGACACTTAATACTATATATAATTTTACTATTGTATTCTTCTTCTTATTATTATTAAATGGCCATTAAAACTGTTTCAAAATATGGAATTTTTAAGTTAGAAAATGGATAAAGCTATCATAAACTTCAATACAAAAATCAATCAATATCACTATTAGTCTTAGCTGAGGGCAGCCAAAACCATTGTTCTGGGTGTATGTGTGTGTGTGTGTATAGGTGAGTGTGTTGGTGTGTCAGTGTGTTTGTGTATAAGTGGATGTATGTAAATGGATGGGCTGTTAAGGGAAACCAGAATTCACAGAACCATTTGTGAGTGTGAGTGTGTGTGAATCAATAGATGTGCCTCTTTATACGTGTGTGTGTGTGTGTGTGTGTGTGTGTGTGTGTGTGTGTGTGTGTGTGTGGGCATATTCCAAACCTCAACCATCATCAAAGTGAAACTCTGAGTCTCATTCTATTGTAAGTGAGTGTCATCTTCCATCAAATGGTTGTCATGAGGGTTTGTTTGTTGTGCCACAGCTCCGTTCCCATCAGCCACTTGTGCTGCCGAACACACAGTGGGGTTTGCGTCTGCAGGAAGCCGTTCTGTACCTCCTCCACTCTGATCTGCCTCTGCGTCTGGCGGCGAATCTGTTTTATTCTCTCTCCTCTGACATGAGCCGGAATCCAATGCCATGCCTATCAGAGCGGAGCCGGTTTGTTTATTCAGAGAGCATAGGAAATTTAAAGGTTGTTTATATGATTGAGCCCCACACTAAGTGGAGCGCCTGCTGCCTGTGTGAGATAAGTGAGAGCTGACGAGTGTGTGAGCGTTTCCATTCAAAGGCTTCTTTTTTAGTTCAGCAAGAGCCTGTGCTTTTAGCCTACGGCGTTTTTAACACAGCTATGAGGTGATGTAACATAAAATATGTCATGGCTTTTGGAAAGAATTCAAATGTTCAACACTTTACTTATCATAATTATTAATAAATACTAATAATGATAAAATGCAGTACAGTACTTAAACAGTGGTGAACAACCCAGTTGATAGGAGGCACAAAGTGCTGGTATAAACTCTGATTTTTTTTTTTTAATTAATATTTAAAGGGACGAAAACAAAACAAAAACAAAACAAAGCATAAAACACAGCACAAACATTTATAATAACTTACAAGCTTACATATAAGCTTATATAAATTTATCAGAATATTTTTAAGGATAATTTAATGCACTTGAAACATGTAACCACCTTAACCTCCTCACTGATATATATATATATATATATATATATATATATAAACATATATATACATATTACAAATAATTTAGATCTTTATGTGATAAAAATAAGTTTGTATCATCAGCAAATAATGCTATATGTAGATTTCAAGAGCAATTTACTAAATTATTAGGAATCAAGAGGGCCCAAAATGGATCCCTGGGGTACCCCATATTTGATTATTTTATTTTTATATGATTTATGACCATTTACTTATACATATTGCTCCCTCCCATACATATAGCTTTGCATTTCTGGCCATATAAGTCCATGTTCCTTGCAAAGAAGTTAAGTTTTTCAAACCATCTATGCAACCATGTAGACTCAACCATCAAATTATAGGCTCATTCCTTTTTTCTTTTCTGTTGTTGTTGCCCTTCTTGTAGCTTTACATTAAATGCAGTCACAGGGGTGCAATTATCAAATGTAACTCAGCAAATGAGAGCTGAAGGCTGCACCCACTCATTTATAAACATCATCTATCTCTTTTGTTTTTCATTTTTCAGCCTCATATTCTGCAGGCAGACAGGCTTTTTACATAACAGTGCCGAACGAATCTCCTCAGCACAGGCCCCCGGCCGTCAGGAAGTAGACACGATGCGGTGATGGTGCCAAGCATTGCCGTTGACCCATCAAAAGTTTGTTGTGTGAAAAACAAAGAGGTGATGCATCATCGTGCAGAACGTTTTAATCCAGATGTACAGTACATGTCCACCAGGCAGGGATTACATGACATCATTGCCGCTCGAGTACCCATCATGTCACGGGGCTTATGAGAGAGTCAGAAAAGAAGATCGGGCTGCCATGAGATTGCAATTTGATATTGATGTGTCTGTCTGTCTAAATATGAGTATCTACGAGGAATAGCGAGAAGAAAAGGGGGAGCAGGTGCAGGCTGAAAGCAGCTAGTGGTGATGACGAATCACTGCACAAGAACATGAGTGTTAAACGTTTACATAATATGTGCTTGTGTGTGTGTGTGTGTGTGTGTGTGTGTGTCTATGCTTGTCTATGAGTGTGAAAATTGAGAGGGATATACAGAGATAGAGAGCCAGGAGAAGAAACAGAGAAAGATCTTTCCCTCTGTTGTGAATCCGACCATCTAATGACGTTGTTGAAGGACAAGTTCAGACGAGGAAACTGCTTTCTTCTGAATCTACGTCAGTACTTTCCACAGACATGGTTTCTTATGCCACATCCTCTTCATTTTCTCATCTACTTCCCCTTTGCATTTAATCTTTGTCAAGCTGTCTTGTGTTATTAATATGCCTTTTAATGCTGTCGTCAATTCATCGGGGAAAAAGCACAGATTCTAAATCCACTTTGGTGCAGTCCATCATTGGCCGATTTATTGTGGCATGAGAGGCTTAAAAGAGCGGCGGGGGTGAAATGAGAGAGCGTTACATCATCATTTAAAATTCATGGCCCTAGATTTGTGTAAAACAGGAAACCTCACTCCAGAATCAGAGCGTGCCAAAATATCTATTCAAGGCAAAAATGTTTTTCAAGGGATCCCCATAATAATATCTTAATTTTAAGGCCAAACCTTTGAGAGGATGAGTGCCAAGTTGGGTCTAGGATTGGTCAAATCACTGAGGTTTATTGTCTCTGGGATTTACGGGTCACTGAGTTTAAATGGCCAACAGAGAATAAGGTTTGATATCCATATGTTTTGACTGCCTTCTGTTCTCCTGGCCAGTGGAGGAGTTGGTTTGCTTATGTAATGTCCAACGAGAGGAGGCTGTAAAGAATGAAGCCAGCAGGGGAGCGGGGCTCTGACCTGCGGGTGCAGCAGTTGTGGGCGGACACCCTGTTTTTGACTGCCAGTGTCTGGACTCTGCTTTAACACCATACTCCACTGCACATCAAAAATACTGCTCATGCAAACAGAGAAAACGGGCGAGTCTATCCCTTGCTAAAAAAGATTCCTGGTCTGAATCTGTTTTTTCGCCTGGCAGAGTTTGACCCATACAAACATTTCACTCAGGCAGCACTGGAGGCATTTCACTGAGTCACTACTGTGTGTCAGACTTATTATTTTTGCTAACTAACTTCAGACTTTCAAATAATTAATTGATGTGTGAATAGACCCAGGTGGAGATATTATGACGTTTCGCTGTCTTGCTGATACCTGTCATGCTAAGTTATCAAGGTCAGTGGTTATGCATGTGGGGTCTGGGGACCTCCTCGGGTTCTTCACTAAAATTAGGAATAGTTTAATAATATCACTATAGTTGTTATGACACAAAATATGTATGAATGATTATTTTGACATTATGTTTTAATCTTGTCACGCTGAACATGTTTGTCAATGTACAGGTATGACATCTATATCATCAACTTAATCCTTGAAAGGACCCAAAATATCTTTATATCATATTCCTTGGGGTAAAATCACTTCAAACTGGTTTCTGAAACTTAATTAAAGTCAACCTGCAGGGCCGAATGTGAAAAAGATTGGAAACCCCTTGATCCAGGTTAGCTACTCAGCCTAACTAGCAGAACCTCTTCAGCCAGTGTGCTGACCATCCAAGATCATGAAAGCAATGGCCACAAGTGAATGAAAAAAGGAAGTCACTGACATTTACATTTTTATTTTTATTTTGACAACTTCCTTCCTTTTTGTCATCTAATCATTTCACCTATTGAGACACAACTCAACCAGCAAGATTTTTTCTACCTCCAGAGTAGCTCTCAAAAACTCCAGCCTGCTCTCTCTGGTTGTCTAACGTTACTCTCTTGAGTATGAAACATGCAGCCGAGTCTGCAAAACCTGAACATGATCAAAGAATTGGCAGTGCTTGACAGTTAACAGACTGTTGCTTGTTAAAAGCCTTTTATAAACAAGTGTCTACTTTGCTTTTCGGTGGATATAAAAGAGCGGCACTTAAAGAAATCCGGGTTTGTGAATAATGAATCTGTGAACCTCCTTCATGTTTTTTAAAGTGCCGTATATGCCAGAAAAAATACTGCCATTTCTTCTTAATCAAAAACAGTGAATAAAAGCTAGTGCAGTGTGACAACAGGCCCTCAAGATGAGCCAGATAAGAGCACCTCTCCATTATTCACGAGGGGAGAACTGCACGGTGACATGTGAAACGGCTTGGATCCAGCCCTGGCCGTATCGCTGTCTCCGGCCCCCTCCGAATCCCGTTTTTCTTATCGGAAAAACACAAACACTCTCTGTTTTTCTTGTTCCGCTGTTTTCTGAGTTACACGTGAAACCACACAGCTCATCTCGTGGTACTACAAAGAGGGTCAATACAATCATATTACCACTCTGAGGTCGTGCAAGCCAGCTACTATGAGCACATGCACAAGGTGGAGCATACCCGGAGAATAGGCCTTTTGTTTTTTATCTATCATCATTTGAATCCTGTGACAGGACGTTAAAGGCTCCTGTGTAAAGTCAGCCAGGATGGATCACAGATTAAAGCCGAAGAAGCCTTAAGGTTCAGCAAGGAAACACTCGCACAGAAAAATGGGAGCTTTGTTACCCACGGGGAAAAAACAGAGCAAAGCTTTTCAAAGAAATATCCAGAGAGTTCTGAGTGTTTATGGCCTGTCAGGGAAATTCAGCGTGACGAGAACAGTGGTGATGCAAGTATTAAAATAACCCGGAGCTCTGAGTGGCCGCGTGAGGCAGAGTGTGTGTTGCTCCAGCGCTGTGCCAACAAACCAGGTGAGCCAGTCACAGTATGCAAAACACTCAGGAACAAATAGACTAGAACTCAATTTGGATTCCCGGCAGGTGGAAAATGTATGCGGCTGTTCGTAGGAAACTGACAGGACATTTGAATATGTATTAATAACCTACAGCTGAGTGATTAGATGTGACTCACCTCACACACTGGCACAGGCCATGTATTCCTCCTGCAGAGCTACAGATGTGTCCCATAAGACTTAAAAATTTTCCGTCTGTCCAACTGCAATCTCTGCTGATTCAGATATTACTGGTCCAATTTGTATGAAACTTGGATGATGTGTCTTCACACTGTGAAGGGGAACATCGGGTTGAAAGTTTTAGAGCTGATAATCCCTCACTGGCTAAACAAATCACACAAGCTGCCTGGAAATATCACCCGATGTTTTTAGGAAGACGCAAACACAAATTACATGAATATATGATTTTATCAAAAGTTTATTTGGCTTGTATTTGAGAGAAAAACATGCTTGTCTCTGTTTGTGACTACATGCAGGTCACAGCTGATGTCCAGTACTCTACATAAAAACAGTTTTCTGTTTTCAGCTTTGCTTTTCTTGGGTCAATCCCAGCACCGTGGTAAATAATTAGGAAAATAACGAAGACCTCTAAATTTTCCATTTTTTTTTTCTGCATTCACTTGCATGCAAAATGACTAAACCGCTCCTGTTCTCCAGGTGCAGTTGTGGAAATGTAAGAGCGTTTTGGTGGAAAAAGGGCATTAAACTCCCCCTTTTAGTCCAATTTGACAAAATTTGGTCTGATGATGCATGTTGTGGTTTTAAAAAATACACTGACAGGCCTTGTGATGGTGCTATTAGTAAAAGTCAAAGCTTTAAATAACTAATACAGATACGGTCTCATTTTTATGAAACATGCATGGTTGCTGCTGGACATGTTGACTGTTGCAGGGGTTGAATCTGTGATCATTACAGGCCAGTTTTTCACCAGCAGGTCTTCACCGTGCGAGCATGTCCTTCCCTCTGAACTCACTCTCAACTTTGCCGATGCCAGCGCCGGAGCGGGACCTCAGTTGTGCAACCCGAGGGAGGCACTGTGCCAGGGGAACTGGATCAGCCAGCTGTGGCAGATATGTAGCCCAGAGGTACGTAACACAGGGATTAATAATGCTGAAACTTGGAACGGGTGTCAAGGAAGGGAAAAAAGGAACAAGGTTAAACTCTGATTAGTTCTTTACACCCATTGGCCTGAAATGAAGGGCCGTCAGTGGTCACATTATTTGCCTGATATCAGGAAAATTTGAAATAGCCTTATTTTCATTCTCTGTGTTCATAACAGTGTGCCGTATGTCAGCATCCTTTGTGTTTGTATCTAGTCCACATGGTGACAAATCACATGCTAAGAAAAAAAAAAAAAAATCAGCATTTTACTCCACCGCATGCATCATACATGCTCTCCGTGCGTTCAACACAAACTCTGTCTCAGTGGAAAAGTGCTGATACGGAGCTTTGGTGAAGTTACAACCAATGGAAGAGCTTACACAAACTCCTGGAGTTCATCTGTTTTGCTCAGGGACTTACAGTATCTGCAAAAGGAGAACGCTTAAGTGTCCCAGAAAAAAAAAAAAAAAAAAAAAAAAACAGGCTGTGGAATTTGTATTTTTATGAAACAGTGAACAGGAACAAATCATATTTTATTGACTTAGTGAATTACATAAAAGAGTTTAATGAGATACGGTTTTGACACCTAAACATAATGCTACAATGAAGCCAAAATGGTTTATCCATGTGTTACATTTTCACATTGGGTGGAGAGCGTATAGAGAAATACCTGTGTTTAGAGATTATAAACATCAAATGGATAATCGGATCATTATTAAATAAATAATAAACAATTAATCCGTTAAATAAAAGACACTCCCGTTGCATGCTGGGAGAGCCTCCCGTGCTCCTGTGCAGGAATGGAAATTAGACAGATGGATGAAAACAGCATGAAAACGGACAAATAAATGGATAGACTAAAGACAAAGAAAACCGAATGAATTATTTCAGGTTGAACCGGCCGCTCGTTTCAATGTATTGAGCCGCTCTTTGTCTTACTCTCCTGATTGCTGTTTCCTCCTTAATTTGCCTCTGGTTCTCTTGTTTAAGTCGCTCTTCATTGCCCAAGACCACTGACGTCATTCAGCTTGATTGCAGTTTCTTACTCTTATATAAACCACAAGGCCAGCGCAGAAAAAAAAAACACAAATCCTTGTCAAAGACGAAAGCTCTTTAGCCTCTTTTCAATTGCGTTGATGCATGGCTGCCCGCGCACTGGACCTCAGACACGGGCTTCATTTGGCCCGAGGAGCAGCAGCCAGTGAATATGTTGGCTTCCACTTCCTCTTCGCCTGCTGTGGCTTTCTTTTCTTTCCATCTGTGATGTTCTCGTCCTTCATTCTTTTTGTTCATCTTCATTCAGATAGCTGCTGATGCTGCCCTATTCATTAATGATGGGTTGCATAAGTAGCTGGCTTTTTTTTTTTGTACCAAATTACACTGTCCTTTATTTGGGTCGATGCCACCATCAGCTTGGCAGAGGGGAGAAACTGCACGCACAGCTGATAAAGACAAGGGACATGTGCTTATATTTTGATGTGTTTTTTGGTAAAAGAAACCATCCTGCAACAGAAATATCACAGATTCAATCCCACAAGAGCAGCAGCTGAAGTGTCCTTGAAGCCCTCCGTCTGTAAAAGATGCTCTGAGTAATGCCTTAAAATGCAAATGTAGATTTTCTCTGAGACCAAGTTGAATCTCTGTAAGGTCACGGTCTAAAAGGAAGGAAAATGCAAACAAATTATGTTGTCCTATGTATCACAGATCCCTACTGTACATACAGGGAATTATGTAACATAATATGGTTATGTCTAGAGTATTGACGGAAGGCAATTGCTCTGAGTGCCTGCTGCCACTCTCTAATTGCAGATAAGCTGAAAATAGTGATGTGGGTTGATCCTCATATTGACAACATACAATTGTCCCAGTTTGAGGCAGGAAGAGAGGCAGGCGTGATTTTCCTTCCCTGCGTGTGATGTGAAGGGCAATCATATAACACAGGATAAAGCAGGGATGCAAAAGGATATAAATATGTGACCAGAATGGAAAGCAACGTCACTCTGGGACACTGGGATCGATTAGACTATTAAGTGGATCTGTATTTGCCACATTGACACGATTTGGTTACGTCATGAATAAAATCTCTGATGCAGTCCTCAGTCCTGTCTGCACATCACTCCTCGGGTCTTTATTGCACCAGGGTCTTTTTAACAGAGAGTTTTAAGATTAAGGCCTAAGACTCTCCATTGCATAATGCTGGATTTTGACTGTGTGTTTTTTTTTTTTTTCAAACTCATTTTACAGACTTAAAATGCAAAGCCAGATGGAAATACAAACATCAAAACGAAACGCTCCTGCCATCGAGGTTAGGTACAAGATGTTTCTGTGTGATCAGACTTAAGCACATGCAGGTAACAGTAGCTTTTACATTCATTTCTCTGTGGTTCATCCATGATTACTGAGCCACAACAGGACACACATTGCCACCACCGCCAAAAAATATGAAATTAAACTAAAAATAAGGGACTAAAACCAGCACCTCGGGAATTCAGCATAGCAGGTTTGTGCTGTGTATTTATTGTGATAGATAACGGGTGTTACAAGGGCAAATGTAGATTTTTATCTGACGTCCTGACTTATATCTGTCTTGATCAGACTGGATCAAATTCCTCAGTTCAAGGGCCAAACTGTTTCGCCCTCTTCTCAACAGCTGCGATCGCATCTGCCCGTTTCAAATATTGGTTGCATAAATGTGCACGGAACATGTTTTGGTAGCTTCGTGGTCAAAGAGGTTGAGGAAGGATAAAACCCCCTTCAGGTTCATGCCGAGACTAATAACCCACAGAATCAATGTAACACTTTTAAATGCCTGTCTTGAGCCTGATGTTTTGATGTCAAATGTACAGATGATGCACTGATAGTGATGGGGCATTCATCATCTCCACCACGTCACAGCAAGGTGGCCTCCCATTTGAAACTGCATAGTCTGGCTTTCAAGTTTCTACATGCAGGTAATTCCACCTTTTGAATACTTTGCAGACACACAAGTTCCCTAAAATTACTGTTTTACTCTGTTGTAATCACTTCAGATTCACACTCTAATGCCAAAAATGCATTCAAAACTCAGAGGGTTTTGAGTTTCCTTGTTAACTACTGATGCACGCTGAGATGTGAGCAGCCTAACTGGGGCTACCTGCTTTGTTTATCCATACACCGGAATCAAAAGCAAGCGCCTGCTCTGTGTCGAGTTAATTTGTGAGGAACCTGTTTGGTGCAGCTTTCAGCCGATCACTGATCTCCTCATTGATCTCTGCTGTACTCGGGATCTGCCCTGTGTCAGTCACAACCACTCAATGACAGAGCTGAACAGAGCCTGGGAAAAAAAAGTTCCTACCACAGTTTTAAGATAATTCTTGCTTTATTTGACAGTCACAGTGGAGAGAGACAGGAAAGGCAGGGGAGAGAGAGGGGAGGGAATGACATGCAGCAATGAGCCTGAGGTCGGATTTGAACTCGGGACGCTGCGATCAGGACTCATCCTCGGTGCATGATATGCGCTCTGATCCGGTGAGCCACTGGGACGCCCCAAGAGCAGATGAAAGGAGTGAATTGGGGTAAGTTAGCTTTGACTTCCAAAAGCTACCAAAGCATATCCAGTACACATCCAGCTGATATTTGTGACGGACAGATATGATTACAACAGTTGATGAAGAGGCCAAACAGGTCCTTTAATGTGGTAATAAACTAATAAATCTATTATATCTTGCACAGGGATGTACACTGCAAAAACGCAAAATCTTACCAAGATTATTTGTCTTATTTCAAGTCAAAAAAGTCTTATTCCTAGTCAAAATATCTCATTACACTTAAAATAAGACATGATCACCTCAGAAGTAAATTGTTTTTAGACAATTTTCACTTGTTTCAAGTGAAAAACAAGTGAAAATTTTCACTTGTTTCAAGTGAAAATTCACCTGAAACAAGTGAAAATTTGCTTGTTTCATTGGCAAAATTCGCCACTGGAAAAAGTGAAAATTCACTTGAAATAAGTGAAAATTAGCTAGAAACAAGTTATTTCTGAGGTGATCATGTCTTATTTTAAGTGTAATGAGATATTTTGACTAGTAATAAGACATTTTTGACTTGAAATAAGACAAATAATCTTGGTAAGATTTTGAGTTTTTGCAGTGTACGTAGAACCAAATGCAAATGTTACCACATCTCAAAAAAATTTGCATTGTTTTGATATAGTTTGTATTGTACATGATATGTCTCTCTCTCTATGCTTCTTTACTGACTTTATTTCCATCACGTACTAAATAATAAATACTACTGATCCATCTGATCTTGACCTGATGTGTATAAATTTGAGATGATAGCCAGAGCAGAGCAGAGGAGGTTCTTGGCCTTGAACACTTTTTCCATTCAGGTCAGCCGGTTTGTGAGTGTCAGGCGACGACCGGCAGCATCGAGGAGCTGAACACGAACCCAGAGAGCAGTTTTACTTTCTGACACCCCGACTGTCTGAAGGAATTAGGAAACCCACCGTGACGACCCACTGCTCGAGTCACCCCGCAGCGTCACCCTGCAACAAATGCATAACAGCGTTTATGTTTTCTGACAGAAATGTGTCCTCGTACTGAAATGCACACACACACACACACACACACACACGCTCGCCCTTCAAGGAGCCGTTGCCGTATCCTCATGTTGGATGTGAGCTCCAAGTACCAGAGCTGTCTGTAGCAGTGAGGCTCAGAGCATCACATGATATTCAAAACCCTGGACAGATCGGTGTCAGAGTCCTGTGCAGCGTCTTCACACCAGTTTATGTCACAGAATAGAGCAATACTGAAACGAGAGGGATATGAAAATCAAAAATCGGGTATGCATTGCATCATCAAATGTTTGTTAGATATGTTGCTTAGACTTACAGTATTGTATGGGGTTAGGGTAGTCTAAACTGGCCGTTTTCAAACTGAGGTTCGGGGACCCCCAGGGGTCCTTGAGAGGGTTCCAGGGGGTCCCCAGCATCCAAGGTCCTCAGGTCCTTCACTATAATTTAACTCAATATGGAATGTATGAACTTATTTATGAATTATTTTAATTGTTTAATTGAATTGTGCCTTGTGTGTTCCTGTTACAACATTCAATCCATTTGTTATCTATTTGTTAAAACTGGATATAAGTAAAAATATCGTTTCATATCAAGGACCCTGGGGTAAAATCTCTTCCAGTGGAGGCCTTTTGTTTAATGTAAGTCAACTTGAGGATCCGGAACATGAGAAAGTTTGAAAACTGGTGTAAAACTTCCTACAGTAAGGCAGTAAGTTATGTTTTTATATTCTTTTATTTCTCCGAGGAGAGAGGTAAAGAGAAGCTGATATTAAGCAATTGAAAGAGCGTCTTTGTCTTCTCGGTAAATCTCAGTGGGGCTGACGGGGTGTAAGATTTCCTGTGAGTGCCTTTGAAAGACAACCACCCTGAGGAGTGTAAGATGGGCTTCAATGCAGAAATCATTGTTAAAGTTTTTGTGGTTCACTTGTGAAAAGTATTGCAGGAAGCCGTTTCAGTGTTTTCCTCTCTAATTTTAATGAGGTCATTAAATTTGTGTATCACTGCATACTTAGCAAAAGGTTCAAAGGGTGCACAGACACACATGACAGAGAGCCTATGCACCATGTAAAACCCCTGCAGCTGTTTTTATTATTTTTTTTATTATTATGCAGGACACTCAAAAACACAGTGTGCATAGTCCGAGCGGCGAGAGAAAACATATTCAGAGAGCAAACAGTTTCATTCTGTCTTCTGGAAAAGCAGAAGAGCAGGGAGAGAAGAGGACAGAGGACATGTTAATCTCTGTAGCTTTGTTTTTTATTGTCATTCCAGAGTGTTTTCGCTGCCAGCGTCATGGTCAGACCTAGATAGACAGAGGGAGAGGGGGCGGGGGCGGACAATAAGTGGAAAAAGATAGAGCAGGTGGGGGTTTAAAACCAGGCGTAAGTCATGCCAGGTCTGACGGGGGGATTAAGAACACCGGGAAAGATTATGAAAGCGGGAAGATCATCTCAAGGCAACTGGAGCTGTACCCCTTTGTGTCAGATGCTGCCTCACACCCTCGTTACACGATGCCCCCTTTCTCATCCTGCCAAATGTCAGGACGCATCACACACTAACTGGCTCTCCTAAGCTGCCTCATGGACCTACTTTTCTCATCATCACAGAAAAAATAGGGCGGCGGACACAAAATACGGTGTCAAAAAGACTTTTTAAGCACCAAATACTTATTTTCAGACAGTACACAATGCAATACTGATGACCTGTTTTAGGTATAGTTTTATTTGCAGGAGAAATAGCACCAGAAGAAATAATCCTCCAATTATTTACAATGTTTAGCTCAGAAAATGTTGTCACTGCCCACTTTTGGTTAACGTTTTAACTTAATTTGAGTATTTGCATGCTCCTTTATGGATTCAGAAATTTTCTACAACCTTTGGGCTTATGAAACCTCTACAAAACGAATTATATAAACTGAAAACTGTACAGTCTTCAACCTAGAGACAAGACTATTTCTTCCCTAGTTCCTTAGTGAGGTTTTGTGATATCTTGTGTTTCAACGCTTCAGATGAGTTGCACGCCTATTCATGTGAATCCTACAGTTTTGGCCTGTTTGCAAAGTGGTATACTGTGCTGGAAGCTGCGCTCCTTTGTGCGCTGTTTATTGCACGGATGGTGCCAAAGTTACATACACCGCACATGTTGCAAAAAGCAATTTGATTAAATCTCCTTCGCCAGCTTGGCTTTAATTCATCCAAAGTCAACAAGAGAGAGGCTCTCTGGAGGGACCGCTTGGCATCTCACCCCAATCTCCTCTGCTGCTCATATTCCCACTTATGCAACAGCTCCGACGGTGTAATCGAATCGTCGGCGCACTGTACAATGTCCCGGGCCAAATGCACTGACATGAATCCAGCGCTAAGTGCCTGCTAAGTGTAAGGCCTTCTTTTTCTGACACTCTTCTTATACACACAGCCACTTTGCTGATGTGCGCTGATAATTGTACTTGTAGTGCTTAAACAAAGCTCACAGCTGTGGTGAAGTGTTGCCAGTAAGCCGTATGCATGTTCCCTTACAAGGAAATTTGCATATGGCATAGGGCAAAGGATCTAGTCACTCCTTAAAAATAGATTTTTTCCATAAAATTACCCCAACAACTGTCTTCAAAGTTAGCAATAATATGTTTTTCCATTGTATGACAGTGTCACATACACTACTCACAAAAAGTTAGGGATATTCGGCTTTCGGGTGAAATTTCAGGATGAACCTAAAATGCATTATAACCTTTACAGGTGAACTTAATGTGACCTTCTGTAAACTTTTGAATGCACATGTCCAACTGTTCAATGTTTCAGTACTTTTTGCACAAGTTGCTGTTCTCTAACAAGGAGTTTAACAGCAAAATTCACATCAGATGTTTGATGCTCCAGCTCATCGAAGTCGTATCATTAGGGAACGGCTGCTGGAGACTGGGGTACCTCAAATGGAGTGGCCTGCACTTTCTCCAGACCTGAATCCCATAGAAAACCTATGGGATCAGCTGAGTCGCCGTGTAGAGGCTCGGAGCTCTGTACCCCAGAACCTCAATGTCCTGAGGGCCGCCCTTCAAGAAGAGTGGGATGCCATGCCTCAGCAGACAATAAGTCGACTTGTGAACAGCATGAGACGTCGTTGTCAAGCTGTAATTGATGCTCAAGGGCACATGACAAGTTATTGACACTGACATTTTTTGTTGTGGTATATCCACCACTGTTGTTGGCTTTTGTTTCAAGAAATTGTTTGAGATGAGGAAATCACCAGTGTATGCTTCTACTTAAATGCCCTACTTTCATGATATAATATCACTGTAGCGTGAACTTTTTACATTTTCCATAAATTTCCCCCAAAAGCCAAATATTCCTAACTTTTTGTGAGTAGTGTACCTGCACATACTGTAGTATCTGCTGGTTGCAACATTTGATGTTCATGAAGGGGTAGGGTTATGCTCATATTGAGTCATGCTCATATTGAGTAACATATTGAAAACCAACATGCCGTTGTTTTATGGCACTATTACACAAGACAGAAAATATAGATGTCTTGTGCATCATTTTATAAACATTTCCCGGTAAGTCATTAGGACATATGTAGTATCTTTGGAAACGCTGGGATCTCCACTAGAATTTAAAATAAAGCTCTGTGGGTTTGAACAAAGCAGTGTACATTTATGAAGATCGACCCATTGATGGGACCGATGGAGCTGAATAGGTGTTTCCTGTTTGTCGTGCGCAGATTCACTGGAAGAGTCGAGGTGAAAGGTCAATTAGAACACCCCATGTGCGTTTTCTCCGGTAATCCCAAGCCTATTATGCAAACAACATGTTGCAATTAAATCACCTTCATCCTTCACCTTTTGTTCAACATTTACAGAGAGCGAGAAGGAAGTCCCGCTGGTGAAAGGTCACGGACGTTTTACGATCAATGGGACACCTTGCTATGTGTTCCACTCCGCTCGCTCTCTCCCACTCTGTCCTTTCTCTGTGGAATGCAAAATGTTTTTTGTGCTGAGAGTCGCTTTTGCAACTCCCCCTGTTTCTGTGTAGTCCAGGGATTCCACAGATAAGGCCGCTATTCTTCTGAACAATGCCGAGTTTGTCCAGGCGTCTTCTGGGCTCCACGTTGTTTGTTTGGCCGTTGACGGAGGAATTTTCCATTCCGTGCCCTCCCTGCGGAGAACAGCTTGCCCCTTATCTTGTTTTATAGACACAGGTGGAAGTGGGTCACCGCAGTGCATGTGACAATGTTTTGATTGAGGCAATATTGTTGCATCTGCTCGTGGATATTAATGGCAAGATGTAGTTTTGTCTAGTGGGTTTCCATTTGTCATGCAGTCCTTGACGACTATCACACAGCTTAAGCACACATGATCTGCTGGTTTGTCTACGCATGTTTATGTTTTTCAAATCTGTGTCTTGCCTTCTCGTTCTGACACATGAACGTGGTTGTGTGCAAATGACTTCTGTCACAATCATGAAAGACTAGTCCGGTCACAAAGCAGTGTTTTCCTCTATGACGTGAAAACATAGGATGAAAATACCACGCTGGGATTAAAAAGTCACACTCAATTTAGCTGCGCATTCCACCGCCCCTCTCTTTTACAGTGACAGTGGCGCTACAATGCAATTTAAAAATAGCACCGTGCCACTGGTTTGACGTAACAAGTCGATCATTCGCCCGGCCTTGCTGGCTTTGATGGTGACGAGACAAAAGCGAGGCGTGGCAAGGAAAGTGTTGAGAATATCTTCACTAGTTATTGATGTTTTATTGTTGGAAAAAAAACATATTGTACTGTTTTCAAGCTGTAAATGGGTCATATCCTTTTATGTAGCATTTTATAGCTGTTTTACAACCAAACTAACCACACAGCGAGCAGGGCACAGGCATGGCAAGCTTATTTGAAGCCATGACCTGCAGAGCTGATGAATGAATGAATGAATGAATGAATTAATGGATAGATAGATAGATAGATAGATAGATACTTTATTCATCCCGCAGGAAATTCGCAGTTTTTCAGCAGTATCCACAGATTACAGATTAAAGAAAGAAAGAAAGAAAGAAAGAAAGAAAGAATAAAATCTGAGTACAACCCAGTGTGCAAAAAGCAATGTGCAAAAAAAAAAAAAAACGTGTGCATGGGTGTATAAAATGTGCATAGAGGTAGGTCAATGTGCAAATTTAGAAGAAATATACAGTATACACAGATGATAAATAGCAGTAAGCAATATAAATGGATGACTCCACACTAGTGAGTAATCTTTCACCAGAAACACAACCCTCGTGTTGGCACCTTTGCACACTCCGAGACAATGGTGGCAATATCAAATGCCGCGTTCACAGAGATGGGTGGAACAAAGTGTTTGTGCACGAACAGAACAGAACAGGTTGTTCTCATCACACTCGCTGCATCGCTGTCTCTCTCCAGGCAGAAAACCGGGCAGATCCGGGATCACACCGCGTCGTGACAAGACAGCTAAACTCAATAAACTCACCGAATAAATGCAACCGGCGAAGGAAGCGGATGTTTAAGTGGATGTTTCTTGTGGCTCCGCACAGAGCAGCTGCTTCATTTAAGCAGATCAGAGATCAAAGCGCGCGCGGCGAAAGGCCTCTGCTTGTGCTGGCTGATGCTCAACAGCCTTTGAAGTTTGCGAGATGCAGCCTCAGAATGAGATAAAAGAGCATCTGCCCTCTTCGCCAGGCCCTTTGAATTTTTCTCCCTCCAAAACCCCTGTATTGGCCTACATCTCCTAAATTTAACTGTGCAGAGCAGTGCCATGCCGGTCCGCTCCTCCCTGGCATCAACCTGACTCCATTAGAGAGGATAAAGAGTGAGGGGGAAGGCAGGAATTGATTGGCTTATGTAACTGTCCAAAATCCAAGGAGACTCAAAACACGGCTCAACTTTCAGAGGCAACAAATTAACAAGCAGTGGCGCTGGTGTGAAAGCGCCACGGGCTGGGTGTGATACAACAGACTGAACTTCAAGTTATGAACATATTGAGTTATTGCTGAGTGTGTTGGTGCATGTGACATAATTCGATAGGACATCATCAAGGCAGATATGAACACACAGTGCCTTCGCTAAGGTGGCTCACCAGGCCGAGCAGTTCCCGGTTACTTTCTAAAGATAACATCGGTGTCATTTACAGTCATAACTGTCTGTGTCTAGTTTGCATTTCCCTGAAGCAGCGTGTGCCGTATGCGAGCACACCCTTCATATTCACCAGTTTTTCTGCCCTCCTGGCGAACAAAGACGAGACTGTGAAGATGACATGTGTTTCAGGGATTATTTCCTGGTCTTCAGTGTGTGAAGAAATTCTCACGCTGAACCCGGACCCAGGGAGACAATGATAGAACAGAGACGTACACATTACAAGAACTGCGATTGATTACCTATGTCAAAAAAATTTTCAAGTCTGTGGACGCATGTTGTATGAGAATGAATGGCAGCACATGGCTTCTTCTGAAGGGAGAAGGGAGGGAGGTGCAAAAAAAAAAAAAAAAAAAAGGACCAGCATTATTGATTAAAGATATAGTGTGCGACTTCACATTGCAGCTCAAAAGTGGCAGAGAGGTTAGAGTGAAAAATTTGACAGGAAATCAATAAACATGACACCAATTTGCAAGGAGGCTTCTTAAGACTTTGGGAACAGTCCTTAACAGGAACTTTTTTTTTTTTTTTTTTTTTAATCCAAAAGCTTAAAACCAACCTGACAAGGTAACGTCACATGTTAAGCAAAACATTTCTCACAGCGCAGAGTCACTGGTAATTTTCTCAGGAAAGTAGAACTCAAAAAAGGAGTGTAATTGTTTACGGCTAGATTACTTCTGGGTATGACTAGTGGCTATGCTTGGGCAAGTTACTGTACAGGAAACAACAACAAAAAAAAATCCCCTGAAGGGACAAATTCAATTAACTTTAACTCCAAATTGTCCTTCGAGCACTGCTTCTGTCCGGGTTTTCAGCTCCCAGCATTGTCTGATGAGATATCCCACACAGCGAGGAAGCCACCTGATATTGACACAGGCTCACAACGTGTATTTCACTGTTACTTCAAGTGTTGATTAGTGTCAATAGATTAATTTGGGTGAGTAAGCAAATCTACGAGGTCTCAAAATGGGGAGTGGCATGGCACAACCCATTCTCATAAGTCGCTCATTAGAAGGCAGAGGCATCCTTTGGCGTCAGTATGAAATGTGGAGGGTGGTGACGATGGGAGAAATTCGGGTGTAGGGAGGTGGTTGGGGTGGATGACGGGCGTATAAGGCACCAAACCTTCAAGCAGGAGACGCAGGTGCAATTCCAGTTTCCAGGATGGGAAGCGTCGGAGACAGCGAGTGAGACGGAGATCACGTCAAGTTCCAGGTTTTGGTGCTTAAACGTAACCGTTCCCTAACCTTAACCAAGTGATTTTATTGCTTAAAGCGAACCATGTGACACTGAGATGCAGTGTGTCACATCCCGTGGTGTGTGTGCCTTTGCTGTGGGTGTCAGACACAGAAGTCAAAGCGCTGGTGGGCTGTTTGGGATTACATTGCAGCTTGAGAAAGGAGCCGCCTTGTAATTTCTGACAGCCGGTGAGTTATCAGTGAGCCTCACGTGCCTCAACGAGGCATTTACAGCAGGTTGATCATGAGAGCGGGAGCCACTGAGCCTTATCATGGGAACCAGAGGCTGATCAGTGGTGCAGACTAGAGACTCGGGCCGTCTTGGCCTCTAATGTTACAGACACATCATATGACAGGAGCCGAGGCGAAGTTATGCACTTTTATAAACACCAACATTCCTCATCTCCTCTTTCCCACATTCTCTCTCTCTGTCTCTCTCTCTCTCTCTCTCTCTGTATCTATCTGTCCATCTATCTGTCCATCTATTAATTTATCTGTTACCCCACACACACAAACACACACCTCTCTGCTCATGAGAACTAATTCATGAGTACATTCCTGATATTCTTAGCTGTATTGAACCACATGAGTGGAATTAGGCTAATATCCGATGATCGAGTTATATAATGCGTCGTTTCTTCTGCACGCACCCGGCACGTAACCTTTATTTGCTTTCTTGACTCTCAGCCAGGCTCAAGGGAATGCTTTCTGATGTCAGTGAACCCTGTGCAACAAGTGGGGGAATCAGGAGTTTTCTTGAGCGGGTCGCTTTACAATAACAAAGCTCATTCCTTTTTCTCTCAAAGTTGCCTCTGGAATATTTTAGAAGTATGCTGGACTTGCAAACATTTAAAAAAAAAAAAGTGTAAAGTGTTTTAAACAGGTTTAAAAAGCACCATTACATGCCTTTTGAAGATGCCTTTTAAACATTGCCAATCGTAGATATTTTAAAATCTGACTGTTTTTGTGTTTGTGGAAAAACTTATTAAACAGTATTAGTATGGCACTACAACTCTCTACTGAAACCCAAACTTAATTTGTTTAGGGTTATGATAGGAGATGCTCTGGGATACATTTGGTGCTTAAAATAAAATTACTTTCTAAAAAGTGTACTAGAACAATTAAATGAAAAAAAAAGTGCAGGTTTTCAAATTGCTTTAATTTATCTTTGATCAAGGAGAAAACACCATCATGTCAGAGATGCATCACTAGCACATAGCCGATACGTGATAAGAGTCCATTAATGGGCTAATACTTTGATATATCACTCTAATCTTAGTAAATACCACACATGTTCCTTTATTTCTGGGCTAAATAGGCTCAAAGTTCTTTGTGAACTGGGACTTAACCCCTGCTCGTGACTCTCAACCTTCATCATAAACTCTAATTTACTCTCATCCTTCAAAAACGCCACTAAACCACAACTTTTTTTCAGCTTTTGAATTGGTTTACTCCTTGTTTACACATCTTATTTTATTTTATTGTTTGCTTACATGTTAATTACTTGTTTTAATCAGTATATTTTCTCTAGATGCTTCGTGTTATGTTGTTATACACTTTCTCCTCCTGGTGTTGATGCTCTGTTGTTTTTCCCCCATCTGTAAAGCGAGTGCCTTTAAATGCATTCTTTATCTATCTATCGAGCTCTTCTACTGTACTGATGAAGTCACACTTCTCCCAACAGCTGGGAGTGGGCGTTGGTCGGATTATAAATCTTCTGTGTAAATGGGATTAGCTGAGCCTTTATGCATGGCTCTCTGAAATAATCCCAAGACAAAACCGTCATTCAGAAAAACACAATCCTCTTGACCACAAGGCTTATATGCTAAGTGTAGCTCGCATTACAAGCTCTCATCTGCATTCAGATTACTCTTAATCATTTTTTTTTTTTGAAGAAGAAGAATAAGTTTCCTGTTGACATAGTGTGTGCAGCCCGGGTCAAATTTCCGATCAGGGACAGTAAAGCATATCTTATCCCACTGAGAACAGTTTTATAACTTTGTTAGGGACTTACCTAATGCATCAGCCGACTTAAAATAATTACCACATTAAACTGACTTCCTCACTCCTTCATGCTTGTGGCTTGTGTCATAGCTCTGCTTGTTTTAATGTCACCAGGCAACCAAAAAACACCAAACACACCAAACTTTAAGAGATTGACGCAGGGGTTTGTACCGGCTGCACTGATAACACTAACAGTCTTTGTATAGTTTTAAGCAGATCTCCTCGCAGCTCATAATGACTTAATGGAGTCCAAAGAGAGCCCTGCAGCTTGGCTTTTAAGATGGCGCTGTCTTGGGAAAAAGATGTTACCTTTGGGCCTGTGTGTGTGTTTTTACAACGGGAGACGATCCCTCGAGGCCTGGGAGTATTTTTGTGTTGTAAGTGTTCCCCGCAGGAGGATCAAAAGTGAGCCGAGCTGTTCCCAGCAGCGCCGTGTGTGATCGTCTTGGACTTTACCTCCTATGGATACGCTCAATCCTTGGCTCGGGCTCAAGTGTGTCTGGCTAATTATAGCAGCTCGCCAGCGGAGATGGCTTCAAACATCTGGTGTTATGTGCAGTTGTTACTCCCTCGCTTCTGGCATGGCACCTGCTGGATGAAGTTCACTCGGAGACACCACCTTGTTTTTGTTATTAAATCTGCACTCTCTGCTGTTTTGCTGCGATAACACGGTACGAGGTCACGCCACTGGCTCTCATTTCACGGCTGTCGGATGAAAACGCTGTCCTGTATCTCCAAAAAAACAAGAAGTCAGAAACATTTTAACCCCCAGGCTGTGGGTTTTTGAAAGCACACATGACATTTGAACGGGTATAAACTCGCTCTGGGGTCGTGAAAATTTCCAGCACATAAAGGGAATAGATACTTTCACATTTGTAGATTTTACTTTTACTTTTCCAGGGAAAATCAGAGCAAGATTCAATACCTTTTTTTTGTTTTAAACAATACAAAGGAGTGCAAAGCGTCAAAGCCATGGTGGTTTGACATTATTCCTGGGACAAAGAACGAAAGAGGAATGTGAATAAGTAGAAAGTGGTGCATTAAAGGGGATGTTTTTGAAAAAATAAAAAGTGAATAGTGTGTTTTTTCCATACAACAGCAGCGATTTGTTACCACGACCTTGGTAAAAAGCTGGTAACTGTGCCAGCCAGGCTCGGGAAGTGGCGGTGATGACGGGGGATATAGCTCACACTAGCAGAGGATCCAGGCGGATTTGGGTGGAGATAATAGACTTACAGATAGATCCATGCAGCGAGAGCCCCTTTTTTTTTTTCTCAATGAGCGCTTTAATCACACGGCTGACTCGTGTGGAAACCTGCCAGAGGATCACAGATTCAAATGGTGTTGCGCTGTGATCACAGCATCGACCTGCCCTTTTAATTAGTGTCGGAAAATTCCAGTGCATTCCCACTTTCAAGCTCAGCGCTGACATAAGCCATCCACACCACAAAAAAAAAAAAAAAATCATGATGACTTTTAAAAACAGTTGATGTTAAATAGTTGAAATTAAATGATCATGACTGGTAAGGCAAAACGTGATGCTTCCAATCAGAGCTCACTCTCATCTGTGATCTGTTCATGTGCAACTTCCTACCTATAGTGTGGTTTTTATTAGATTATATTATCCCTGATACATTTTATGACTTTAAAATTAGGGCCACATTGGACATAAATACGATTTATTTCCATAAACTCTAATGTCTAACTGGGGTCTGTATGTGTTGCTGGTTGTGGCTGCAGATGCACACAGGCGGCAGTGGGAATAGTCACTGAATGGGAGTTCTTTACATTATGTTTCCATGGTTACTGCCCACTCACCTGGCTGTGGCTGCAGCTGATTGGCCGATGGCAGCGCTCGAAGTAACCGGATCTCCACCTGACCTGAAAAGCCTCTGCCGTGTGGTGCTGGACACACAGCTGCAGCAGGTTGGGAGTCAAAAACAGGCTTGGGAGTAAAACTGTAGGAGGGGTTCAAGTAATTAGGTTACCTTTCCCAGTATACCCAGTTACATTTTAATAAGTTTGAATTTTACATAATCAGATTACTTTCTGAATAAAAAGGTGGAGTTACGGCAAATTTAATGGGTCAAACATCACTTAAAAATAGGCTAAATGATCAAAATCACTCTTGCCCAAGTGCAGCGGATATGAGGTGACAGGGGTTGGCAGATTAGGGAGATTGTTCAAGATTATTCAGAAACCAGGAAAATCCGCTGTCGCCTCCTGATCATAAGGTTAATTTTTGAAAGATACAATGATTTCTCAGCAATATAACATATGAGCTGAAGTGAGTCTGAAGGAGGTTTGTCCTGAGCAGTCTGCCTCCAGGCCGCCGCAGGTAACAGGTAGTTTCATGTTAAACAGCCTGTAATCCCAACTATTAATCCCTCTGACTCCTGTAACTTCATAATCTGATCTCACTTCCAAGCACCACTGACCCTGCTGTGAGTGTAACTAAGAATAATCCATATTATTTTTCACTCATGATATCGAACCAGAGAAACACAGGACAATACACACACACACACACACACACACACACACACACACACACACACACATGCATGCTCACACAAGTTGCAAAACTGATCAGTACTAATATGATTTGGTGTCATTTCCCCCCCTGGTTTGCCTGGGTTTTAGAAAGATGTGCAAAATTAAAGTAATTAGAATAATTTGTAAATGAATGTGATTACAAGTGCAGAGCGTAATGAATGCCTTTAATTAATTACTTTTTTTTTGAGTAAGTTACCTAACACAGGTCAAGGAGAGCATGCGCTGAGAATAAATGGGCCGCCAGCCTAACGAGTTAAAGGGATTAGCTCACTGACAAAAAGAGAGGCATCAGGCCCAGTTCTCAGTCTGTTTTGAGGTTCCTTCACCGTAAAAATCAGAGGTAACACGATGACTCAAGTTGATCGGCTGACACGTGTTGATCACAACATCTAAAGGAATGCAGTTAGGCAAGTTGTGAGATTGGAAAACCCTCAAGGTCGCAGCTTGGGCAACTGCATGTAACTGCTTTGGCCACACAAGGGAGACACAAAGTAGTGGTATTCGTTGTAACGGGAAACTTTATTATACCTCATGGGAAAATTGGTTTTCCAGTGTCAGTATATAGTACCTACAACAGAATTATGAAGTAAGCAGAGTACAGAAAGTGCCTGTGTGTTATTCCAGCTGGACTAAGTGAGTTAGAGTTTGTTAAGTAATATTATGGCACCGGGCACCATAGAGTTATTATTGTGTTTATTTTTAACCAGTGAGACATGTAACCTTTTCCGGGGAAGGTTGAAGAGCAAACTTTGTGTAGAGACAAGTTGTCAAAAATGATCAGCTGGATGTGATGAATGTGATTTGTCTTAATGTAAGGGAGACGTGCTTTCACATGAACATGGCTCCCTATCCTCAGATGCGTGATGCACCATAGACAAAACTGTCCAAAAACTGAGGAAGATAATCTGATAAAGGTAGTGGTGCAGTCAGACATGAAAAGTAGAGCGGAGGGCTGATGAAACCATCGACCCAAAAGCCTCTCTCTTCCAGCAATTGCATGTAAAAGGATTAAAAAAAAATCCCTGCCACCATTAGCCACTCTTAATTGATTTCCTGGTTGAGCCCCCGTGCAGATCAAAAAATGTTCCACACTCACTAATACGTGAGTTTTCCGGCACTGGCGGTCCATTAAGCCCGGGACAGCTTGACTCCTCACAGGAGATGGAGTGACATTGTGGCTTTGGTTTGAACAACACCTACAGGTAGGCCGAGAAACAGCTGTCCAATTAGCAGCCGCGGCAGCAGACCAGTATGTTCTGTGCCGGACCACCTCCCTCTAACCTGGCCTGCTGTCAAACTGCCTGCACTCAACCCCTGCCTCCGCCTGCCTCCTCACATCTACATCACAATTAGTGCCTGACTGATGAAGCGATAATCACCGCAGCAATCAAATCAGGCCTCAGATCCGGCACAGGCTCCTGTATTGTGCTCGGGCCCTCCCTCCACGTTGATGCCGCTCTCATGAGGAGCATGTGAGCCAGCGGAGAACGAGACCCAGACGGAAAGAGGCTCCGCTTGTTCCCGTTTCGAGTCCTCCAGCTGTTACCGGTGGATTCCTCTACTGTCTGGTGCTCCGTTATCCCATCTAACCGCAGCTAAAAACCACTGCACAGGCTTGGCTTACGGGGCCCGAGCGGGGTCAACAGCGCACTTTGGATGAAACAAGTTAATCTCTCGTCGGCTGCTGTGGAATCTGCAGAGGTGGAGAGAGTCCTGCAAACTGCTACTCAAGTAGAAGTACTGCTACTTTGTTGATATTTGACTGCAGTAGAAGAAGAAGTTGTGCAGTAAAAATCTACTGCAGTAAAAGTGTCTCATTTCAAATGTCCTGGCAGTAAAAGTGACTGAGCTCCTTTTTCTCAAACAGTAACTGTGTTCGCTGGGATCTTTTCCATGCAGTTAGAAAAGGAGGAGAGAACACGCTGCAAAGTCTTTTAAAGGGGCATTACGCTCAACAGATGAGGGTTGACTGAAGTGAAAATGTGGTTCTCACTGTCAGGCCAACTCACTGATATTTTTCCTCTTTTTTTCTACACTTATTCCACATTTTTGGCTAGTTGAGTCTAAGTGGTCCTCGCTGCCATTGACCATCTGCAGTTTTTGATCGTGCAACTTTTATTGTGAAATTTGGGGGGGAAAAAAAAAAAAAAAAAAAAAAAAAAGTAGAACCAACAAAGTGGAAGCAGATTCCTCCTCTCACCTCTGCTGACTGAGCTTTTATTGTGAAAGGTTCCACAATCTTCCATTGATCATTTGTTGTCTGTCATGGATCTAATTTAAAATGTAGGACACAAAATGATGAGCCATCATGCCAGCCAGTCACTTTCTTTGTCACAATGCATCATTCGTCCAAGTTTGGTCAAAACTGCACTTTTAGTTGCTGGCTGTGTTAACTACTGGGGTACAAAAGCCACAAAATTGGACTCTAAAGGTACACTATTGCCAAAGGGGCGGAGGAAGGTAGTCGTTGACTCAAGTAATTAACGTAATTCCAAAAGTAAAGTAAACTGTAAACTCTCCAGATTAGAAATATCATCTATAACATGACAACAGTAAATCCTGTTGGTTTTCCTTTGTAAACACATAAGAGTATAATATGAGATTGACTGTTAACCTAAGTTTTGGGTCCAGCCTTGCTTCAGGTTAGGGTTATGCTGCACATCATCCTCCCTCCCTCCCCTTTCTATCTCTACTGTCACGGTCCAATAAAGCAGAAATGCCAAGAAAATAATGCCGCTACCCAGTGGCTGCCACGTTTTGTATACTGGGGTTTATAGTGAGCTTTTGTTTAATAGTTTTCTGTTTCTTTGTAGGTTGTAATCTGAGTGCATCCTGAGATATATCATTTAGGTTGAAAATTTTAACCTTCAAATATAGAGCCACCATTGGGCCAATTAGCTAGATCTGTGTCGGTAGTATCAATAGTATGGTAGTTAGGGGCTAGGGATATGTTACTTCTTAGTCATATGGTTGCCATTAGCTCATTAGTGTAATTAATGTGAAAATGCATCACACAATATTGTATAATAGAAATTCTGGCCTTCAATAATAATAGCCCCACTGGCCTAATCAGAAGATATTTAAGTGTCAAAATGCATCGTCTCCCTAATTTAGTCAAAATGAGAGCAGTGATGTCTGAAATATCACCTGAGACACCATGTTGTTAGATGGACTGACACTGTGTAGAGTTACCAACAGTTCTCTCACACCCAGCGATAACAGTCAACATTTAATCTGCATGTATAAAAAAAGAAACTTTCACATTTTGATTACACCCAGTGAGACAGAGAGGCAGCTTAAAAAGTGAGGAACATTTTAGCAGCGCGGCCGCTCAGATCGTATCAGAGTGTTTTTCCATCAGCCGAGACGGATCAGATTAAGTGTGTCAACGGCATTTGGATAAAAACCGTGCTCTGAACGTGAGGATATTTCCAGATGCCCAGACGCATCAGTCACTGTTCTGTCAGCGTGGCTGTGATGACCCGATGTTCCAAAAAGCTCATAAATCTTGTTTGTTGCACTAATTCAAAAATGAAAAGGAGGATAAAATGCTTGTGATGAAAGGTCATACTTTATGACGGAAGTTGCAGACACTTGATGTGCTCCCGGCAATTTTATGACCTGCGATTCATTCACGTGCTATGTGGGAAAAACACCAGAATCACTTCTAGCAGCAACTGTGCAATAAAAAAAAAAAAAAAAAAAAAAAAAAGTCACGTCCCATGTATTGCTTTTTATGGGAAGCACTGTGTTGCGTCATAACACCGTGGGCAATATTTACATGTAGGATAATGTTACTGCTGTTGATCATAAAAATACTGTTATCACTAATACTGGTGCTGTCCTTTTGGAAACACCCTTACAGATAGCGCTGCATGCACAGAGAAATGTTCTTGTTTTATTAGCTTAGGAACAAAACATTTTGGTCCAGCTGCTCAGCACATGCTCAACAGCAGTGTCCTGGAAATACGAGGTTAAATTCCAGCCATGCATTTTGCACAACATCCCTCGATGTGACTAAGGCCGAACTGGAAAGCATCCTGCTGAGTAATGCCGCCGATGATGACAGAAAGGAAGAAAGTGTTCACATGTAAAGGACACATTGTACTCTGTGATCTGTAAGGCCTGTCCTCACTCTGCACTGAGCACTGATTGCAGCCATTCATTCATCATTGGATTCCAAGAATAATTCTAGTGGATTGACGGTGTGCAGGGAGCTTGGGCGGGCATACCTGCAGAGTCATTGTGCAGGCACGATAAGGCTATTAGAGAGGGATCTTGGCTCCTGAAATAACCTGGACTTAGCTGTCCATTGCGCCGCTGAGAGAGAGAAAGAGACAGGAGACGCTGCCTGGGGAGGGGAAGGGAGGCAGGTAGGGTGAGGAGGGATATATGATGACACATGGTGGGAGGCTCGGATAGAGAGCAATAAAAAGAGAACATCCCGCTTCGGTACTGCACCGTGCTAAGAGGCTGACTGACTCACTGCGCGGTGGGAAAATCATGTTCTGGAAAAGTTCTTAGGGGATGATACAGCTAACGCACTTCCCCCCGACTTACGTACATGCAAACAGTCATAAACAATGTTCCATAGGCTCTGAATCTGCATTTGCTATCAGTCAGTGTCTGTCCTGCAGCAGCTCAGGCACAAAACACAGGAGCCTTAAGCCTGGATGCTGATTTACTTTGAATAGAGTCGTCTGATGAGGTCCAGCTGAGGGTTTAACTAAAATCCTGGATTTATGTCATAACAAACGTCAGAAAAAGCTGGGATATTTGTGGAGAAAATGATGCAAAGGGATGGGAGGGTCATGGCCACACTTTGGCCCTTGCCCCAGAGTGTAAAATTTCATCTCAGCAGGCAGGGATCAAGCAAAATGGACGATGCTCTTGTTAAACTGCATCAAACCTCAGTTGTACTCAGACTGCAACCTTGTGCAGCCTCGCAGATCACCGCAAGGTTTCATAAGAGTCGCTGGGAGCTGCTGTATGTGTGAACCAGCTGGAGCCTCAGCTGCACCTCCACTCTGTTTGTGTATCTGTCATTGCTGTACAATCCAGATTAAACCGAACTGTGGGCCCACTGGCATGAACGTGCATGAGTACACCGAGTTAAATGCACATGCATGAACGGAAGAGAAATTCAGTTCACTCAAAACAAAATGTGACCAGAACTTGCATTTTTTTTTTTTGTTGTTTTTGTTTTTTTTGCTGAAGTTATGACATGAATGTGTGGTTTGTTGCAAAAGATAGAACAAGCTCATCTTGCCATTTCTTTAGGAAGAAAATCCACTCCCTCAATTGGCTGCAACCCAGATATTTTCATGAAAAACTCACAAGTATAAATACTCATTGGTTAAACTTAGGGTTTTCAAAGTTTTTTGTAATCCAGACCCCAAAGCCGACTTATGTTAACCTGTGGCTTTAACCCATTTGAACTGTTTTTGCCTTAGGCGCCCTGATTTGAAGGTTGAATGGGTCTTCTTGTCCACCTTTCTTTCTCCATTATAACTGGAGACATTCCTCCAGGCATTTTATTACCCTACAAGGGGAACTAACCCTACAGGAATGTATTACTGTACGAAACTCCTAAACCACTATGACAGGCAGTAATACTAAATAAGAAAATCCTTGTGTTTAACTGGATTTACCATTCGTTTAAAAGGGCCTTAAAAAGCATTACGCTGAACTCTCTGATACCTGCAGTTGTACTGACTGATGATTCAAAGTGGCAAGATTAAAATAAGATAATCTTTATTGTCTTCAGATGTGGAAATTTGCCTCCAGCTTCCCAAGTTGGTTGGAACACATCATGTGAAATCACAACACATACAATAATAAAAGCACAACATGCACAGTACAGAAAACAATCACGGACATGGTTCCAGTTTAGGAGTGTTTCCCAGTTTAGCCGAGTTACTGGATTTGGTATGAAAGACTTCTTGTATATGCTCTCAGTTGCTGCAGCAGCTCTAGAGCGTCTTCAGTTGTATGAATTCTTTAAAGAGGGGATGAACAGGATCAGACACAATAAAACATTTTCAACAAGCCCTCTGTAAACAGCCTCTAAAATGTCCTTGTTTATATCATATGGATCCAATTTCCTGATTAGATGCGAGCGCTGCATTGCTTATTAAGCCATAAAGTTAAAATAGTCACTCATAATTTTTGTACTATAACAATTCCTAGTCATTATGGTGAAATTAAATCATCCTTCATTTGCCTGAGGATGGCCTTGAAATCCCTTAAGGGCTCCCTGGGGGTCCCTGGGCCCCACTTTGAGAACCACTGGGTTAAACAGCCACACACCTCCTCTGACCACTCAGGGAGAGGGCAACCTCCTGCTCACCCTGCCCCACCCTGCAGCTCCTCGTCGGGCGCAGGCTGACCGGAGGGTGCAACACAAAGGCATCATTCACACACCCAACCTCTGCGGCCCACCGCTGCTTACATAACCTCCAACAACAAGACAAAAAAAACAAAAAAAAAAAACAATAAAAACAAAGGGAGAGGATGAATGTGGTCCAGAGCTGGAAGGGGACATATGATATAACCTGAGAGGGTTTCAAATAAAACACTTAGGGGTGGAGGTGTGTCTGTAAGTCTCAGCTGGTGTTCCAAAGAGCGTCAGTGCTGAACAAATCGCAGCGCGGTGACGACAGTCTGAGTGAACCTCACTGTACCGACACTCTTAGGTATCTTACGGCTCTTAATCTGTCGTCGGGTGGTTTGTGGACTCGGGCCACCTGTCTGATACAGGTTAAATTGATCCGTCTGTCCTCTCTGCCATCAGCTTGACTTGGACTCACTAGGCACCTGTTGTCCCAAACCCCAGTTAATACTTTATTTACTGTACTTTAACTGAGTGAAGACTTTCATTCCAGACTGAACATCTACTCTGAAATAAATGCTGACATCACAGTAAAGTAAGAGCTGTTTAAGACTTTTCTCCTAGGAGACGTAATGTATCATCAGATGATTTAATGCTTGACCAGCCTTCACCTGTTTATGTTTTTGGTATGAGACAGAGCTGGCTCATGCATCATAACAGACAGCGTCCAGATTAATCACAGGGCATGTTTTCAAAATTGGATTTCAGACAGAGATCAGGTTATGATATGTCTGCAGGACATCGTCTGGTACATGTGGACATAATGCCTCATGTGAGACAGTAAGGGATAATCTGTTTACAAGGTACAGCTGTGCCATATTTATAGTTGCTACACTCTGAGGTAGTGTGTGTCCTGCTGCAATCTCCCTGCAGGCAGGCTCCAATTTTGTGTGTACAAAACAGAGTTCCTTCAGTCACCAGGTTTTCCCGTCAGAATAAAGCGAGGACTTGAGCGGCTAAAACGATCAGTTTGTTTTCCAGCGAGTCCAGATGCAGATTTTGAGACTCGGGTGTCCGTTTGCATGCAGAGCGCGCCAGCTGCCGTGACAGTCGGCATCACAGCAGAGGAACAAAGCTGAAATTCATGGCGGGTGTCTGGTGATGGTGGTGGTCACAGCAGACAGACAGCCAGTGAAGGCTCCTCTATGGCCTGTATTGTTGTGGAGCGATGAAGTCTGAGTCATCGACCACGAGCTGGGCGGCCTCCTCAGCAGAGCCGCCCCTGTACCAGCCTCACCGAGCGATGGAGGCCTAAAAGCATTTTTCAAATAACTCGGTATCACAGCTGCGTGATAAAGGTGATGGAGCTTTTGCCATCTGGGCCCTCAAACCGTGGAACAACCTGCCTGATTCAGTCTCTTAAAAGACTTCTTGCAATTCATTTTTTAGATAGATAGATAGATAGATATACTTTATTGATCCCAACCAGGGAAATTCTGGTGTTCCAGCAGCAACAGTTGAACATACAATAAAGTTAAATAAAAAAAATAATAAAGGCTAAATATATACAATAAAGACTATAAAGACTAAAAACTAAAATGTACAATAAGGGCTAACCTAAGGAAAAGAGATGCTTTTTTAATGCTTTGGGCCACCCTTTCTTTCTTTCTTTCTTTCTTTCTTTGTCTCAGATTTTTTATTCTTTCATTTCTATGTCTTCTTGTAAAGCACTTAAACTATGCTTTTACATCTTGACCTAAATGCATAATAATAATAGATGATAATGGATAAGAAGAAGAAAAAGAAAATGAAAAACGACAATAACGATAATAACAATAATATTAATGATGATACAATCTGTGCAAACTCTACTGTTATATCTTTGCTTGATGATGATGTCATACCAATAATGATGGTAAGAAGAAAAATGATGATGATACCCACTGCTATTCAGAATAATAAAGGCTGAATTGCGTTTGATAACACTCCACACAGCAGACAGTAAATATCTGCAGAGAAATATTCCCAAATTAGAAATACATTTCTTTGATTATTGCATGTAATGATGCCTGTGGGCGATGGCACAGACTGAAGTGCTGGCAGACAGATGAGCCAACATCCAGGTGAGTTCAGTTGGTTCACGGCACACACAGCCCTCAGCCGGACTCTACCGCCCCCTAGCGACTCAACCTGCGCATAAATAAACCTGACGTCACATCCGCTGCAGCCCAGCTCTCTTGGATCTACTGCTTGCCGCGGAGCGCTCAGGTTTGTCACAAAGTATCTGTCGCCATCTATTAGAAATGAACAAACTTATTAAATATGTAACATTGAGAAATAGTGACGCAAGTACTGAACTGTGAGGAAGTAGCTGTATTGTTCTGAAAAAGTTGTTTCAAAGGGTTAAAGTAGCGATACGTCGACGCCTTTGCAACTCTCACGCTTGCATGCATTTGTGAGATTTTAAACTGCTGTTTCTTATTAAATATATTTTATGTTTTCCTACAGACTGATGGTGAACTACGGCAGCACAATGGAAAGGTAAGACTGAGGATTAGTCATTATGTTATTTGTAGTAGTAATGTGCCTTAGTCCAGTGAACATGTGGAGCTGTGGGGTGATAGAGCACGTTGGTCACTGCTGCATTAAATCATGACTGTGTCTGAGGTTGTAACACAGCTGCAGTGCTCTTGAGCCCAGTTTTTCCAAACTCATCTGAAATTATAATCCTGATCTTGATTGGAGTAAGTCAGAGAATTGGTGAGCTCAAAGCTGATGCATCAACTTGATTTTCAAGATCAAAATTGGATTTGGCGATTGGAAATTAGGTTTCCAGGTGGGTTTGGAGCTGGTTTAGAGAGATTACAGTAGACCTTGGTTTGTACATTCCCATAAATGAAAGTGGGAAGCGGAAAATGGGAAGAAGGTCAAGCTTCTTTCACATTTTTTGGTGTAGCATTTTGTCCAACAGATGCAAAGCTAGAGGACGATTAAAATGCTGCAAATTCAGCTTTTGAAATCTTGATCTGACCAACATCTGGGACAGAATTGTCCAATTTGACTTTGTTTTGGAAATCCGGGTCAAATTCAGCGATATCAGGGATTTGACTCTCTGATCCAGATTAAAAGATTTGGGAAAAACTCGTGATGTGACCTTTGGGGCTGAAAACCTGCAGACATAATTACTTTTTCCTCCGCAGTAAATCTGAGGCAATACTTGGCTTCATTTTGGCATTTCATCACTCAGCAAAGTTGCATATTCTTCTACAGGACCAAAAAGACGATGCCACGTGTTGCCCCGCTCAGAGCCCCTGACTGACATCTGATGCTGAGGTGGGAGATTGACCACCAGGTGTGAAGTCAGGTGAGTTTACACCAAACTGACTTTAAACGGAAGATTTTATGAGCTCACATCGCTGTATGTCCACTTTTAGCAGCTTTGTCTTGTCTAATTTTGTGCAATACTTGGTCATGCTCTACTTTTAACACAGGTTGTATGCGCGTGGTGCTGGATTGGGTGCAGATTACTTATGTACACCCAATTGTATATTAGCACCACCCACCCCAAATGAATATAAATGTGTTCATCTGTAATAAATTTACCTTTTTAGAGCACCTTTTTGGCAACACAGTACAAAATGCTTTACAGAAAAAATGGATAAACATAATTCCAAACATTTCGGCAATATAAAGATCACTGCTAATAATACAATTTAAAAAATATGTAAATAAACAATAAATTGAGATTCGTCAGTAGCTACTCTGGTTTTGGTTTAGTGAGGAAAAGAGTGAGATGTGTGCAGACCTCCAGCGAGGCTGAGCCTGCCGTGGCTCTGTCCTTTCCTGTAGTGCCTGCTAGAGAGATGTTGGGGCTGTTTGAGGCCCTGCTGTGGCTCTTCACTGCAGGGTTATAGGTAAACCTCACACAATGTCATTGTAGGTATCATGCCAAATGAAATTTTTTTGCTTTATGTTGTTGTCGCCATCAGATCGCTGACTGAATCCTGTTTTTGTTTCTAGGAGCAGAGAAAGTCCTGACTACCTCTTCTGTTTGACAGACGTTGGTCGTATCAAAGCCAGGAGGTAGGTTCAGGCCGAGATACTACAACATGGCTGCCTCATTACAGTCGCGTTCTTATTTAAGCCAACAGTCGTGGCCAGCTACCAGTTTGCAAATGGACAAGTTGTAAAAACTTGTCACACCAAGTGTTAAGAGAGTGACGGTACGCCTTCACAGCTGTCAGTGTGAGATGCTGAAGTGGTGTTAATTGACAGCCTTTTTGTTTGTTCTCTGTAGGCGCCATCTGCGAGGTGGAGGAGCGTGAGGAAGATGAAGCCCATATTTGGAAAACCAAACCCGCCGGAAAATTCCCAGTGTGATGCACGAGTTTGGCAAGACTGAAGCTTTTTGGGCACCAAATAAGACCTGAGGATGTCTCCTGCGTCAGCGTGGCTCGCTGAAAGCACCAGACAGTAGTGTCGTTGTAGTGACAACTGGTAGGCCTTATACTTTGGAGAGATGAGGTGTTTGTAAAAATGAAAATATGAGCAGTACAGAGTGGTAAAATAGACCAATCAGTTGCAGTTACAATTTTTTGGAGAGGTGCACATGAACAAGGTTTTTCCTGTGGTTAAGGTTAGGTGAAGTGTGTGGGAGGCATTTTGATGCAGAAGTGTAAATTGACCATCAGTGTTACAAGAGTAAGATTTAGGTTGGAGTGGATGATCATGGAATTGAATGCAACTCTTCTAGACTTCACAGATTGTTCTGTACCTGTATTTCATTAAATTGTGGTAATCCTGCCTTGCTGTCTTTTTCTTCATTCAGGGCCTATGAACCACTGGGTAACTGCCATTACATATATTTTTTAGATTAAACTCATCACTAAATCATGGTAAAACAGTAAGGAGAATCTTTGCTTACCTGTGAGTGACAAGTTTGAAAAATTGTAATTTAATTTCCCAACAAGTCTGCCATCATCTGACAAAAGACAAAAGCTGCCGTCACAGTGTCTGCCTGCTTTAAAGAAGCATCAAATGGTTGCTGTTTAATAAGGTGTTAGCTTCCGATTCTTTTGTTGAAAGCCCAAGAACAGACCGGAGTCAGTCTTCAATTTTCTGATGCAGTATTTATGTTCACATATAAAGCAAGGCAGCGCTGGTCTCGGTGTGACAAAGGCATGGTGCAATATTGGAGAAACTAGGATATATGTATTTTTAAAATACTGAGCAATGATCACTGGTTAACATTTCCCCCTTGAAACAAAACCCCTTCTGCCCGTTCATTTCCAGCTGATAGAATATTGCATTTGGTTTATTTTTATGGCACACTCTGCAAGCCACATGGCAGGTGTAATGTCGCCAGAGATCCTGTAGAGGGCGATAAAGCTCCATGCTACTGCAATGACTGAGCGTTTCAGAGGCTGTAAATCACAGTGATTAAACTGACAGTTACTTTTGAAGGTGTTCCACCTTTAATACACAATTAAAATGTAGAAACTGTTGAAAATCCCAGTGTGTCAATGTATCAGCCGCATCACGTGGTCTACAGTTGAATGCTATATGCCTCAGGTTTTCACTTGTACCAATGGCATTTAAACTTTATGAGGTAATATTTCTCTGAGGATTTGCTTTTGCATACGGTTTTATTTTCAGGTTTTCAAGCAGTTTACTTACAGAGGACAACATTTGAAACACTGATTTAAAAAGAGGAAAACCAGGAAATGACATCATACTGATGATGACAGACAGCAGCTTCTCAAAAGACAAAACGTTTTTAACAATAATAATACTAATTTCTGTTTGAATATGTTATGATATTTGTCACTATAAAGTTTGGAGTTACTGTCCGGTGCAAGACTGCTGCCTCCTCAGTTGGCTCGCTGCAGGTGGATGACTGTGAATGTAACGTCCCTCGCTTTGCTAAGGAAAAAACAAAACAAAACAAAAAAAAACTTACCGTCCCGGAGCGCACAGGGCATTCACTTTCGATTTTGTTCTTTACCTGTCAGACTTCATGGGAGTCAACCAAGAAATATATTCAGGCAAGTAGCATTTAAGTAAGATAGGGCTTGCCTTATCAAGCTCAGAGGTAGGTTGTTACTTTGCTTCTGCTTTAAAATAATTTCTGTCGCCTTTATGCCTGGAAATCTGGATAACTCCCATAAAGAAGCCTTTTTTAATTTCCCAAAACAGTATTTCTTATCTAGACCGCATTTTATTCCTTCTGCTGCTTTCTTTAGTGACGCCACGGCCAGCAGGCATAACTTTGAAATATTTACTACTTTAATATTGCCTAACTTGTTTAAAAGCGGAATTTACTTTCACTTTCGATTAATGTAACATGGGCCGATTTTGCTGCCTAAAATGTGAATAAATAGAGGCAAAGAAGTGCAACGGGGTTTGACAGTCAGTGTTAATGACAGTATTAGACTTCACAACAAATATAGCCCATAAACAGAGTATATGGAATATATGGGAATATGAGGGAATATAGGCTGCTCATTGGGTGTGTTTACGTTTGCCCTGTGTTGCAGACACTGACCATGGAGAAACAGGGAAGCAGAATCGAGGTTTTGGGAGTCCCGCATGCATTATCAGCTGACAGAATTAAAGATAAACTGCTTATTCATTTCCTGCGACCCCGCAATGGAGGAGGGGAGGTGCTCTGGGTGGTTTATCCGACCAGCAGTCCCGGACAGGCCTTCGTCATATTTGAGGAGCCGGAGGGTGAGTTATGGAGCAAATAGTCGATTTCAGGACGGTGATGCTGTGGTTAAAAAACAAACAAAAAAAAAAGTGGAATAAACAACAACCAAATATATAAATCATTTCAAGAAAACTTCAGGTTATGCATTCCTAAGAGGGGCATTAAGTCATCTGTTGTCTTTGTCGACATCTAGTGGCGAATAAGAGGACAACATCAGTTTTTCCTGCACAAATCTCTGTCTCCAAAGGGAAATTTGTCAGCACTTTTTTTGGTATAGTGAATTGTTGACTGATTTAGCTATTTGGTGCATTTCCACTGACACTGACCTTAGCCAACCCTAACTACCTTATCCTTTAGATGGAAGTCCAGGGTTCATACCCCACTTTTGATGATTTTCCCTCCTTCCATTGTGCTTTTAACTTTGTAAGATATCTGGCCTATCCAATCAGGGCACAGAACCAAGGCCCAACAAGGCAAATGGTTGTGACACAGTTTTTAAGATTTCCAGTTGTGTGCCGGTGCCTCAAGAGTCTGTATGACCACCATGAATCTAAACTCTTTCATAATCCGAGCATGACCTCGTATCTAACATTTGCTCCAGCCCTGAGATCAAACCTCTCACCCAGACATGAAATATTTGTAGACTACATTTAGACTCCTCACTAGGTCTCCTTGTGACACACTCGATAAAAGCTTGAATATCTGCATCTTTAGCTCCTCTCAACCAGAAAAACTGGTTCTAGTTGGACACTGAGGCAGCTCGTCCTAAAACAGAGTTCAAGCCCAAAGCGAATTTGAAAGTACAACATCTGAGGAACAAATCAGTCACTCTTTGGAACTGATTTGAACTTCATTTAGTATCAGTTTAATACTAGGATGCATTTTGTGAATTTACACGCATATTAAAGGAAATTAGCGGTGTGGTCTCAGGGTGATTATGTCTTTCAAAAAAATGAAAATGCTGCTGCTCTTGAGGAGGGAGAGTTACAAATTTGTTTACAAATGCATCCAAACCCCCCCCAAATTTTAGGCACTTAAGTGTGGAGTATCAGAGCAAGGAGCTTGTCTTTAATTAAAAATTATTATTATGACATGACTTCACCGGAAGTTAAAAAAAAAAAAAAAAAGAGGCAATTTTGACTTGTATGGGTTTTCATGAGGGTTTGAGGTGAGAACAGGTGCCTCTGCGGTGGCCTGGGTTATCCAGCCTAGACCCTTCGCTGCAGGTCATCTCCTCTCTCTGCCCTGTCTCTCCTGTCTCTCTCCACTGTGACTGTCTAACAAAGCAGAAATGCCAAAAAAAATCATCTTCACATCCCCATGAAATGACCTCACATGACCTCTACTTCCTGTAAAACTGAGGATCTTAAATAGTGACATTGTCCTGCACTCGTGGTTTTAAATTAAAATCGCAACCAATAAAATCTTCACAAATCTTCAAATCCTCTCTCATCCACCTGTCCCTCCAAATAAAACTGTGCTTCTCTCCCAAACTGATATCCTATTGGTTTGTACTTGTGAATGATCCCTCCCTGCATTGTCCAAACATCCTTTTTCAACAGGATCTCCATAAATTCAAGAACATAAGAGTCCATATCATCAGGCACCAAAAGAGCCTCCAAAACAACAAATCACATCATACATTTCATGAATCCATACAGTGAAAATTTTTAAAAACAGTTTTTAATCAACCTCCTGATTTAAACCAGCGCAGGTCATCAAAACCAATCGCCACCCCGAATAAATGGTTTCATCCTCTTTATGCCCTTAATCCTCAACAAGGAAATGTTGCTGTTTTGTGCCTCCATTAAATGTTTAAAGTGAGGTGGTACTCAACATTCTGGTTTTTCATTGCATATTTGTGTTCTGAAAATCTGTCCTTTATCTGTCTTTTAGTGCGCCCTGTGCAAATGCAATGGCATGCACATGTGAGGCGATACACAATAGAAGTTGTATTATAGTCTATAAAATGTCTTTGGTGATATTTCCTGTTTGTTTTAGAATAAATAAATGTCTTGGTTTGCGAAACATTGGCGTCGTGGTTGCAGGAGTGGGATTTAGAAGTACCAGAGGGTTTGTTTAATTAAATGGATGCATTATTTTTTATAAGGCGATAGCTGTGCACCAACTGCTCTTTTATGGTTGGAGCTGTCAGATCTGTTTTACCTTGACAGTTTTTGGTGTTATCTTCCTAAAATCAGTGTTTTTCTTCCCTCAGTTGCTGCTTGTGTCTTGCAGCAGAGTGCTCACATGTTGAAGGTGGATAAAGAGCAGTTCCCTCTGAGAGTTAATGCGGTGGACACTCCTGAGGTAACTGTACATGCACAATTATGCTTATCTAAAATGAAGACAGAACTGATTAATCACTAGCTTGCTCAAAAATGCCTGTGTGTTTTTGTGTGTTGTTCTGTCGGTTTATGTTTGCTTGTTTGGTCTCTTCCCAGATGGATTTGCCAGTGGAGGCCACTCTGGATTTGAGAAATTTCCCTGATAAGGCGGAGGTGCAGCAACTCCTTCACTCACATGGATTTGAGGTGACTAAGCTGAGCAGAGATCAGGTGCGTGTCAGTGGTTCGTTCAAGCAGCTCAGAGCCGTGAAGGTCCGTTTGGAGGAGCCTCTTCACTCACAAACCCGAGCTCAGGTCACCCAGAACTCCACCTCACCCGCTCCCAGAGGCCGCCAGCTTTCCTCCGGAGCTATACCCAAAAACTACACCAGTGACAGGCCCTGGGAAAACGGCAACAGTAGCCCCCAGGCATCTCGAAACAAACCTTTGCACGAGTTTCCATCTCCCTTTACTAGCTCCTCGTCTATGGCGTTCACCAATTCACACGGCCACCCCGACTCTGCTGAGTACGGAGCTTCTCAGTCACAGAGACAAGACCATCACCCGTCCACAGCTGTGTCCTTTCCCATTGGTACAGATGTTATGGATTATGCTCAGCGCGTAAGGAACAAAGACATTTCTGAAATCTTACAGAGGAATAACACTAAACTAGAGGTGTCCCAGGTGGGTAACGATTTGAGCAACGTCTCTTTATCTGGGAAAAATGCAAAAATCGCCATGAAGGAACTGCAGAAGTTTTTAAGCAAACTAGAGAAAAGCCTTCGCACACAGAAAATCAACCTGGAGGACCTCGATCATGACACTAAGGTGGATGTTGCTAAGCGGATTCAGAAGTACAAATCTATTTATAACTCTGTGTTCATCAGTCAGCTTGACGATACAGTTCGTCTCATCGGGCCGTCTGCCGACAGCTATGAGTTAAAGCAGAGGCTTCTGGGAAAATCAGTGGATCAGCCGCTGGCTATGCTCAGAGGGAGGACATTGGACAGAGGCTCCAAGTTGAGGAGTAGCTCTCTGCCCAGACTCAGCGATAAGCGGAAAGCAGAACGAGCTCACGGTGCCGTCCATGAACCACTTCCTGCTGGCGCCCACGGTTACTCTCCGTCAAGGTATGAGGATCATAAAGAGGAAGGTGCTGAGGCTGAGCCCACAGCTGGGGCTGGTCAAACCAGACTTTTCAGGAGAAGAAGCCAGTCGACGAACCTCGGAAGAGAAAAGGAAAAGGAAGAAAAGGAAGCCCCTCACAGGCACGAGAAGGAAAACAAACAACTTCCTCCAGGATCATCCAAGATGATGCAGTCACTCAAACAAAACCAAATCTTCAATCAAATTAGGCAAGGGTTTAAGAGACATAAAAAGAAATAATGCATAAAGAGGCCAGTGAGAATAGTGTGTGAAGGTCAGCAAAACCAGAGCTTGACTTGTTGGGTTGCGTTTAAAATTTTTTCTAATACTTATGGATGATCTGATGCCTCAATAAGTAATTTGTTTGAATAGATAACGACATGACGTTAAATTTGTCTAAAACTCAGCACTTTTAAGTAGACGCTGACTGATTAAGTGTAAAATTTTGATTGGTAAGTCAGATCCATGAATGTGATTCTGTAATTCTGTTTTACTCACTGCCGTCTGATTTTTTTTTTTGTTAACACTCAACACAAGAAATGAAGGACATGACTAATCCAACTGAAGATTATATCACATCCCTGTTGATTCGCGCCCACTCTTCCCATATATTCCTTCAAGCCTGCACACCTCTTTAATAACTCACTCTAACACTGCCTATAATTTACTTGCAATATTGATGAAAAGGGAATTTAAGCGTATTCTATGTTTTAACTCACTGTGAATCACTGTGTAAGAGCAACAGTTAAATGCCTAAAAAAAATCATACTTAATCACACAAACGACATGCTCGATCCATTTAAGCCATTAAACAAATGTAATGTTGGCCTAATAAAACATCTGAAGTCAACTGAGGGTTTTTGGGGTTTTCATTAAATGGTAAATTGATACCTGTTTCCTTTTTCATCTCCATATTTGTCTCATGTTCTGCAGTCTTCTCAGTGGGTATCTGGCAGTACTTGTGGGAATGTACAGGGAAAATCAGGAAATTTATAAATTCTTGGGACAAGAATTTATATAAAAAATACATATTGTAATAGTAACTAGTTATTCACCAAACGAGACCAAATTTGTTTTCCATTGTGTTCATGTTATGTTCACTTCCTCCTCAGAATAAAACTGAATATTAAACACTAATCAGCCCTCCGGATGAGAGGTGTGTTTAAAATTTGGGTACAGATGTGAAGGAAATTCAACATTTTAGTCGCAGAAAGTCATGAAAACGTGATGGACTTGTGGCAGCCCTGGTTTTTATTCTAGGCCCATTCAGTTGTCATTGTCACAGAAACACCTGAACGCAGCACGTCGATGCAGGCAGAGACAGATGGGAGAGGAAGTTCGAGTTGCCCGTCTCCTCCCTCCCTGCACAGGAAGTGAGGCAGTCGCTGTCAGTCGACTGAAGTCATGCTGAGAGAGGAAGTACTGACGTGTGATTAGGATCTGCTAAGAAATGGGCAGTTTACAGTGCGGTTAACAATAAAAGTTAAGACAATATCGTATGGTGGAGGGTGCTACGCAGTGGGTATACTGTAATACTGGATGCAGGTTTCATCACACAGAGAAGACTCTTATGTGAAATGGTTAACCATGGAAAAACAAAACAACAAAAAAAAAAACAGGCCACTGAGAACCTACTTACAGTAACTCTAGTGAGGGTGTGTCTGACCCAGAAGCACGGCATTGCATTTTTGATCAATAAAAATTTGCAATCTTTTCAATGTGGCCTGATGGTGAGGTCAATTTACTCATACCAAACTTTACTTGTACCAAATCTAATTTATAAGAAAACCATGCAAATAGGCTCTTAGTAATAACTATACTGATGACTTAAAAGTTTTGTTTGAGTAAGAATATCACTAGTGAAGAAAAAATCCTGCACACTGGCTTGACTTGCGATAGGACTTTATTGCAGGCTGTTTTGAGCTCATTCTAATAATGATAATTAAAAAAGAAACTAGAACAACGGCACATCTTTGTTGCCTCGGCAAACAACTTTGCTTTTGCCACTGCTGGTTTGTTTTTGTTTGTTTTCTGTGTCTGTCAGTGGGAAATCAGAAACATAAAATATTCATTAATACACAGTTTTGGAGGCATAACTATGAATCAAATCGCCTGTTTTCAGGATGAAGAAATAAATGGGACCTAAAATCTAAGTGGCATGGACTCTCTCGGTGCCCTCTAGTTTTTGAATGGAAACTTTTTTCAGGGTTTTCATACAAAGCAGAAGCTCCTCTTTATCACGGTATCTTTATATAAAACAGAAACAACACAGGCCATCATTGTGCTAGTCATGGAAAAACACATCTGAGTCATGTTCCGAGCCGTGTTGCTCGGCCTGTGCTGGGAAAGATAAGCCCAGCGCTGCTGAAACATGTTGGCCGACTGCCTGCAGCCCATGATGATGGGGATGAAGAGGTCAGGCTCGCTGTCTCGGTGCATTTCCCTAATTTATTCAGACCTGGGAATGATGAAACTGAACCGAAACGGTGCGTAGAATCACTCTCGCAGGGAGAGTGTTGTCGTCTGGAATTAAACTCCAACCACAGAGGTTTATCTGTGGGACTGGATTCGCTTTACAGTATTCCCGCTGTCATCCCTGTACAAACACATGCGCCATCTGAGCTTAATCATACACACCTTCACACCAGCACGTCTTATCTTTGCATTACAAAGTTGATTTTCTGGACCTTCTCATTCTGACTTGGAGTTTCCCAACTCCAGCTGGGCTCTGCTGGGAGTCTAAACCTCCAAAGTTTAGGACAAACGTTATGGAAGACGGATGCCCAATGCCAAGTTAAGAAAGGAAATGCCATGATCCTTCCCAGGAGATAAGGGTTATTTTCTACCCCAAATTTGCAAGGTCTGGTCTGGTCTGGCGGCGTGTCAGCACTGCCTTAATGTGGAGTTTTTTTTTAAAGGAGAGGGAAAAAAAACTAGAAAATTCACATGAAGGAAAGGCGGAGGCTGATGGGGGGGAAAGCAAGAGAGGCTAACGGCTGTGCCTCGAAACATTGAGGTCTGAGAGCGCTGTGGCAGGAAGAGAGAGAAGGAGGAGGATGCAGAAGTGTGTGTGCGCATTTAATGATAGCTCTTGCTATTTATATAGGCGTGCGCGATGGTGTGCGCACACACACAGGCTGACTGACAGCATGACGTGCTGCAGCATGTAGACCACAGCTCTCAGTGACTTGACTCAAGCACACCCTAGAATCCACAAAAGAACACAGTTACGCCACACCCACTGCACACACACACACACATGCACACACACACACGCACACTGCCTGCACTACCGGGCCCCAGACGTTTACCATACTTCTCTTTCTTCTCCCTTGAGTTGCTTTCGTTCCCTCTTGCGTCTTGTCGTGTGTGTTTTGTCAGTGTGTGAGCTCCCATCTGTGTGCAGCGATGGCCGAGCTGGAGGGCCTCGAGTTCGGGAAGTCAGACTTTGTCCTCCTGGATGAGGTGACCATGGAGCAGTTTATGGAAAATCTCAAGTTGAGGTAAGGCCTGAGACGCCGGTAGAGAGGAGGAGAACAGATGGGTGTGAGAGATGCAGGGGGGGAAACGCTACACACACACACACAAGGGAAAGAGTCTTGTAGGTCTTCATATCACTTCTTAGAACCACAAAATGACTGAAAATAAGGTGTGTGGAGTTTAATGTTGTAGTTTACGGTTTCTGTTGCCGGTGTGAAGCTCACACAGACCACAGCCGGGTTTTAACAATTTGACGTTACATCGCTCCTGACCACTTCTTCAAAGTGAAGCAACGGGAGAAATTAGCGTGAAGTAAGCCGAAAAAAAATGAGTCATTTCTGCGTCAACTTTCCCGCTCGCCCTCAGGGTTCGGATATGAACTTGAAGTTGATAGGATCATCAGTGCAGCTGTCACAGTATATACATATAACAAATCAAGGATAAAGCAGCACTTCGGTTCAATGAAACTGAATAACCTGATGGATCATTTGACCTTTTTGATGGCTTTTCTGGTGTTTTTTTTTTTTTTTTTCGTGTCGGGACATCTTGCAGGGGGTTTTGAATGAGTCAAGTGACCTTCTTTCTATTCTCTTTTGGTCGTAGTGTCAGTGTATCTGTTCAACGCAGGGATTTTACACTTCTCAGTCTCTCTGACTCCAGATGGCTTTTCATCCCCAGACGTTCTCACTTCCTTCCATGTTTGAAAACAGCTGTCGTGTCCTCACTTTGGACGGACACATTACACAACGCGAACACTTTTTCCCCCCCAGCGGTCACCTGACAGATCGGTGGACTCAGACAAAAACTGAAAATTCAAAGTAACGTGAAGCGTATTCTGGATTTAGGGAACTTCAAAACAACTCCTACCTCTCCAGCTGACACGTGAACAGCAGATGGCTCCAAATTAACATGTGTGCATCACTTATTATTACACAATTGCTTTGTTTTCTTTGCCAAAGTATGCGGTAGGTACCCCAAGGATTTCACACACACGACTTGATCAGACTTGCCCGGTGACACATTTGGACACACAGGTGCAACAGTGTAAGCGGTGCAACCAAAAAAACATTGTGCTGCCGACCTATGAGTTCAGGCAAACTATGGGATTTCCCTTTTTCTTTTTTTTTTTTTTTTTTGCACCTGTACTCTTTCCCCTTTTTGTTCATATTGGTCGGTGGCCACTGCTGCCATCAGGGAGGGGGAGTTTTTGCTGTGGTTCAGTCTGTCAGCAGGATGTCTCGAAAACATATGAAGGGATCTCTTTAAATTTTGTGAACAGATCAGTTTGAGACCAAGGAATAATTCGTTCAATTTGGGTGATGATCTGAATCTGGGATTTCTGTCATCAGGCCATTTTCATTCATTTATTTTTCTTTTGCTATAACTTCGCCACAAATAGAGGCTTGACGTCACATCTTAAGTCTCCTTGATGTCGACTTAAAATTTAAAGAGGGGGAGGAGGGATTTGTTTGGGTGTAACAGCAAATTAGAAAATAGTTCGGTGTGGGCGGTGGGTTTTTGCTCTCCAAGTGTGTGCCAGCGCAGGGGTTTTCCAACTTTTTCATGTTTCAGACCCCCTAATTAACTGTAATCGAGTTGCAGACCCCAAATGAAGTGGTTTTTGCCCTGATATGAAAAGATATCTTGGTTTGTGCGAGTGTTAAAAGCTCTAGATGCCATACCTGATCACTGACAATTAAAACAAAATGTTAAAATAAACATCGGGACACTTTCTAGTGAACGATGTTAAAGCGGAATATAACTGTTATTCGTTTTTCTGAGGGCCCCTGGAAGCCCCTCGAGTCCCCCAGCCTCCCTTTGAAAACCCCCTTTCCTGTGTAAATTAGTTTTAGCGTCACCTGGGCCTCAGCTGAGCGGCACAGAGACGTAGCAGAGTTCATTACATCACCAGGAAAGAGACGCAGGAGCTGTCGGGTTCAACTCCATGTTTTATTTGGTACCAAAACAAACCGCACTCAAGGGTAAACTGCAGCGGTGTGGGAACAGGAGGAACGTTCAGCTGCTCAGATGTGAGTTGCTGTGTGTGTGAATGTGTGTGTGTGTCGGTCCCAGGCTCCCTCAGCGTTTACCTTGATGCGCGCACACACACACACACACACACACAGGGAGAGATGAAGCAGGCACAGGTGCACCATGTTGACCCGACCGAAACTCAATCATGGCCTTGTTTATTTATTTTATTTATTTATTTATCCTTTATTTTACCAGGAAGGTCCCATTGAGACACAATGTCTCTTCTTCCAGGGAGTCCTGGTCAAAATGGCAGCATAAAAAAAGTTTAAAACACAGAAGGACACCAATTACACATAGACACACAGAGGGGGACCATTACACAAAGACAAAGCCTATATCAGACAATGACATTGTTCTGTAAGGACAGTATTTAACAGACTTTTAAAAATATGAATTGTAGGTAGGGAATCTAAGTTAAAAAGGCTTTGCGGCTCATTCCATGCATGGAAGGCAGATTTCCCCAACTCTGTCCGTGGAGAAGGAGTTTGAAGAAGAAGCTTATTTGAAGAACGTGTATTATATGTTCATGGGCGCAATATTTATAAAAGATAGATAGATATTTATAAAATTTATAGTAGATATTTTTAAAAATAAGATTTTCCTAGAAAAACTGATGCATAAAAATGGTAAATGGGTGCATAAAAATCCACCAGAATGCAGGAAATTATATGTAAGATACTCAAAATTTCCAGGGGGAGGACCCCTTGACCCCCCACTAAATGTGTCCCCCCCAATGTCTAAGGGAAATTTGCGCCCTTGTATATGTTTGATGGCGGATGGATAACAGGCTGCATATGTAACGGGGTAATTTGAACATTAAGGCTTTAGCTATAAAAATTAAAAGATGTATTCTCCTTCTCAGATACAGTGAGAAGGATTTATCACACTTTTTTTTTTATCACCCGGGGGGTCGGTCCCGCCTCACGTCCTGAACCCCCTCACTTCAGTGTTTCAGCTGCTGATTGGCCGAGTGCTAATTAACCGAGTGTGTCGGCGTCAGGGCCCCGGCTCGCCGGCCCTCCCACTTCATCCAGTGAACACGAGGTTACACAAGAGCGAGATGGCAGCTCCCCTCCCCACCGCAAAGTCTTACACTTCCTGCTTTTGACGCACACACTTGTGTCACTTCCTGTCAGATTAAAGTTCTTGATGAGAAACGAAGGTGTTTTCGTGGGAGGTGGTGTGATCATTTATCACACTTTTTTTTTTTTTATCTCACACCGATGGGTGGTAGTTCTTTTATTATTTATTTATTATGCATGTATTTATTTAGATTTCTCATTTTAGCATGTGTGTTTCTGCGCCGCCTTCACTGAGTGAATGAACAGATGAAACAGCGAAATAAATTCATAAATTCATACACACACATCACACACACACACACACTGAGGTTTTTCAGACATTTTCAGGTTGACTTTCATGAAGCCCTGAACCATTTAAAGTGGAACCATCACATGAAGAGATATTTGACCTGTGTTGAGTAGTAAATTGTTTAGGTGCCATGCAGGAATACAGATTATTATAACCAAAATTAAAACTAAAAGTGGGTGTGAAAAAAACATATTAGCTGACTGAAATAAAAATAAAAACGAAAAGTAGACTTTAGAAAAAAATGAAAACTAACCAAAACAATATTTTATACTTATAAAACAAGCTAAAAAAAAATTAAAAAAAAAAAAAAAAAATGTCTTTTGTATTTATCTTTGTTTATTTGGTTAAATTTGTCAGCACACAGTGTTGTGTTTCTACTGTATTTCCTATTCTGAATTTCTTAAATCTTGTCGCTGACAAATACCACCCTTATAATAATAATAATGAAAAACCTAAAACTAATACTGAAACCAAGAAGAACTAAACTTAAAGTACACATTTTTAATGAATAACAACTAAACTGAAACAGGCAAACCCACTCTGGAAACTAGACTGAAACTACGCTGAACTGGAAACAAAAATTTAAATCAAAATAAAAAATAAAAAAATGAATGAAAAACGCAAAACTATAATACCTCTGACATGAACGCTGACAAACAGATTCAAAGTGGTGAAACTGACACATGATGCCACGATAATCACACATTTGTTTTTCTTGCATTGCCGCAACTTGTAGTGAATTAAACTGTCCTGGGGCTTTGAAAACTACTAGTTTCATTTATGTTGACTGTTGCACCACTTGGAGCGCTTGGCTCAGAGGCGTGAAGTGTTGCAGCACAAATCTGATGGTGCAACTTTGGTCTGTGTGTCTTGCACAGGTTTGAAAAGGGCCGCATCTACACGTTCATCGGCGAGGTGGTGGTCTCCGTCAACCCGTACAGGCACATGGACATTTATGGGAAAGAGAACATCGAGGCTTACCGGGGACGGGAGCTGTACGAAAACCCTCCTCACCTCTACGCCGTGTCTGATGCAGCTTACAAAGCCATGAAGAGACGGGCCAAAGACACCTGCATCGTCATATCAGGTGCGTCTCTTTTGCTCCCCCTAACCGTCACCTCCTGCTCTGCAGTCCTGCTATTAATAAACGTGTCTTGCGTGTGGCCTGACGCTGTAGGAAACGTCTCAGCACCAACTCGGAAACCCTAAATACAATGCCAGTTTCACTTCTTTTCTCTGTTGACCACACAGACAGGGCTACCGTCACTATCATCAAATGACACCAAGTTAACCTACGGGTGCTGAGTATAATGAATCTGCAGTGTTGAGGGGTCACTTGTGCATTTTGTGCACCGGCTCTCGCTCAGGTTTTGCAGTTTCATGTCTTTTCTTTGTTGAATGAAAGCTGTTTCTTCAGGTTTGTCTCGCAAAACCACACTCGTGCGGTTTTCCTTTTCTGGAAACCCGAGTGTGAGCCAGTGCACAAAATGCACGAGTGAACAACTTTAGATTTTTGTGACCCTTCGTGACTGCAGATTCGTTATTTTCAGCACCGGTGGGATGACCTGATGTGATGCAGATGGGCTGTCGTCGGATGAGAGTGACAGCAGCCCTGCTTGTGTGGTCAGCTGATGGAGGATAAATAAAATGTGACAGGATCCAGTGTTTCCAAAGATCTCTTTTAAGGGTTTATGTTGCTGTATTAGAGTTAAACTATTTTGCACATCTCTCATTTATGCCTCCTCTGTGACATATCAGCCTCCTGTGGGTGTGCTCTGCAGCGTGCACTTTGCTTAAATTGGTGTATTGGCCGTTTAATATCAGATATAAATCAGTGCTGTCTGCTGCTGATACAGTGGGGCTTCCTCTTTGATCGCTGTTGCATAGAAACAGTCTGTGAAACTGCAGTGACCTGAGTGTATGAAGTGTATCTATCTCCTATTTATTTTTATTACTATTTTATTACTATTTATTGCTTATTTTTATACATGAGCCCGGTCCTTGAGTGCACCTGGATTTCGTTGCGTGTTTGCACAATGGCAATAAAGAAATCTGAAATTCATCCTGGAAGATCCCACTGAGATACAAGGTCTCTTCTTCCAGGGAGTCCTGGAAGATATTTAAGTTGCTCTGCACACACACATTAGTCTGTGTTTTAATTGGACAGTTTTAGTGATGGTCTCAGTGCTGTTTCTCATTTTTTCCACCCTGACAGGAATTACATTTTTTTTAAATTATTTAATTGCATGAAAATGGTTTAACTTAAATACATTGAAAATCATTTATCAGGGTCACAGAGGCTGTGTGTTATTACTTTTTTGGCTTCAACTTGCAGCGTGTTCATGTTCAGTCTGTGGCCAAAGAGAATGGCATGTCTGCACTGTGCATGCATTTCTGCTCTGCCTTTCTATCAGTAATTTAGCAGATATTAAAATACACATTGGTAATATGAAGCTATAAAGACAAGTCATGTTTTAGGTAACACCTTCACTCCCTCTGCACATGTAATTAATGAGAGACTGCAATAATATCACGATACACAGCTCCAATTTCTGCTTCAGCTGAGCAGCGTTGTGATTTCCTTGTGTTTTTTGTGTTAAAGGTGAAAGTGGGGCAGGAAAGACTGAAGCGAGCAAGTACATCATGCAGTACATTGCAGCAATCACAAACCCGAGCCAGAGGGCTGAGGTGGAGAGGTGAGGCGCTGAACAGACGTAAGATAATTGAGTATTAAGGTGATGGAAGTCGGTGACTCAGTGTTGGAAACCGAAATGCAGAGACACTGATTGTTTTTCCTCTCAAATCAAGCAGGAGTCAGTGGTTGTTACCATGCATCATCTCACTTTCTTCATGTTGTGTCTCACTCTATTCTCACTCCCCACGTGTTTCCATCATTGCTTACCCCAACGTGATAAATCAGTGTGAAGAATGTGCTGCTCAAGTCCAACTGTGTGCTGGAGGCCTTCGGGAACGCCAAGACAAATCGCAACGACAACTCCAGCCGCTTCGGCAAGTACATGGACATCAACTTCAACTTCAACGGCGATCCCACCGGGGGCCACATCAACAACTACCTGCTGGAGAAGGTGAGAGGATGATAGCAGGTGTGCGGACAATGGACCGGACTCCTTTATGGTCCCAGAGAGAAAAAAAACACTGCAAAAATAAAAGTGCTCTGAGGAAAAGCACTCAAAAGTTTCTGCTCGTTTGTAGTTTTTGAGATTACATCATTCCTTCTGAGCATGAATGTTTCATGAAGGTGATGAAAAAGAGGTGTGAGGGAGCGCCTATGAATAGATGTGCCTGTGAACTAGTGTTAATTAATAGCTCACCTGGGGCTACATGATGCTGCTGTATTTATCCTCCCTGCTAAAGAACCGTCTGGCACTCGGATCCGGTGTGAACGATGGTGCCGTGATCCATCCTCAGTGAGCAGAAATAGCCTTACAGTCTGTCTCTGACCCGTCTCTCTCCTTGTCGGCGGTCAGGATGAAGCTGCTATCCTCACACTGTTTTAATGGATTGGTTTGCAGTGAAAAAAAAAAAAAAAAACGGAGTAAATCGCTTTAAAAAAAATGTTAAAAACAGCTGTTGGTGATGCACGCCGCATTTCAAGGCCTGTTTTGTTGATTTGTGTGGGATTTTTTCTTATTCTAAAAAATAAAAGGTTAAACATAGTTGATATGAAAACCAGAGGTGGAAAGTAACATTGGAAAGTGCATTTAATCAAGTTTTTTTGTTTTGTATGCAAAACATGAATATGACAACAACAATGTAACGCTGAGTTTAAGAATGACTACATTTACTTTTTATACTTCAGCACAAGGCCCAAACACCCATATACATTGAGAGGTACTCACTGAGTCTCCCCCAATGTTCAGGCACTCCAAAAATGTCTCCCCCACAAAATATTGCTGGAATATATTAGCAATTCAATGTTCAGGCATTCCCAAAATGTCTGTCCCCCCCAATGCTGAAATGATGGTTTTGGCCCTGCTTCAGCACATTATTGCTAGAACTCCTTTACGTTTACTAAAGTAACATCTTTCACAGTAGCTATAATGAAGTCAAGGATTTGAGTCCACCTCCCACCACCGAGTCACACTGAAACACTGGAGTTTGACATCACAACATCTTGACGTCATGCTTTTGTCAGCAGCTAAAACATGAACCGTATCCACCGGGTTTTGGTGTCCGTTGCCATTTTACACCAACATTCAGCCACCATACAGGGAGAATCCACTCATTTGTCCTTCAGTGGAAAGTTTTTCGCTCTTGCTCTTATTACGCAAATACGCCACGTAGACGTACAGCCCATAGGTGAATGCAACAAGTCCTCTGAGGGTCGTCAAAAGGCATTCTGGGAAATGTAGCAAACCACTAACTGATGTAAAAGTGGCCGAGGCAGGTTGAGGGAAAGTTAAAAAAAATACAGACACAACACTTGATTGCAAAGCTGCTTAACTGGAATGCATTGAACATGAAAGACTGGTGTAAGTGGGTGGAACTTTCCTTTAACGCTGTGACGTGTTTTTTCCCCTCCAGTCTCGGGTGGTCCAGCAGCAAAACGGCGAGAGGAACTTCCACTCGTTCTACCAGGTAAACGCTGACGCTCCTCCAGCTCCTGGATTGGCTGTAAAGCACACTGTGGATGTCTGATCAAACAAAACATCAGAGTATCAGGATATTTAAAGGAACTGATGCACATTTCACCTGCAGAAAGACAGAATGGTGCTTTAATGTCAGCTGATAATGAAGAAAAAAAAAAAAAAGGATTTGAGCAGGGATGTAAATCTTTGGTTGAGCAGAGATCGAGTTTAATTTGTGATTCAGCTGGCGATTTGATTTGAGAGCAATTTCGGAATCACTCAGTTCAATTTGAGTATGTGAAGCACCTTTTCAATCAGGGACTTGATTCAGCGCTTTAACTTTGACATCAATTAGACTATCCTTGTCTTCTTAAATGTGAAGAACAAAAAAACAAAAAACAAAAAAAACAAAAACAGACGTCAGACCTGCTGATGAATTCCAAAATCCTGGCGAAATGTGATTTGATTCCAAGTATTTCACATCGATTCAGGCCAAGGTCGAATCAGCAGAATTCATAATCAATGTTATCGAAGCACTGAAAGAATTGTTACACCAATATTAGCCAGTAGTTAAAGTGATAGTCCATGACACAATCATACAGCTATAATTTCACAACACAGCAGTTTCTCAGTCGATCTATAATCCATTTATGAAAACTTTGATGTACAGCAAAGGATTCGTTCTGTGTTTCATGATGATGATTTTTTTTTCATAATTAGAGGAATAACAAATGATACTGTGACTGATACAGATTTTAAACAACAACAACAAAGTGCACCCCCTACAAAAACTCAGAGAGTCCCGGTCCCGCCCACACGGTGTGACTGACAGGTGATGTGCAGAGACTCCACGGCGCTTAGAAACACCGCGTCCAAAAATAACCCTGAAAAGCAGCCGCCATGCAGATTACACTTGAGCAGCTGCTGTGTTCTGTGTTTGTGTCTCTGACATTCGACTCCGCTGGCTGTAGCGGGTTTCTCGCTCACTCTGACTGCGGCGTCCTTTGGGTCTTCACAGCTGCTGCGCGGAGGCTCTCCTGAGATGCTGGAGGCGTTTCACCTGCAGAGCAACCCCGCTCTGTACGTGTACACCAGAGAGGGAGCCGAGTCCACTGTGAGTCCAGCACCGTCAGCTTTTACTCACAGAGGAGAAAAACCAAAGCACATATTAGTGAGAGGAACAGAAAAAAACACTGAAATGAGTTTTTTATTAATCAAACAGGCTTTTCTTTTTATCCTTTCTCACTCAAAACTTGAAATCTTTGTTTTTTCTTTGAGCACAAGTTCATGACCTTTACCAAAGAGCCCCCTCTTTTTTCTTGCTAAAGTTAGTTTCAAGCTCTGTTGAGTTAACCTTATAAAGCCTGAACTATGAAAGAATTGGCAGAAAATTCCAATTTTTTGTCCTATAACAAAATATATATAGATAAAAAATAAAAAAATATATATGTTATTACACGACCTTTCTGGTGTATGATATATGATATGTACTTGAAGTGCCAATGGTATGGTCCAGGGTGAACAGGGGAAGTGTCCAAAGGTATACAACAGTATTTTGGTCAAGTATTGATTAAACTGAAAACGGAAAACGGAATTGAAAATGTGTATCATATATGATACGAATGGCTTTATAGGGTTAAATTTGAGTTTTGAAAAAGTACAACCCTTGGGAAATTACACACAGTGTTGCAAAATGACTGACTGCACAAATTTATTTTCAATTTTTTTAAATGGTGTCTTGTCAAAATACCTAAGAAAACTGTACCACTTACATCCCTTATAGTTCGATTGCCTTCAACCAGTGACTTTTTTCTATAATGTGTGTGAAGAATGGGGCTTTTCACGGTTATTTTGATGAATTCTGGTTCATCTTTGCCGTCAAAGTCAAAAATGTGAACAGCACCTCCTCTCTTCAGACGTCCAGTAACGATCGTTCAAACCACAAAGCGGTGATGACGGCGCTGGAGGTGATCGGCTTCTCTAAAGAGGAGATCGACTCCGTTTACAGGATCCTGGCCACCATCCTCCTTCTGGTATGTGACAGCCATGTTGGTTCAAATGAGTCAAAGGAACAGTTCACACAAAACAACATAGTGCAGTCTATCCATGCAGACAGTTTGTGTCCTCCCTGTCTCCCTTCGCTCACAAACCACGGGGCTGGATGGGTTTTCTTTTGTGGAGCTCCAATTGTTACAAATTTACATGTGAAAAACTCGACGGCAGAAGCTCTATCCAGAAACAGCGACATAATCCACAGTCCTCGGGGTGAAGAGTTTCCTCGGGGACTATTTCCTGCTGAAGAACAACAGCAAACTATCAGCCTGCTTTCTAATCTGTTCTGGCTTGGGGGGGTGGATGGATATTGTTTGTTGGTGTTCTTAGACAGGAAGTAGTTCCCAGCAGATTGAATAGCTGTCTTTAGGGGTAAGTGAGGAAATAACTTTTTGGTAACACTTTACAATAACAGTACAACAATTAACGTTAGTTAACATTAGTTAATGCCGTAATGGTTAATTAACTGTTAGTTAATGATTATTATGGCATTTACTAATGTTAATAATATCTACTATAACCCTTAAATAACATGTAAATTAGTACCTTAGCATGAACAGCATTAGTACATGATTCTTAGACACATTAGTTAACGGTTAGTTAACTGTTACTTAATGTTTATTAACTGTTACTTAATGTTTATTATGGCATTAACTAACGTTAATTGTTGTACTCTTATTGTAAAGTGTTACCAACTTTTTTTGTGTATTTTAGGTGAAAGTTAATGAACTTAGTTTGGTTATAAAATGAAATGACACTGTCACATGGACCTCGATAATGAATACTTTATTTTTTATCTTTATTCTGTTGTATTTATCTTCTTTGGTCATTTTATTTTTTGCATCAGCTGAAGAATAAGCTGCGATTCTTGCGATCACCAACTTTAAAAAGTAACCCAAGATACTGAGGGGCTCTGCTTCCCCTGCTCCACTGTGATGTCCTCTCTCTTTCTCTCTCTCTCTCTCTCTCTCTCTCTCTCTCTCTCTCTCTCTCTCTCTCTCTCTCTCTCCAGGGAAACATCCAGTTTGAGAGTGACGGGGAGGATGTGCGCATCGTGGACCTGGACGCCGTGAACCACATCGCCGAGCTGACCGCCACCGAGCCCGACAACGTCAGCAAGGGCCTGCTGTACCGCACCGTGGCCACCGGGGGCGGCGAGGTCATCGAGAAGGGACACTCGGAGCAGGACGCCTGCTTTGGACGGGACGCTTTCGCCAAGGTGCCGCGTGCCCTCTCTCTCTTTTCTCACGGATTACAAGCGATGTCAGGATGTTAGAAATGCCACTCCACACACACTCCTTTATTTGTAGCCTTCATGAACAAGACAACGCCGTAGAACATGGTCATTTCAGGTCAGAGGAACTGTCTCAAATGTCCCGCTATACAGAAATAAAAGCTTATGAATATGTGCTCTCACTCTGATTTGCAGTCCCGCGAGCGACATTAGAGAGATGACACCGAGTTACGGAGCGAGGGATCAAAAGCGTCAGACACTAAAAGTTTTAGTGTGGATGTCGCTTTGTGTTACGCCAAAATATTGATTTCTGTGACTTCCCCCGTAATCGTCATCGTACGGCCCAATTTGTGTTTGACATAACTGGGATTCGTTTTTTTGCTTGATCACTAAATGAATCAGGCCACAGATCCTGCTGCATGAGGTCAAAGATGGTAACATGATGCCTTTGATGTTCACAGTTGTCACATTATTTTAATCTCCGGCTCTGCTATGCTCTCTCTTTCTGTGTGTGTGTGTGTTATTTTTGCTCTGCAGGCCCTCTATGAAAGACTTTTTGGCTGGATCGTCGGCCGCATCAACTCGGTCATCGAAGTTAAAGACTACAACCCGGTGCTTCATGGGAAAAACACAGTCATCGGCGTGCTGGATATCTACGGCTTCGAGATCTTTGACAATAACAGGTGTGTGTCTGGTCTCTCGTGTCTCTTCATTTAAATGGTTGGAAGCCCGGTGGCTGGTGAGGATGTTGCTGAGGTGTGTGTGTGTGTGTGTGTGTGTGTGTGTGTGTGTGTGTGTGTGGTCGGTCAGTTTCGAGCAGTTCTGCATCAACTACTGCAACGAGAAGCTGCAGCAGCTCTTCATCGAGCTGATCCTGCGCCAGGAGCAAGACGAGTACCAGAGAGAGGGCATCACCTGGCAGCACGTGAGAGCACACACACACACACACACACACACACACACACACACACACAAAGTAGTGCACATGACAGCATACGAAAACTCACTTTCACTCGTTCTCTCTCTCTCTTTCAAACACACACACACACACACACACACTCATGATGACAAATTTATACATGAAGTGCCATGTGAACCCACTCTCTTTACCCATGCCCACACACACACACACACACACACACATAAACACTGACATTGACTCACACAACTGTCGATGTGAGGCACCGCACACATGCACTTGAACCCACACCCACACACACACACACACACATTTGTGCACACACACATGCACACATGCCATGTATGCAAACAAGTGAAGCCCAATGTGAGCACATACACATACACACACACACAAACACACAACAACACACTTACGCACACAGACATGACTCACACATACATACTCATGCTGTACATGTGAAGCACCACGTGAGCACACACACACACATACACTTGAACACACCCACACACATATGTGCGCACACATGCAGAAGTGACACACAGTGACTCGATGCACACACACACACACACACACACACACACATTTAACAGAATCAGTGAACAGTCATAAATCCGCTTCCCTCTTGCGTAACGAAAACGTTGTGCACGTGCAGATCGACTACTTCAACAACCAGATCATCGTGGACTTGGTGGAGCAGCCGCACAAAGGCATCATCTCCATTCTGGACGAGGCCTGCCTCACTGTCGGCAAAGTCACCGACACCGTCTGCCTGGACAGCATGAACACCAAACTGGCCCAGCACCCCCACTACACGTCCCGCAAGGTCGGTCCGCCCCGCCCCCGACATCTGCAGAGTCACCTGAAGAGCAGCGGTTTAACTCTGAAAGTGTTTTTGTCACTTCCAGCTGTCGCTCTTCAGACACTTGAGCTGCAATCTGTAATTGCTCGGTGTGAAACTGAGAAAAACGGTGTTAATATTTTCCAAAAAACAAAAAAAAAAGAAAAAAGAAAGAAAGACAGTAAGGAAAAGTGCTGATTTGTTGACTTAAAGCTATTTTTTTTCAGACGTAGGGAAGAAATGGTTGGGCGAAGGACCGGAATGATATTTGATGGTGTCTTGCCTCTGTAATTTGACATATTTCTGGTTGGAACGGCTTATTTGGGGCCGGATCATATAACAGACGTGGGCAGAGAGAGTTGGTGATGCAATCCACTGTGAAATGTTCAGCTTTCACACACTCGTATTTATCCAAAATTAATCAATTCCAGCCGTCAGGACACAAACATGGTGTTGAGGGAAAGAAAACAAGGAGGTCTGGAGGTTTTATGTCGTTTAACGAGGCAGAGGACATTGTTAAGAAGCCTCTTATGATATTATCGGTTGAAATAATTTTTGTTTTTGCCTAATTCAGCACAAAGTCCCCACAAATGCACTGTTTCCCAGCAAGTAACAACAATACATTCTTGATTTTAAAAACACAAGGAAATAAAATGTTTACCCCTTTATTAGCCTTGGTTGTAAACTGTTAAAGGCATCTTGCTCTGATATGGAGAACTAGCTAACAATATTAAAAGGTCATTTTTAATTTCATCTTGCAGCATCCACACAGATGCATGTTTTCATCAGTGGAGGGCAGAGTTTCCCCTGTTTTGCCCTCAGTGTTGTTTCATCCTCAGATGCTTTGCTGTTAAATGCATGACACCGTATGAAAAGGCAGTCATTATTCCCTTTTCTCAATGCCGACTTATATGTTCTGTAAATGTATGCAATTTACATTCAAACTTGTGTTTCTTGAGTTGTAAATCAGGAAATTGCTATTTTTTTCCCTCTCCCTCTCTGCCCCTGCACTAACAGAGCTGTCTCCTTGTTTGCAGCTCAACCCCACCGACAAGACCTTAGACTTTCAGAAACACTTCCGTATTCGCCACTACGCCGGCGACGTCACGTGAGTTGGTCCCACATTTACACGCTTCATCATAAGTCATCCGCCTCAGCCCGGGCCTGAAGAACTGACAGGCTTGTTGTGCAAAGTTAAGAAGCATAAGCCATAATCCTATTAAAAGAGGTCAATTTATGACATTGGCAGTGGGCGCATTATATGGAGGCGTTCCCAGCAGCATTTGTGTTAAAAGTGAAGGCTTTATGACCAGGAAATGTTTGAAATTCATGAGTTACAATTATCCCTAATGGCCCCCAGAAGACTTTACTTAGAATTCAGGAGATCCTTATGGTTATATGATTTATGGCACCTTGACAACAATGAAATTATCCCTCTAGGCTTAGGCTGAAGAATTATGATTGTAGACGAATTTTTCAGCTGAAATGTGCCGTCTGATAATCTCACAGGTCAAACCTGGGAATAGCAAATACCTCAGACAAAATTGGCAAAAAAAAATAGGTTCAGCTGAGAGATAAGAAACTGATTTTTTTTTTTTTTTAACAATACCAGAAACTTGTGTTTTTATTATTTGTAAGGTTCTTAAGATTGTAGCTGAAGTCATACCTCGGCTTTAGGGATTGTACCAGAGGATAAATCCCCACCATCTTACACAGTTTACTCGTGTTTTTGTTTGCAGAATAGAGGCTTAGAAGAATTTAAGAGATAATGATTTTTTTTTAAAGATTATATTTGGGGTATTTTAGTAGTCACAGTGAAGGGCGAGTGACAGAGAGAGAGAGAGAGAGAGGGAGAGGTAGGATTGGCAGGGAGAGGGTTGACATGCTAAAAGGTCCCAGGGTTCATTCGTTCAAACCCCTGATGTTGCAGTCACATGGGAACGCCGGCCAACTGAGCCACTGGGACACAGGGGCGAGATAAATTCCTAACATCATAGTACCCATTAGCAAACTGATGGCTTTATGGTTTTATGAGGACGTGCTCTTTTACGTAATTATGTTATTTTTATTTTTGTTGTTTCTCTAGCCACGTCTCGATTTGCCTCTGCGCCACTGCTCCACTTCCTCTGCCAGCGCGAAGCGAACGCGGGCGCTGCGTTTGAGCGCGGTGGCCAGATGAGGCCCGCTGGCCGCCAGTCGCCCGTCTCGGCTCTTAGCTTTCACGAGATTCACATCGCTCACGTGTACTGCCCTCGATACAGCGAGGGGAGGGACTTTAAGCATGTCAGGGGAACAAGAAAGGAGGAGGACAGGGAGGGATGGAGGCAGCTGATGAGACTATTCTGGCTCTGCAGGATGAAGCAGCAGCAGCAGTAATCAAGGAGAACTGGAGTCGGTTTTTTACCAAGGGTCTTTGACTCGGGGAAATCCAGGCTAACACGATGTCGAACACGCATAAATCTCGCTCCGCAATCATCCATCGCTGAGTCCTGAGAGCAGCTCTCACACGCAATTATTGTCCTGTACCTCTGCCCTGCCCCCGTCCCCCCCCGCAGCACCTCTTTCATGTCAGCGCAGCGTCCGACATGACGGGCTGGAGAAGAGCGTGCAGCGGTGCGACAGACCTGCGGTCATGATGACAGATGGCTGTCCCTGTCACTTTGCGTCCCTGTCACCGGGCCTCGGCTGCTTCCCAGGGCCGCTGCGGCCGAGCTGTCACCCCTTGTAAGGTCCCCACACCTCCTGGGTGACAGCGCCCCCCCATCCTACGCCGTCCCATCCCATCCTATCCTACCCGAGCCTGTCCGTACTCAGGCTAAATATACCCCTGTCCCAGCCACCCCTCCTCACCAAACCATCACCATCACAAGCTTTGACCTACTTCGCTCCCTCCTCCTCCTTCCCTTTCCTCATTCCGGTTTCTCTCTCTCTCTCTCTCTCGCGCTCTCTACTTTCTTTCCTCCTCCTCCTGTGCCGCACTCCTCACCTGGCTCCCTTTGCCATCCACATTTTTAATTCCCTGCAGTATTTCAACCTGCACATGCAGCACTTTGAACAGCAGTACGCTTTGTAAACTCTGCCATAGGATATATCGAATTCCCTTACCGTACAACTTTATATTGCAAGAAATTGCCCATCCTCACCCTGCCTCTCTCTCTCTCTCTCTCTCTCAATACTAATGCTGCACGCTGCATTTCACCTTGTGTAACGGGGGCTCTACTCTTGCATCAACCTTGACCTTCATACTTAAATATACCTTCCTCTAAATCATTTTCCAGTCTCTGGAGAGCCGCTGTCTTTATCTCTCTGCGTCCTCTCCTGTCTGTCCTGTCCGACACTGTGCTGTCCTTGTAAACGCTGTGCTGTGACAGTGTGTGCCCTCGGTTTTGTGTTTGTGCATGTGTGTGTGTGTGTGTGTGTGTGTTTGTCTCCCTCCCTTTCTCTTTGTTGAGCTTCCCAGAGTCTGGTCAGGTGGTTTCAGCACCCATGAGCCAAGGGGACACATCTGTCACACCGAGCCTCCTCTCCTTTGCCTCCAGATGTGACAGCCGAGGACACAGTCACAGGGCCGTGCAGAATACATGTGACAAGCTGCGACTTTGTTTGTGTGTCTGATTGGTTTGTGTGAGACAGAGAAAGAAAGCCAGTATAGAAATTAGGGCCGAGAGTGTGCGTTAGTAATACAGTGAGATCGAAATGCTAAAGCTTGCACAATTTCTACAGTGGTGGAAAAAAGTTTTCGGGCACCCTTAAAATTTTACACAATCTCAAATATTATCATGAAATCTTTTTTGTGTTTCAAAAGGTGTGGCTGCATTAGACAGATACAAACAAATACAAATTATATTTTTTTTTGTTTATTGTTTACAAGAAAAACTAACAAAACTAAATTCTTGACAGTTTAATCTTTATCTTCAGGCGTGTTTCCTGCGTTAGATTCCTTGTTTTAGCCATTTTTGTGTCTGAAGAACTTTTGAATGTGCTGGCTTTATATAGACACCAAGCTTGGCAACAAAAATTGTGTCTTTTAAGAAAAAGAACGACCTTCATCACTGGTACCAAAATGACCCAATACTCAAAATGTCTTATGTATTTTTATGGAACCAATCAATTTTAAGTTTTTAATGCCTTTTCTAGGATTTGTTTAGTATTTTGGCTGTGACTGTACTAAAAGAAATTGCATTTGAAGACCTAACAGTGATTTGTTAATGCAATATTTCACAAATGCATGGGGTGTCCCAAAACTTTTTTTCCACCGCTGTATGTATATTTGTGTGCATTTCACCAAAAAAAAAAAAAAAAAAAAAAAAAAAATGGATGCATAAACCTCTTCAGCCTTGCTGGTTCCACTGATGGCTTCATCATTGCTCTGTGGCCGAGTTTTGTTCAAACCCACAGCATTTCATTTTAAAGTCCCAAAGTTTCCAACAATACCAAATATATCCTTTTCATTTAAAGGGGAATGCGTCTAAAATGGTGCACAAGACATCAAAATATTTTCTATTTGATGTGACGGTGCAGCCAGAAAACAATGGCATGTTGGGTTTGAATATTTCACTCAATAAAAGTGTGATGTAGCTTCAGTGAAGCGTTGAAACCAGCAGATACAGAATATATGAGACGTTGTCGTACAATATGAAAACAAGTCTACCTTTGAAACCGCTAAAAAGAAAAGGGAAATTTAAAAGACCAAAAGGGGATAAGTTGTTTTTGTAGATGGTGTGCGGCGTGCAAAATATGCATCGTAAGGCTTGTATTGGGTTTGCATTGCAGATGTGCGAGGGAGCGAAACGTGGGGGGGGGAGGAAAGAGAGGGAAGGTTCATTTGAGGCGATACTAACTCAGGAGTATCACCACCACAGTCTCTTACCTCGCGTGCCCTCCTGCAGCTGATAGGCTTGAATAGTTTGTGTAAACTGGCCTTGATTTTCTCTCTTCTTCCCGCGCTTCCCCAAAACCCACGGCTGCACTGAGCAGTTTGAAGGAACGATGACAATTCAGTTAGCAGGCAGTTACGTTTTTTCTTTTTTTCCCCCCCTCAAATATGAGCCGCAGGGAAATTTGTCCGTGTGCCTAATTTGTAAATCAACTAAGCAGCGTGACCGTTTTTCTAATCCCCTGCCTGAGGACGTGCTGCTTCATTTGGATCAGAGGTGCCGTGTGCGGAAGAGGAGGGCTGGACGTGAAGTGAAGAGAGGTGCAGGGTGCTGTCAGCCGGCGGGAGCGACGACGACGAGGACCTCTTTGATGACACATTTCTGCTCTGTGTCACTTCACGTCTGGATGTAACTTCCTCTGTCTTTTCAGCGTCTTGACTCTTTTCTCGACACGCTGCTCCATCAGTGAGGCCTCCCCCTTCCTCTGAACTACTTTTGGTCACTGGCAGTGTCTTCAGTGTGGTGCAGTGTTGGAGGTAGCTGCTGCCCAACACAGATCTCGGGTCTAAAGCTAATGTTTGCCATTCATATGCTGCGGACACGCCTCTGTTGTTTTGCATAAATTCAATAACAGGCGGTGTTGCATACATACACTCCCGATCAAAATCTTAAGACCAGTCGAGAAATTGCAAGAATTTACATTTTGCACTGTTGGATCTTAAGATCTTAAGGCTGTTCATCAGCTGATCAAAAGTTTAAGACCACGGCCTTTAAAATCCCAAATCTTTGCAAAAAATGTGGATTCAGTGTCATTTTCTGTCCGGTATCCACACTGTCATGACCTCCTGATGGCAAAGGCAAAAAAGCTTTCTTGGTAATCACCTCAAAAATGTTTGAAATTTAATTTCAAACATAAACATACATAAACTTAGAGTGAGCATTTTTAAACAGTGTGCAGTATTTAGTGGTGCCTAATTGTTACAAGGCAGAAATCAACAAAACGGTGCTTTGGGGTGATTTGTCCTGTTTGAGCCACTGTAGAAACATGGCGAGGGAACCGGGAAACGCACTTATGAAGATTAAAAAGACTTTTTCCGCGTTTCCTCAAATTCTTGTTGTTGCACGCTAATGTTTTACAGCATGTTTATGAATATTATATCCCTTTTTTTTGTCTTTAACTCAGTTTGAATCCTATTAGAACCTACTTTAACTTATTATAGTTAATGACGGACCATGTATCTACCTCGGCACTGGAGCAAATATATCCAAAAGCAAAGCCAAAAATCAGCGTTACATTTAGTTTCTGTCTTTAAGAGGCCTTGAGAAGCTTTAAATTGAGCTCTCTAGTCCTTGCAGACACCTTGAAAACGTTTGAAACACAGATTTTGATTGAATACAACGGCCTTTTTCATGCTTATGATTGCATGTGCTGTTTTAATTCTTGAGAGGGACATTGTGAATGAAACATGTCAAATAGTGGCTAGGATCATGTGTTTTTTTTTTTTGTTTTTTTTTTTAAATATGTTGCTCAAACAAATAAGCCTTGTGTGCTTGTATTGGTAGAAGAAATAAGTCCAACCAGCTAAACTCATTTGGAGAGCTGTGGCTTACTTTTGTCCAGAGCTGACGATGGAAATAGCTGGCGGGTGCAACATTTTACTTTTCCCTCTTCTCTCTCTCTTTTACACTCACTTTGTCTTTCTGTGTCTATTTCAGATATTCTGTCGAGGGCTTTTTGGACAAGAACAAGGACCTGCTCTTCCAAGATTTCAAGCGTCTCATGTACAACAGGTGCCAAAATGCATTTTTCCCCTCGCCGTTTTTTACCCCCCCCTCCGCGCACGATGAAGTTCTGCAACTGGGTTAAGTGTATAAATGAGTTTGCATCACGCTCCTCGTTGCCCTGTTTCCCCCCTCGCTCCTCTGCTACCCTAGTTAACGATGTCCTTTCTATGCTGTCTGCCCTCCTTTATGTGTTTCATCTGCTTCATCCCTCTCTATCTCTCTCTCTCTCTTTCTGTTTCTGTCTCTCGCAGTGCCAACCCGGTCCTGACGGAAATGTGGCCAGATGGTCAGCTGAGCATCACAGAAGTCACCAAGCGGCCCCTGACCGCCGCCACGCTCTTCAAGAACTCGATCGTGGCCTTGGTGGATAAACTGGCTTGCAAGGTCCGTGTTTCCCGCTCGGCGCCCACTTCCTGCTCGCTCCCCTTTGACCCCCCGGGGGGGGAATCATCAGTAAATGTCATTTGCAAATCCCAGACTGATTATAGCGTCATTTACATTCACCGTGCATTCTCTCATTCTGATAGGATAGGGAGCAAAACAAATTACACTGATGACTTTGAAAAAAAAAAAAAAAAAAAAAAAAAAGTTTGCTGATAATAGCTCTGAACAGTTTTTTTTTTCCATCCTCCACCTCTAAAAGTTTGGGAAGGAGATTTACACCAAACACTGTTTCCAGGCAACGAGCGCCAAATCAAGGACACTCGAGGCTCCCTCCCTTTTTGTTTGTATATTTTTTCATGTCCGGCTCGGAATCCAGCCCTGACCCAGATCTCGCGTTTGGTTTACTTTCCTGTCATGATCCGGAAGACGCCGCGCGCCCGGCGTTCTGGTCTCTGTCACGGCGATCTGAGTCACAGGGTATTCTGAGGCGGCCCGATGTGTCTGCTCTTTTTGGAAGGAAGCGAACGAGCCGTGGATTATGATCAAGTGAGAGTACGTGGCGGCCTGACGGGAACACACATGTGCTCTTTTTGTGTCAGAGAGCCAACGGTTTTAGTAGGTCGCCGATCCCGCCATCCTCACCGGCTGTGTTTGGAGCGCAGGGGCGGGCGGGGGGGGCGGGGGGGAGGGCGGATGTACAACACTGCTCACCTCTCCGGGTCGCAGCTCACTGACTGAAGTCTGACATTGCAGTTATTTTGGGACGGCCTGCTGTTGCACTGTAGTTGTGTCTCAGAGTGAACGAGGTGGAGTGAAAGGAAACTCCCCTGGTGATGTTTTTTTTCCCGTTTTTCCTCCAAATCTCACTGGAAGAACGGATGCTTTCCTCACCTGAGCCCAGTCTGACCGCTTGAAAATCCCCCTCCTTTATCTGACTCTTTTTAAAATCTCCGCTGAGCTGAGTTAAAACCGGGGGCACACGTGCACCTGCATCATTGATGTGATGGACGGTGATGCCAGGCGGCGCTCGGAGAGGGCTCACGTCGTCCTGGCCTCTTCATTTTTCAGGGACAGCGAGTGAATAACAGGGAAAGCACAGGAGTCCCTGTACTCTGACAGAAAAATAAATGTGTCCCTAAGATCCCGTCAAGCTGCAGACATCCAACCATCGCTCAGCACGGGCGGGCTTTATGGTCCGCACAGTTTTAATGTGTAGTTAAATGTGCTGTTAATAAATGGATGCGCTGGATCCGAAGCACAGCTCACTGGAGCTGGAGCGGAAATGTTTTGCAAGTCTGATTAAGGTTTTGCCAGTTACGCAGCGCGGCCGCAGCTCCATCTATCACTGTTTACAAGCTCAGTTTATTTGCAGAGTGATGAAACAGAAGTGATTAAAACCGTGATTAAAACAGTGATAACAGCATGCAAAAAAAGAGAGGGAAATTATACATTTTAGCAGGTGAGAAGAAACAAGCGGCCCTTTGAAGAGCTCTCGCCTCAAAAATACAACACTTTGTTTCAACCTGTGAAAAAGCACTACACAATAATAAAAACTGTACCTCCAGTGTTTTGTTCCATCCCTGTGTTGATGTATGGAGGAGATTTCATGTGTACTTACTATACTTTACTCTAGGTGGATGCACATGTCAGTGATAATAATTTAGTGTGAAAGTTTATCGATCCCTATGGGGAAATAACTCTTTCGCTTGACTCCAGTGTTTGTCAGTTTGCCAGCTCTTATATAAGTCCAGCCAACACTGAAACACTGACAAATTGACTGCCGCTGAAAAGTCCTTGAAAGGTGGAGGCCTACTAACACCCGTCTCCCTGCTCACAGTGGAGTAAAGTCACCACCGAGTGAAGTGCGGCCTGTAACTCGTGTGTCTTGTCTTTCAGGAGCCGTACTACGTCCGATGCATAAAGCCCAATGAGATGAAGTCCCCCATGTTGTTCGACGACGCCCGCTGCCAGCACCAGGTGGCCTACCTCGGCCTGCTGGAGAACGTCAGGGTGCGCAGGGCCGGCTTTGCCTACCGGCAGCTGTACGCACGCTTCCTGCAGCGGTAAGGAGCAGCTTCACCGCCCCGCCGGTGTTGTCAGTCAAACAGAGCGGCTGAGGCAAGACTGCTGCACTGTTTCAGCTCTTTGAGTGGCTTTGTGGAAAAGCTGAGACAAGAGTGTTTCCTCTGTCTTCTACTTCAGAGGTGGAAAAGAAACACCAAACTGTTTTGCTCCAGAGGAAGTAATGTTACTCTGCTGAAGTTTTATTTAAGTGGAAGTAAAATTACCGGTGTAAAAAAGCTACATAAGTGAAAATTAACAGTAATTGAAAAGTTGAATTTTTAACTTTCTTTATGAAGGACTATGTTGAGGCATGTGATATTTTCAATAGAGTTAAAAAATGACAAAAGGACAGAGATCAGAGTTTTAAGCACAAATCAAAGTGAAGCCAGATTAGTCCTCTCTTCTCGGCTGACTGGCTATTTGCTGCAAATGGCTCCACATCTGGCCAATTTACGACTTACCAGTCTCTGATGTAATGGAGTCTACCACATTTGTGCTGTGTAATGGGTTTGATTTAAAAAATAGCTTAGTACAAACTTAACTAAAAACATTAAAGTAACTGATTAAAAAAATCTTTTTTTTTTACCTCCAAAACAAAATATGTTTTCATCAGCTGCTTGACTGCTTCCTGTATGATCTCAGGTATAAAATGACATGTGAGTACACGTGGCCGAACCACCTGATGGCCTCGGACAGGGAGGCTGTGGAGGCCATCGTCACCCAGCACGGTTTCCAGGACGACGTGGCCTACGGGCACAGCAAGCTGTTTGTCCGAACGCCTCGCTCACTGTTCACCCTGGAGCAGGAGAGGGCGGCGCTCATCCCCATCCTGGTGCTTTTCCTGCAGAAGGTGAGCTGCTCTGACAGTGTGAAGGTGTGGTTGCCTTGGAGGTAGAACCAATATCGCTTTAGTCACTGGTGGTCATCATCGTCATCGTCAAATTTCCCCCCCTCAGCTTCAGCATGCAGGTTAAAAGCTTGGAGTTTTTTGCTTGGCTGTTTTAGACGATGGAAAACACTTGAAGCATTTGAATGACGGGGTTTCATTTCCAGTTCCCTGGAAAGCTTCCAAGTTATGTGGTATTTTTAGGAAATGTTGCTGTGTAGAGCACATTAGATTCATTTCCCTTTCTTCAATAAATTTCTATTTCTGTGTCTTGTTCTATGAATGAGTTGTGGTTTGCTCCTCTAGCCCTCGTGAAATAGCTCCTCCTATATGTCCAAATGCTATTCTTCTGCCAGCTTGAATCATAATATGCTGTATGCTGGGGTAATTAAAGCCACCAGAGCACAGTTAAATACAAATGAATTATTCGACTTGTTGTGTGAAATGCTCCACCCGGTGGCCCACCTGGTGGAGGATTTGCCACATATCAGGTCTGTGCCACCGCGGTGCTTTGCTGCATGTAATCCCCTCTCTCTCCTGCCTTTCCTGCCTCTCTCCACTGTCACTTTCGCAATAAAGCACAATGCAGAAAAAAAAAAAAAAAAAACTAAAACAAAAGAATAAACTGTATACCCTGCTCCCTCCTCTCTTTTCTGTGACCCACTTTTCATGACACTGCAGTGAGGTCTGAGATCTCAAACTGGAGCACGAGTTTGTCTCCAGCTCAGCGCGAGTCTCTGTTGATCTCATGTCTGCACCCGAGACGTCGCCTGAAATCTTCACCGACACTTTTCAACCCTCTCTCTCACGCCGCTCTCATTTAACTTTTCATCTCCATCCCCTTGATTTCTGTCTTTTTACACGCTTGACTCTTTCTACATCTCTCTCTCTCTCTCGACCCGCAGGTGTGGCGTGGGGCTCTGGCTCGTATGAGGTGCCGGCGTATGAAGGCCATCTACACCATCATGGGCTGCTATAAGCGCTACAAGGTCAAGGCTCACTTCTGGGAGGTGGAGCGCCGGTTCGCGAACGTGCGCACCACGGCCGACTACGGCAAGAGTGTGGAGTGGCCGGCCCCCCCTGCTGCCCTGGCCCAGTTTCACAGCGTCACCTTCATGCTGCATCGCAGGTTAGACCTTGAGCAGTACTTAACACACAGATAAAATACCCCTGCACCGCACAAACTTCAGTCTTAAGAAACAGATTTGTTTTTAGCCATATTTTTCTCAGAGGTCTGATCACTTCCATCAAGAAAATGAGGCTTAATTTAAGAGAAATCTTGAACTTTAGGGGTGCAGTGTTTGTGTTTAGAGGTGCAGAGGTCGACCGGGAAATGTTTTGCCACTGCAGATAAAATCTATTTTTAGCTTTGCGGAGGTTAACTGGAAGCCGTACCTCCCACTGCACGTCTTTGTTGCACCTTTGATGTCTCACTCTTCCCACTCGGCATCCTCTGGTGCCTTAATGCTTCGTGTCAGGTGGTGGGCGAGGCAGATCGTGAAGAACATCCCTCCGTCTGACATGCCGGAGGTTCGGGCCAAAGTGGCGGCTCTTGGTGCTCTGAGCGGGGAGAGGAAGGACTGGGGCGTCAGCCGGGCCTGGGAGAGAGACTATCTGGCCAACGTAAGACTCACAGCACCACGCAAACAAAATGCAGCCCTTGTGTTCGATCAGCAATGCATTTCCAGGCTGATCAACCACTCAGCATTAGTCTATGAATCCCTTGTTAACTCTTTATAGAGGCACGATATGCCTCACACATGACAAGTGATATTTAATTCCCTAATAACCTGAAGCTTGTGATAATCAGTTCATTTTAAGTCAATCATTTCAAAGTTAGAACGTCATTAACTTTTGAGTTTCTTTGATATTGTTTCTGAATATTGATTTTACTAAGTTTAAAGGTGCAGTATTCAAAAATGCCGAGATGAAAGACCCTTTAGGCTCACTTGATGAAGAGAAAAAATAAAAAAGCATGAAATAAACACCTTTAAACTGAGTTTACATGGTTCTCAATTGAGTTGACACTCGACAGTTTTGCATATTGCACCTTTAACTGAAGCTTGTGATAATCAGTCCATTTAAGTCAATCATTTCAAAATTAGAACGTCATTAACTTCTGAGTTTCTTTGATATTGTTTTTGAATATTAATTTTACTAAGTTTAAAGGTGCACTATTTAAAAATGCCAAAGGTAAGGACCCTTTAGACTCACCTGATGAAGAGAAAAAATAAAAAAGCTGAGTTGAAGCTGCGTTTACATGGTGCTGAATTCAGTTGACACTGGACAGTTTTGCATATTGCACCTTTAACTGACCTAATTTTGACTCCTATAGTTTTAGTTTTAGTGGGAAAAAAATCTGCCACTGGGGTCAGATACAGACTCGTGTTTCTAAAAACTGCACTGTACACAAGCAGATTTATTTCACCCCGGTGGCAGAATTTTTCACTTATTTTAAGCAGAGCCAGAGATCAGCGCTGAATGTGAGACTTGTGCAGGATGATCTTGCTGAAAATCACCCATTGTCCCGAATCTATACGGCGCATGTGACGAGCCTCACGGTAAACAGCAGCCGTATGACCGAGGGCTGCAGGACGGCGCCTGTAAACACAGCCCCTCTGTAATGAATCCCACAGTCGGCTCATTTAGCTGCTAATCTGAGGTTGTTTGGCTGCTCGGGGCATGAAAGACGCCTTGAGGGACGGAGAGCATGACTACCGCCGACCCTGATTCACTTCCTCTCTCACTTTGTTGGGCGGCCCGTGACTTGTGGGCCTCGTTTGACTCCCCCCGGCTCCAGCTACACGTGATCGTTGGTCACCTAAACAAAGACCTACAGATGCTGTAAGTGTGTGTGATGTGGTATGTGGCCGGCATGAGTCGTGACTTTCTCTTCGACTCGGCGGTTTTTAGACGCTGAAGAACTTATCAGAGGACGGAGGGAGTGTCGAGGAGGAGGGGGGGAGAGGAACGAGACACAGAGGGAGAAAGAGAGAGAGAGAAATGAATGCAGGACATGAGAATTCCCCACAGTCAAGTGATTCAGGAACAATATCACACTTTTTACTCATTACTTTCACATTGGACTGATTTTTTTGAAATTAGAACAGTGATCTGATTTGGGATCACATGGAGGCCAAACGATCATGCTGGGATTTTTTTAGCTTTGTATTTCAGCTGTGACATAAAATGCAATGAATACAAGGACACACATTTTTCAATATTCAGATCCTCAGCAAACTAGAAACATTTTAAAGCTACAATCATACGTTTGGGATAAAGACGTAATTATCGGCGACTCGGACCAAACGATGAACGATGAGAACGAACAGACTCCGCTGTCGGATTATGTGCTTTGTTCCTCGTGTTTGTCAGCTGAGTCTATATGGTGTTCACTTAAAGTTGTCCCTTGGCTATCTTTTTATTGGCGCTTTAAAGGAACACTTCACTCAAAATACAAAAGAGGACACAGATTTAACAAACTCCTGCTGAAGAACTCTGGCTGTATGAATCTTCCTCTAATTTGTATTTGTTGGGGATGGATACAGTTTTCCAGTGAGATTTGGCCGGAAACAATTCCCGAATTCCTGTCATGAAAAACTATGAAGTAACTTAAGTCCACAGCTACAAGTATGATTTAAAAAAAAAAAGAAGCCACATGCAGTTTGGTTATTGCAGTTTTGCTTGATCTTATTAATTGTGCAGCTGAGATAAAGAAAGAGCAGATGACTGACAACAAAATCAAATTACATGTCGCTTTGGCATTCGGCCATCTGCCGGGCGGCGATTATTTCCCTTTTTCGCCCGGGAGTTCAACACGATTATCTGTAACGAAGCCCGCGCTCTCTGGGTCATCAACACAGCAGCCATCTGAACACCCTCCATCCTTATCGACTCCTCACTTTCATGAGAGTTAACCCTCTGCTGGAGTCTTGCTTGACACAGTTTTAGCTTTCCCTCTTCTTCGCGGCCCCCCGCTGCATTTCTCATCAAGGAGTGCGACTCCGGTATCAGCACCCCTGCTCGCTCTCCGTCGGTGCGTCAAAGAGCGTGTCTGGTAACAGCAGCCCGAGGCTCGCGGCTTTGATCTGCTGCTTGTGGAATCAGAGCGATAAAAAGGCTTGAAAGAGCCTGAGAGAGGTTATGGAGAGTTTTATGACTAATGAGGAGATACAATCCCATCCCCAACTTGTAGCTGGTGGCACCAGCCGGCTTCATGTAATATGGGCCTTTGATTTCCACAGGTGCGAGACTGCCCCCAGACCAGCACCAGCTTCGTCAGGGTTTCCAAGGAGCTGAGGAACAAAGATCAGTTCGGGCAGGTCCTGTTCTCCGGCTCCTGCAGGAAGGTACGTGTGGAGAGAACACGTGGAACCCGTGATCATGTCTGTTTGTAGCTGTGAGGAGTTTCTGTCTTTACTGTTTTCTCTCAGCCTTGGGTTGTTTTGTCATTCGCCATTCCCTCACAATTTCTCCTACAGGGTTCGGGATTAGCATCACCTTATCTTTCAAGATTATTAGCTCCAACTGTGAATGCACCCATCTGAAAGCACAGTTGTCCCTCGTTATAACGCGGTTCACCTTTCGCGGCCTCGCAGTTTCACAGATTTTTTTTAGTACAATTTTGCATGCTTTTTTTTTTTTTACTGGACTTATTTTTCTACGAAGTTTTGAACTTTGAGAGTTTAAACAAGAGAGAAAAGTGAGAAAATGTTAATGCCTGTCTGAGAAAAGTGTATAAAGTGTGTAGTGAGGGGTTTCACAGTGTTAAAACATCTATAATAATTGCAAAAAATAAAGCTGACTACTTCGCGGATTTCGCCTATTGTGGGTTATTTTTAGAACGTAACTCCCGCGATTAACAAGGGACCACTGTACTTGTAAAATACGGATATGGATACAGATGGAGCCTTCTGTCCGTAATCTGCGTTCATTTCATCCGGATTTGTGCATGTTTTCAGAAAAATTACGGATGCGGACGAAATGGATCGGCACCATTGGAAATCGCAGAGGCAGTGTAGTCAGTGCTTAAAGCGAGACACGAAGAGGAAATTTTAAAAACTGATGTTAGAGTAAAAAAAATTCTGCGTCCTCCTGTCTTGATGTATTTAATCACCTCACACTGCTGCCTCCGCTTTTGCCTCGTTTTTTAGCTGGTCCATTATGACGACCTCCTCCGAAACGTTTGACTCTGAGCTGCCCTCTAGTGGATTTACTGCTTAACATCCATGCCGACATGAAGGATGCACGTTCGTTTGAAATGGATGTGTTTATTGTCATACGTACAGGGAGCATAAATGACCCCTTAAGAAGTGTGAGTTACAAAAAAAAAAAAAAAAAAAAAGAGAGATTACTCATGAAAAAAAAAAAAATTATTTGAATGTATTCCCAAAGTCTTCTCAGCATCCGAGATTTCAATTTCAAGTGGAATCAGTTGAAACGGAGTAAACTCAAACCGCGCACACGTCATTTTACCTCGCGCTGAACTTGCTCTTATCATTGCTGTGCAGCGGCGGATAATAATGGCCGTATTTTCCTTATCGGGGGATTTTAGAGAGAAGGTTTTCCCGCTCAATTCCGGAAACTGCTTCAGCCAAAGTGTGTTTGAGGATATAAGGAGCTGAATAAAAGAACCTCCTACATTAATAGATCCAACGGAGCATTTGTCTTGCCTTTCTTTCTTTCTTTCTTTCTTTTTTTGTATGTGGCGCTCCACTAGAAAAACCTCTTTTTGAACAGAGAGCGGTGACAAACCCGAAAGATCCCGCTGTGTGAGATGAGTGAAAGCAAACACACACTTCCACACACACACACACACACACACACACATGTGAAAAAAACTGAACGCCGAACACAATGCGAAGCTTTACTTGCTCTCTCTCTTGTGTTTCCCCTGCGCTCTCAGGTGAACCGATTCAACAAAAGCACAGACCGCGGCCTGCTCGTCACAGACAAGCACGTCTACAAATTAGAGCCGAAGAAGCAGTACAAGGTTCTGAAGAGGCTTCCCTTAGACTCGGTAAGTACTCACCTGGGAGAGCGCGGCACCAACACACACTCCCGCTCACACACACATGGATATGAATGATGGCACACACATCGACACACTGTCTGTCTTAGGCCTTGCTTATTCCCTCGACACACATGCTGCAGAGACACACACACACACACACACCTGGATACACTCAAATGGCCCTCAGACGTCAGATGCAATGTTCACTACAAACATTTACCCAATTATGGAGGAAATACGTGGCATTTTGAAATCATCATCCACGTCCCAGTCTGTGATTTAAGATGCTTTTTCATGTTTCATCTTTAAAGCCACTGCTTCCCAGCCGAAATCATTATTTTGCAAACATAAAGTTGGTTAATACTGTTCCTCATAAGAAATCAGTAGCTTGCTGCTGTGTGAGCGACTTTGCCAGATAAATTTATGGTAAGAATTATTCTAAATTGCTGCTGACGCTTTAGAAATACCTGGTCAGCTAGTTAATGCGTCCATTTTGTGGCCAATTTGTTATATTTGTTCAACAAACATATTAAAAAGGAGAAGAGTAGCTAACTTTTGTCATGTGTTGGCATATTGATTTTTAAAACTGCACCGACTTTTGTATTTAAACAAAGTTCATAAATTATTTTGAAAAAAAATTAGGAAAACCTCATTCACTTCGCCCATAGACAGTCCATTTTTTGATCCAAAGTCTCAAAAATGCAAACACAGTGGTTTTCAAAGTGGCTCCTCTGGGGCCTCCGAGGGGCCCTCAGCAGAATGAGGAGTAGGTTCATTTCACTGTAATTTAATTCACTAGAAAATGTTGCAATGCAGAAAACATATACAGGAACATTTTAACTAATTTTCCTCTTTCTGGTTTAATCTCATCACTTTTTTGTCAGTGCTGAAGTATTTTAACTCTTTGAAACCTGAGCAAATTCACTTGATTTCTTTCAAAAAGGTGGGGAAAAGGCAAAAAAATTACTGGAACATGAGTTAAAAAAAAAAAAATCAAGAACATTTAATAGCAAACACAAATCAAAGTGTCTCTTGATACAGTTTAAGGATCTCTAGAGGGCAAAATGACTTCAGGGGTCCTTAGGTTACTGAAAGTCAACTTTGGGGGTCCAGAACATGAAAAATCTGAAAACTGTGCTAAGAAATGATGACATGGCTCCTGAGGCCTGTATACACTCATGGACACACACACACACACACACACACACACATAGAAATGCACCAACTGACCTCCACTCAACTCAACCCAACCAGCTCTTTACCAGTTTGTCACTCACTCTGTGTCCCATGAAACATCTCTCTCTCTCTCTCTCTCTCTCTCTCTCTCACACACACACACACACACACACACACTGACGACCCACTGATTCACCCAACTCCCTGCTGGTTTGTCACTGACTGCTCGTCCCATGAAACGGGTCATGCCCCCTGAGTCAAAATGAAGTCGCACCTTTGGCAACACTTCACTGCAGCGGCATCGCATGAAAAGCAGCCGCGTCAAAGACGGACGGCAGTGACCCGGGTCGAGGAAGACGGGGGGCGCTAGGTGGGGTGGGGGTGGCAGAAACGAGGGGAGAGGTACTGAGGGAGAAATGACAGGACGGGACAGACGGAAGGAGGAGAGGGAGGGGGAGAGGGCGAATGTGCCGCTGGGAGAAAGTACGAGGTGTCTGACCTACATTCCCTGGTTGCCGGTGAAGGAGAAGAGTGGTACGCCGCGACTCGGTGGTATACAGCAGAGGTGTGTGTGTGTGTGTGTGTGTTGGGGGGGGTGGTGTTGCTTGGTATGTGCGCCTTTGGTCGCACTACAATAGCCTGGCTTAGCATTAGGGCTCTGCCGTCTGGGGCAAACCTGCCTCATTTCACGCCCTGATCTGAGGAATTGGATCAGCGATCTCACAGGAATATCGGCTGGTATGGACGAGAGAGAGAGAGAGAGAGAGAGAGAGAGAGAGAGAGAGAGAGAGAGAGAGAGAGATTTGTGATTTAGGCCACAACTTGGAGAGTCAACAGGTCACTCATTGCATCAGTTACAAATTCTGCCAAATCAACTGCACTGACCTAATAAGAGAAATAAACTGAGCGACTTCAGCCTGCAACAGGAGGAAATGCTCTCAACTGATTCACAAATTCACAAATACACAAATTTATTGAAATCATTCCAAACCTACAGTAGAAAACAGCACTCAGTGGGGCACATACCTCCGCCAACACCGTGCACTTGTCAAGATTTGCACATGTTGGATATTCGTCAGAAGCTAACGACGCCCACCGCCGCATCTCACTTTGGCCCATCGACGTGGAAACTGAATCGCTGCCACGCGATCAACATTTCCACCGAATTTCGTGCAAATCTGTTGAGAACTTTGAGAGAAATCCTCCAAACAAACAAGCAAACAGACAAACTCCTCAGCTCTGTTAGAGGAGAGACAGAAAAAAAAGTTCTTCAATTAAATTGCCAGCTAATGAACTGAGGATTGAATTCAGTCTCTGTGAAGCCAAAGATTCACACTCAGAGTTACGCCGCCACACACATCCACTCATTATTGCTACACCAATTATAATTTCCTTTTTTACCCACTCATCAGCACATTGTGCTCTCTGCCTATAGACACAGTGCGTGTGTGTGATGTGAGATGCAGTGGGAGTAAAGGCTTATTCTGTATGTTTTCCAGTCGATTTGCAGCTGAGAACTCATGTTTAAGTCACACTGGTAGTTTTTTAGTGCATCTGCTCTGGTAGAAACTGGATGTCGAGGCTGGGATCAAATCAAAAGTGTTGAGCTGTGCAAACCAAAGGACTCTTTTTGGGGAAATAACACAGACTGAATGACTTGTTAAGATTTTTGTTGCAGCTCTTGCCGCAGTTTCATCCAGATGCTGCACCGGTGCGGGTCAGTGCTCTACCTGTCCACACACGGGAAGCTCTACTTTCTGTGCAGTCCACCGTAGCTTTGCATAAAGACCAATTACACCCACCTTACATAATGAGACAGAACAGCTGGGCACGCAGGAAAGGTTTCGGAGAGAGAGCGCAAACACGCCAGAGGGTTAAAAACCGTCATTATGCGGCAATGGAAAGGCTAAAGATAGCTGATACCATTAAGCACTGCTGCTCAAAATGAGGGATTTCAGTTGCATTCAGGTCAGAAAGAGAGAGCCGAGCGCTGAAAGAAACAGTGCGGCTCTTTTCTCTCCGTGTCTCACAAGACTCTGCAAAACAAGGAGCTATAACAGCGTCCAGACTGTCTGACCAGAGGAGATAAGGCCTGAAATGTCACTGTGGTCACGGGATGAGAGCAAAAACTGTTGGAGTTAAGTGGAAAATATGACTAACTTTTTGTTTTTTACTATCACGATGCGTAGGCCATTACATGACTATTGAGCCACTCATTTTTTTTCTCTTTACAGTTACTTTTATTACGAGGATGATGAACTGTAGGTACTCAGTTTGCTCATGCATGTACTGGTCATTTGGTTTGGGATCAGCCACGCTAGATGTTATCTATGCTATGAAGTTCAGCAAACGGATATAAGCAAAAATGGGACATTCCCCCGATTTAATGCTTGACCCGTCCCCAGATCCCAAGCCTCTCTGTGCGCCGCTGATATCACCAGGGGACGTCTTGTGATTCGTAGTTTTTATCTCGAGACCACAAGAATCCTGCGCTGCTTGTCCAGGAGGGCGTTTCGCTTTAAAGAGCTTGGGTTAGAAGAAGCGTAAAGTTTTCCGTTTTGGTTGGTAACTTCCTGCCACAAAAGTGGAAGACAGAAACTCAATTTGCAGACTTTGGATAAGCTGCGCAAGGCCAAACAGCTCAGAGACGCTTGGTCGACGTCAGGCAAATTTAGTTGTTTTTATTTTTTATTTTTTCCAAAAACATGGGAAAAAAGGCAATTAGCAAACAGGCAAAAAATGAAAATTAGAAAAAAATTGCTAAAAATTACAAGAGGATAACCAGAAAAATTTTGTATGACTAATACTACTACTACTACTACTACTACTAATAATAATAATCCCTGAAAATTAGTCAGTGATGCTGGATCAACCTTATAATTCTTGTAAGTCTTTCAGAAGCGTCTAAGCGAGCATATAATTCTTGTAAGATCCCGCTGTGTACTATTTGTCAGAAAGTCACAAATGTCTCTCTGCAGTGAGACAACCTACTTTCAAATACAGCAATCGCTAAAGATTTAAAACGTCAACACGGTCGAGGTTAAATACTGTGACTGAAGCGTCACACATTCGTACGGAGAAGCAGATGCACACCGAGCTATTAACTCAATGAAATTACGATTTAGGTCATCACCTGGGATTTACCTATGTGTGTGTTTCAGTCACTCACTCACTGTTTTAGGGACGTACTAGTTACGCTGCACAAAAACCTCCATTTCAACCAGTGGCCGAGTCTCATTTAGTGACTTGTTCAGCGTTCAAAGCTTTGTTTTTCGTAAAACAAGTGCACAAATCTGCCAGTGGGCGGAGGTAACCCCAATTGTTTCCAGTGCAGGTTCACTGGCAGGAGATTTTCTGGGGAGAAGTACAAATGTGCTGAAACAAGGTAGAATAAGGCAGATTAGACCATTGCCATCAAGAAAATGACACTTGATTCAAGAAAATACTGTTTGATTAGCACTGGAACCCAGTGGAACCCATTTTTTTCGGAGATTTGTTCACAAAAACCAAGATTATAAGCCTGAATATGAGGTACATGACATGTTAGACTGTGGAGGTTTTTTGCACGGTGGGCCTGTTCTTGGCCGGCCAGCAAAAAAACTGTAATATGCAAGATGTTTTTCTCGAGTCAGCCCTAGAAATTTTTTTTAAAAAAATGCATCAAATGGAGTGTAGAATATTTTATTGCTCGCCAAAAGTCTTATGGTAGGTGAAGACATTTCTGTGGAGCATTAAAGTGGCTCACATGCCTCAGGCGGGGTTTGCCGGTGCTGCTGTACTTTGCGTTGGTGTTTGTGCTCTTCCTCTCGCTGTGGTCCACGTGGACGGACGGAGTACAGTACATCAGCACGGTGCTGTCTGTGATGACGGGGGGCGAGCGCGGTAACATCAGCCTCAGCACTGTTCCCTCCGCCCGAAGGACAGGTTGTACCAGAATCCGGCCTTGACAGCACAAGGACAGTGCACGTACCGGCGGCCCCGCTGGATTAACCTGAGTTTGCTGGGGGCCTAAGAGGCTTAGTCCACTCTCTCTCCCATTCCCATTCTCTCATTGTGCAATCTGTGGCAAACCTCACTTTCCCGCTTGCTGGCTTTCTTCCTCCATCTGCCCCTCTCTCTCTCTCACTCGTGCTCATTTTCTACCACTTTCACTCTCTTTCTGCCTTTTTTCCTCGTTTTCTTACTCCCTCATTCACCCTACCTCCCCTTCTCTGGCTCTCATTCCCCTCAGCCACAATAATTCTGTACATCATTCCAAGTGGGTCACAATGCCTGACCCCTCCCGACCCAGCCACCCACCCACACACACACACACACACACACACACATGCCTACACTGTACATACACGTGCACCGCAGGCAGAATTACTCTCACCCTACATACTCCGCCGAGAAATAATCCACTGACGTCATACTATGCCTGCATTTTCTATCCAGGATATACTCTGCTGCATCAACTTAGCAGGTGTTACACTGTACATTAAAGTAATGAGGGGTGACATTTCCATAATTATGAACGTCCACTTTGCCTCTCCCTGTCGCTGCTGGACATAACGAAGTAGTGATTCGACCCACAGCCGGAAAGTGTTTCCTTAAACAACGAATGCAGAGCTTCCACAGGGAAACACGAGCTAATGCAAATTGATTTTGCATCAGAAAATTAAACTCTGGATGGCTCGGAAGAAAATAGAGGAAGAATCGGGTACTTAGCATGAGCAGCGATGACTGCTGTGGCTGAATGAAGAAATAAACAAGCTCTATGATATAAACTAAAATTTTATCTCCAGGAAAAAAAATCCAAGGAAAAAGACATGACAGTACCGCCCACATGGTTTGATTGACAGGTAGTCTCTGGGAAATGCACCAGCAATATTGACAACATTAAAAAAAACACCACAGATTATCACTTTAAAGTAATAATTCACACTTTCCCATATAAGTAAATGTCTGTTTTGTTTGTCTCTTGACGCCATGCAGTGCTGACACACAGCCTACACACGGATGCAGAAAGCTGATACAGTCACTCCTCTTGCTGGTCTCTGTCCCAGGCAAAATAGTTCCACCATTAAATGGATATAAAATATCGCGCAAGGTTGTTTGAGGTTGTGTTTGCCAAGTGATTGACAGCTCGGCCATGCATCACCAATTAGATTAGATGACGTTGTTTGTGCTTTTTGTTTTGTCCTGAAATGACCGTCTGCACTGTTTTCTTTTGAGACTAATTTCTCTGCTGATCATATGTCGTTTTAGCGACTGCAAGTAGGACTTTCCTTACAATTACACAGAGGGACTTAATAAGAATATTGTTTTTTGTTTGTTTGGGGTTTTTTTGTAACTCTTATAATTGGTCTGCTAATGCAAATAACCAAATAGCCCTGTTTGGAAAGTAACTCTGGAGCGCTGTGAGCATTAATAAAACTCAGCAGCGAAAGTCCTCCCCTCATTGGAGCTGACAGTTTGTTGATGATTGTTTTGCTTCACGGCCAAATCGGCCTAATTGGAAAATTATACACTTCCACCCTCTTCACCTTGGCTTTGCCTTTTGCCTCGTTTTGCCCCGGCTCGTCTGTCTTTTGTTACACTCCTCGGCTCCAACTGCAAACTTTATTAGCTGCTTTGCCAACTACATCGATAAACCAGGAGCGAGTTGGAAATCTTTACTTTTAAAATTTGTTTTTTTAATCTTACGAATATGCACACGAGGCGCTCAGAGATGGGTTACTGCTGTTTATATCTGTGTTGCATTTCTTCAGCGAACCAAATTATGTGTATCTGTGATTGGATTGATTCAGAAGTGGGTGGAGCTTGACACAGAGTAGGCGTGGCTTAAACAGAAAAGTGACAATTCCTCCAAATTCGAGAAAGTGCAGCATTAAAGCAATGATTTTACCATGAGTTATCATAAAATACTTCAGTATAGAAAAAGATAATTGGCAAACATTAACTTTTATGAACACAGCCATCCTGTAGGCAGCAATAGTCATAAACAAATATCAAAAGAAAAATATGTATATTGTATTAATATTGTATAAATGTTGCAATGAACACTGGCGAATACTTAACAGTACATTATAAATGTAAAAATATTATTCAGTTACTCTGAATTACAGCCCCTTCCATCTTAACTAGGAGACCCTGAACAGCCCATAATAACCCTCTTCATTATAAACTTTTTGTGTGTGCACTGCTTGGGAGGAAAACGCTTCAGTCGCTCATACTTTGGTAACTGCAGAGTAAAACTGCTGTATAATAAAATCCACAAAGAACAAGAATTCCCACCAGTGTGTGCTTCACTGCGATTGTGTGTTCAAGTGAAAAATGCCCTCTCAGATATTCCTGCTCATTATTTTTTATCCACAGTGTGTTTTTTTGTCGGCGCCTGACTTTTGCGTTTTGCTTTGCCCCACAGTTGACAGGCCTGAGTGTGACCAGTGGGGTGGACCAGATGGTGGCGCTACACACGTCCAACCAGGACGACATCCTGCTGTGCCTGCAGCGGGGGCAGCTGCACCCCAACCAGGACCGGGTGGGCGAGCTGGTGGGCGAGCTGGTCGACCACTTCACACGGTCAGTGCTGCTCCGCCGTCACAATGAGATGCTGTTTTTATTTATTTATTTATTTATTTATTTATTTATTATTTATTTATGTCCGTTCTCCCGTGGCTTCCCTCTGCATGCGTGATGTGAAAATGAGCTGTAGGGCTCACGGACCACATCAGACATGTCACAGAGAGACGCTGAAACAGAACCGCACAGCGGGATCTGTCTTTATGAAGCTCTCAGTGCACACACACACACACACACACACACACACACACACATATGCAGTCAGAGTGTGGGTTGCCCTTTGGTGTTGATGTGGCTCGACATAATATAAATGTGTTCTGTGTTGATACTAATTTCAAATACTAATACCTCATTTCTTACTACAACTACTGCTTCTTTTTATACAGCAGAAATAGCACTCTAGTATAGTAGATTTAGCAGAACACTTTTCTTCTTATGCTGTTACTGTATACTATTATATTATTACTGCTACTGCCACACAACTATAACACTATGTAAAACCTTTAACTGGCAATTTATCTTGTGTTTCTGTTGTCATTTTGTTGTTTGATATTGTGTTCTTGTTATTTTGCGGTTGACCAGCCAAAGGTTATTCCAGTTATGTCACTCAGAGACATCCACAGCACAGCTACAGTGGTGCTTAATAGAAACAAACTCAATTGTGAGGTTTCAGTGTGGTCACGTAAAAATGAAAAAACAGAGGCTTCTTTGCAGCACAGAGGAGGGAGAGCTCCCTTCTTTCTCCCATCATGCTCCACTGTAGCTTCAGCTGCTCTCTCTGGGCATCACATTTGGCAAATCTGCCAGCAGAGAAGCAGAATTGCAACCCCGAAATCATACCAGCCGTGCAACGCAAGTAACCAATCCCTATTTTTAGACAGTGTTAATGTGCATTAGGGTGGAATTTTCCTTTAATATACTTACCAAGGTGCTTTAAATGGAGCAAAACAAAATGCCAGCTGCAATGCAGGGAGTACTTTTGCTGCTGACTTTTATTAATGCCCACAGCGCTCAACAGCAAGTAAGTAAGAGAGTGTTAGGCTTTATTTATTCGGCACTTTTTAAACACACAAGTGCTTCACACACATGAAAAATAAAAACAAATATGTTAAAAATACATTAAAATACATTAAAAAGGGAGTACAGATGGAGAAGACATACAGCCTTTCATGCTCCCAAGTCTTTCCAAAGATCTTCAGTACAGAGTCTTTAGGAGTCCAGAGGGGCTTACCAAAACTCAGAAACTGCATTTGAATATGGAAAGACCTTTTATCTGATGCAATAGTGAAGAAAGCCAATGGTACCACAATGAAAACATGTTTACCAAGCTTCAGTGCTCGCTCACGCTGATCCTCCGTCACTGGTGCGGACGGATGATTCTGAAACTGAGAACAGCATCGCAAATCAAGAATTATTCACCGCGTCTCCGTGACATTTCACACTTTAGATCGCTGGGTTTCCATCTCGCAACACCGAGACCCAAAACATGTAAGGATTTCTTCCCCACCAGGAGCTATAACGATTTATTTTACTAATTAGCACGGAGCCAGAAATGGCGAGGAGGAGCTCATTAGTGGAAATTAGCCGGTGTGATGATTGGTCGGTGCGTTTTGGGCCACATGATCGAACACCTCTGCATTCGACTCGTTGTCCGCGGATGAAGACCGTGGCGAACGCGTCGTCTATTAATACGGCATAACAATGCGGCTGAGTCTGATTGTTGGCATTCATCACTGTCATAGTTGTCTGTGTTTGTGTCCTGCTCTGAATAAGTGCCATGAAATGAATCCGTCACGGTGACATTTATCACTGCCACGTAGGAACTTGATTTGTCATCGCTGTTTATAAATCTGATTCACATCTACGCAACATTCATCTCTGCCAGACGCGTTTGAATGGCAACAACCCACAAGTGTTCACGCAGAGCAGACTGTTTTGATTGTGTGACTGTCTGTCTGTGTCCGTGTGTGTGTGTGTGTGTGTGTGTGCGTGTGTGTGTGTGTGCTGCCCGCTGAAACAGCACCCAGTTTAAATTGATTGCTTCCCTAAGTCTTAATCCCCTAAATCCAGGCAGGACCACACTGACTAACGCACAATACAAACACACAGCAGAGCTCGTCTCCCGTGTAAATGCATTGTACGTTTTGCAAAACGCCGTCCTTACAAGCATCAAGTGTGAAATCAGCTTTTTTTTCATAGCGCAGTCATTATTTTTTGTATTTCCAGTATCACAGACTGACACTTAAAAAGCCTCCATGCTAAGAGGTTAGTTCGTCTCATATTCAAATGCTCAGATCTTGTTTTTCTCAAACCGAGTGCCAGTGGGATGAGATAAGCCCACGTGTTTTCCCAAGCTTGGAATCATGTGTCATTTTTTTTTTGATACTAGTGGGCTGATTGGCCTTATTTTGCCTCATTTCAGCATATTCATACTTGTTACCAGGAAAATTCTTGAAAAACTACAATTGGATCTGTCTCATCCCACCGGCTTGGTTTAAGAAAAATAAGTTTTTAATGCCGAGTGTGAGGCTGAATTACTTGCTTTTTTGCGGACGGGCAGCTCGCCCCCGTGTTAATGTGGAGCGATGTCTTGTGTTCAGTCATTTGTTTTATTAGCGGGTGCTGAGCTCCCCGGGGTGAAGCTCAGAGGCCAGGCAGACTGCAGCCGCAACAGGGTGTGTGTTCCCTCTTTTATGAGTCTGTGTGCGTTTTAAAGGGGGGGTGGAATCGGTCAGTCGATCCTGGATCCCCGGTGAGGCTTTTGTGGATTTTATGAGCGTGTGTGTCTTAGACTTTTGGTGCGGGTTTGGATTGGGGGAGGGTGTCCGTGTCACCCGGGACCCTGCAGCAGCTGCCCGGCTCTGGCAGGGGAGCGGCAGGCGTCAGGGAGAGGAGAGGGGCCTGAACATCTCGCCGCTCCGTCTGCCTCCGCCGGCCTCCGCCTGTCTTTGTGCCACCATCTGGGGTGAATGAAGGGGGTCGTGACCCCTACAGGGGACTCATCAAAAGCAGGGCTTCAGAGACAAAGTCAGGGGCGAGCTGTGTAAGTGTGGCGTGGGAAGTGTGCGAGCATGTGTGAGGAGGATGGCGGATGACGATGTACACAAACACACACTCACACACAGACGCACACTCCTCTTCCCCTTCCTTCTGTGGGGAAATTAGTTCAAAGACTATGAGAGTCACGCACAACTCATTTTAGTCTGCATGTGAAGGTTATAGGAGAAGGACTTGGTCAATGGAGCGATTGTGGTTGCCCCCCCTCCCACCCACCCATTCACCTCGCTCTCCGACTCTCTTCATCACCCCCGATCCAAGCATCAGGAAGGGATCAGTGGGCCTTTGGGTGTTTGTAGTTGAGAGAGTGCGTGGTGGTAAAGGTGCAGAGAGTTGTACAAAACTGGGTCAGCGAAGGCAGCGTTAGCAGCGCCAGGTAAAATCTGACTTCAAAGTTGCTCCCCGTCGTCGGCGAGGACAGCAAAGACAGGCTGTCTGGTTCGCTGTCATTTCACATCCGTCTCTGGCTCCCTCCACAGAGCGCCTTCCTCCGCTCACTCCCCTTCATCTGCCTCTCTTTCCTGCACACACCTCCTTCCCTCCATCCTCTCTCATCTCGCTCGCTGGCTTTTCTCTTCCTGTCACCTGGATCTTAGCTGTCAGCATGAATGAGGCATGTGTACGTGTGCGTTGGCATGTGTGTGCGAGTGTGTGAGTGTGAGTGTGTGTGCGCTCACTGAGGGAGGGGGCAGGGGGTAAACTCATGGGCCATCTGCTGGGACAGCTGGGAGAATATGACTGGGCTGAAGGAGGGATTTAGGATATGATCTGGCCGAGCCTTAAACGATTGAGGAGGATTTGATCCTTAAAAGGCAATTTGGGGGTTTTATTGTCTCACTGTTCACTGCCAAAGACAGTTTTCAGCTCGTAATGAAAGTTTTTACACCGGTCGGGTTTTTCGGCAGCTCTTTGATGTGAACAGTAGCACTGTTAATGTATGCAAACAATAAAAACCTACTATGAAAAAAAGCTACTACAATGTGTCTGACTAAATGGAGCAACAATGCAGTAGAAATCTCAAAAACAGACTTGAGGAACCTCTCATGATGAATAAACTCAGATTCTTACATGGATGTATAGTAACTAAATACATTTACTGGGCCTTTACTTGACTAATTCAATTTAGTGAGACTTTCCCAGCACTGTGTTTAAGAGAGAAGTATTTTTTTCAGGCGGCTGTAGTTACTGCTACACATGCAAAAACATTTAATATGACTTTGAGTGTAAACTCGTCTACAGTATATGGAGCAGTTAGAGCTACATTAAAATCCCTCTTACAGATTGACGCATCAATAATTTAACTCTCTGGAGGGAACCATTCTTCACAGTAACTACCTATTACTGACTAAGTGAAATTTTTAAAGTAAGACCTTCACTTTTAATAGAGCAGTTTTCCCATTATGGTATTGCTGCTGTTACTCAAATAAAGGATTTGAAAACCCTGTTTCGATGTCCCACGACTGGCTTCTTATGCGGTAGAGCCTTTATTTAAAATCTCTATTTATCTTCCTGTTCTTTGTCCTCTCTCTCGCTCTCTTTCTACAATTGTCTTCCCCTCATCTGCCTTTAATTTGCTTTCATTTGCTCAGTCTCTTCACTCTCGCCCAACCTCTGTGTCTTTTTCCTGCGTTTCCTGCGCTCTTCTTTCTAAATCAGCAGTTTCATTTATGAATATGGAAAGACCTGGGATGGTGTTGCATTAATAGCAGTCTTCTGGGTCACCCCTCCCTTCTCACTGTAGCAGAAAAAAAAGTGATTTCATTAACCTCAAAGCATATGTGCATGGTCTGGTGATGTGGCTTTAATGAACAGAGAGCGTCTCAACACCACCAGCACACACACACACCCACACACACCCACACACACACCCACACACAGAGGTACTGACCTGTCACTGATGTGAGAGGACTTGTTGACTTTCTCTTTTGACCCGGTTGGACGACAGAAGTCACCGTGCAGGCGGTTACTGTAGGACTAATCGGCCCGCTCTATTCTAAACTCAGCTCGCTTTTTAGGTCGTGAAAGGCGTCAGCCCTGCCTGAAATAGCCTCCTCTGTTTCTGTTGCTCTTCCTCTGCTCTTTTTTCATCCCCTCACTCCCTCAGTGGCTGTCCTCAATGTGCTCGTTTCTCAGACAGTTCTGGCCCGGCCTGCCGGAGCAACAGGAGAGGCAGCCTGTGTCCCGCACACTTTCCACGGTCAGCTTGTCCCCCTTTTTGCTGACTGCGTCCCTCGTTTTGTCTGACAGCCTCTCCACTGCACCAAGTCTGTGCCAAACCTGTGCTGGGCCAGCGAACAGGTTGGCGTAGGATTGGCACCTGCTGCTTTCGATTGTAATTTTGATGACATTGGACCCTGTCCAGAACACAAACCTCCAACTGCAGTAGTAGCTCTTAACCAACAGTAGGTGGGCGTAAATGGTGACATTTCCTTCCAAGTCCAGGTGCACGCCGTACAATACCACAGCTGATTTAGGCAGTGCAAACTCGATGTTTCTGCTCACAGTGAGAAATGATCAGCACATCGTGTCCCGGTTTCTTGATGCCGTCTCAGACATCCTGATCATTTTCCAACATGCTTGAAATTTTTGTTGTTGTTCTTGTAGCGTTAGAGGGTGGATTTGTCACACTGATGAATTTCATTGAGGCTCTATATGCTATCCCTCTGTTTAGCACAGCCAAATGCAAATACATACATCGTAATTTTGATTTAATTTTGATGTACACTTCACAAACCCTAGGAGTCGCCTTTTTCTTTCCGTCTTCACGTGCACAAACAAAAACTGCAGTCACTTAGTGCATCATTGCTTTTGACTTTATTGATCGCTAAGGCACAAGCTTCTTCATTAATGACCCATTTGGCTTTCCGTCTTGCGGGGTCTAGTTCCGTGAGTCCAGACCGTCGAGGGCTCGCTCCTCTTGTTGTCGAGTCGTATAATGTGTAAACTCGCGCTGCAGGATGGGATTTGGCAGCTTGGGAAGTGTGATATGTCCTTCAACATTTGATTGTGTAATGTGTTTCCGACCCAAATCCCATCCTCTTGTTACCGACTAAGCACTCGGCATCATTTCAATAGAGTTCTGCCATTGTAGACCAAGCAGTCAATACTTTATTACACATTTAAACAATTCATAAATAGACCCAAATACATGCATGGTTACATCTGTCTTTATTGTCCTTTAAAATATGTTTGAGAGCATTGGCTGTTGGGAATAAAAGGGAAGGGAGATTTAAATCTTGAGGAGAATCACATTGTTGAATGCTTGACATGCAGCTCCAGATGTACAAGGTAATGTTTTATTTTTGTCGTGTACAGCAGCAGATATAGGCAGCTACTGAACTTTCACATTCAAACCAAATGTAGTCTAATCATTTCCTGGACATCCATAAATATTTTTTTTATCATTAGTTTAAAATGATGAAATGAAATATTCAGTCAACTTAGTTTTTAAAGCACTTCTGTATGGCACACATTGGCATTGCGATTATTCTGCACTCTTTTGCTTACCGTTCAGTGATACCCCCTCCCACACACACACACACACACACACACACACACACACAGGTAGACACCATTTTCTGTTGTTTATTTATGTGTTGTCTCTGAACTTTCTCTGACTTTCCGTTTAGTGCTCTGTTTATTTCCACCAGCTGGAGATGTAAAAAAAAAAAAAAAAAAAAAAAAAAACAACACAGTGGTAACAGACTGTTGACCTTGTGCTCCATCGGTACAGTTTTACTGTACACAAGCCATAATGAGGTGTGAGGAAAAATATAATGAGAAATGTATCTTGACAGCATGGGACTAAAACTGCACACTGTTGCTGTGAATAGGCATATACGTCTTTCGGTCTTTGTGTCTGTATGGATGTCGATAAATCAGTATAGTCAAGTCAAATTTGCTCTCTGATGCTGGCTTATGATAATAACATAAGATTTTAAAATCCTCTCTTGCAAGTTGAACTCAGTTTGTAAACTATTAGCATGATCTCTTACAGTATATCCATGAGCAAATGAAGTTAATACACAATTTAAAATGGGTAGGGTGACATATTTCTATTAAATATTTCTTAAGTAAGTTAATTTCAGACACTGTGCGTATGTATTTGAGCTGTCTATATGTATGCAAATATGTGTTGAGGTTCATAAAGTGGAATTAATGTCCTCGGTGTAATAGATTTGACAATACTATTACAAGTTCTAGACGAAAAATGTTGCAAAAGAGAACATTTCATGGAAGAAATTCAAAAGGGAGACGAGGGGGATTTGACAGAGCCATGGGACGGGTGTGAACGATGGATTGTGCTGTGAAAGTGTCTTCTGAAAGTTTCCAGAGAGGTGTAGAGAGAATGAGAGAGCGAGAGAGAGCGAGGCGAGAGGAGAGGTAGTCAAAGAGAGTGAGTGCTCTGTCATCTCTTTCCAACGTGAACGTTCCCACAAGTTTACATCAAAGAGCTCGGGCCTGGAGGAGCAGATTTAATAAAGTCATTCTTACTATGCAGCCCGCCCAGTCCTTTTAATTCTTGGGGACTTTCAGTTGGAGCCTCTTGAGCGCATTCCCAGAGCCAGCGACCGGCCTCAGAAGTGTCTCAGCATCAAAAGACGTCTTTGTGGATTCTAACGTGACTGATCTACTGATTCACTTAGTCGACTTCAGATTGAAACAAATAGATTCCTCAGCAGCGTTTTCAACCACCTCCTCTCGCTGTAGTCCACGGCTGCTCCGCACAAGGCTCCGTGTTTCATCACCATCAACCAGACAGTAGTAAAATATTGTCTATTGCATATTTTTATCTTTTTAGAAGGAATATGTTTTGGGCTGGTGCATGTGGTATCTACTCTTGTCACCCAGCAGATATGTGGTCCAATATAATCGGCTCTATAGCAGCCATCTAGAGCCGATTACGTGTATGTGTAAGGTGTAAAACGTGTGGATTCTCTCCAGAATTGATCAACTCCAAGGATAAATGATCAAAGCCAGCATTATTACTCTGTATACTGTTTATTATTCAAGACGTTTTCTTCTGTAAGACCACCAAATACAGAATGTTAGTTTTGATACTATAATTGCTGCAGTGGATATGGAAGTCCATAATTGCTCTGTTGTTTTGGCATGAGTCAGTTTTTCCCAGAATGTACCCTGAGGAGACTCAAGATGCAGAGCGCAGCTGGTTGAGAGGGGCCCGTTGTTTCTGATGACGACGATGATAATTATAATGGATGACGCCGGTGATGATCAACATGCTGAGGCCAGTGGTAACGCTGCGGGAGGCAGCGGACAGCCTGATCACGGCCCCCCCCCCGCTCCACACTGTCCAGCCTCACACCCGAGGGCTCAGACAGCCTCGGCCGCACACTGTCAGGCCGCAGATGCTGCTGTTGCCTCAGCAATAGTTGCCAGGCAGCTGACGAAGTGCCAGTTAAGATTGCAGGGGAAATTGCGGGCTTGAGTTGATGAGGGGGGTTTGAGTTGGGTGGACAGGAGTACAGAGGACTATGTGGAGATGATGGACAGAAAGATCCAGGTAAATATAAGTTAGGTTTTACATTTAGTCTGAACTTAAGTCAGAACCCAATCCAAAATATGATAATTTGTCAGTAATTTCACGTCATTACATGCAGAGGATGTCCTGTATTGTTGTGCCTATGCAGCTCGCAACTTAGCGGGTGACCCTTTTACATCTCTGCTGATGGAAGTCGATAATTAGAACAGTTGCAGAGTTCAGAGCATGGGGCTGACACGCCAGGTTAACATGTTCACACTGAGCTCAAGTCCCAGCTTTGCACAGCATTGCATGTGAGTCAGCTGGTGAAATTGCATTTGCTATGTAAGAAACACGTAACCTGTAATAAAGCTATGAAAAGAGTCAAGGTCTGGTTTCCTTTAATCCAGCTGACCATCGTACAGCTTTCTTGCCATGAGACAAATTCATTCCTCTCCAATTATTGTCCATCATGTTCATCCTCAACTCCTCCTACTACATCTTTTCTCTCGTCTGTCCCTCTGTCTCCTGTTGGGACTGAGGTCTGTGCCGAGATCACTGACCTCTCTGTGATTTTGCACCGCTCTGTCAGTCTTTGGCACCTCTGCTGTTTGATCCCCTCCTGAGACCCAATTATACCTGAATCGGGAGAGGCTGATGGAGACGGAGGATGGAGGAGAGGGAGAGGGGATGTCAGGAAGAGGCAGGGGAGAGAGTGAAGAGGGAGGTGCTGAGGTTTGGCTCAGGAATTGTTATGAGGGGATATCGGAGGACAGGGCGATGAACTGAATTGATGCGTTGTCTTTCTTTCTTTGACCTTTTGCACAGTCTAAAACTTTGAGTCTGGCTGTGAAATACCCCTGACACTTTTTTTTTTTTTTTTTTAAACTGCCTCTCAGTCTCTTTAATGCACTGTCTGATGCTGAGAAGGTGCTACTGTATGACTAATACTGTTTTAGGTGCAAAGCTGCTTCCTTTGCCATTTGTCTATTCATAGCCACGTCTTCAGAAACTGAAAGTGTTGTTTGAAGGGTGTGTGTGTGTGCGTGTGTGGTGTGTGTGTGTGAGAGAGCAAGTTTCTGCATAATGTGTGATATATGTGTGTGCATACTTGTCTATACTGTATATAAACTATGTCTCCTTGCATGTGTGTGTGCCTCAGCACATGTTGGTGGAGAGTCAGTGAAGCCAGTCATGTTTTTTTTTAGACAGTGGCTTTCTGGTCCTGCTGGTCTGGGATGTGTGGGATTATTTGGAACAGGCGGCATCACACTCATGCCTGTTAACTAATCTGACAGACCTCTGCTGGAAAACGTTTGCATCTGAGAATTATACATTTACTTACAAATGCTTGATTTCTCCATCGTGCTGTCAGAAGCTGTTTCCGATACACCGATAACACTTTTTTTTGAAAAAATATGCTAATACTGAGCACAAAACTTTGAATATTTACAGCGCAGCTTGGACCAGTAGGCTGGTTTCATTGTGCAAAATAATGGAATGAAAATCCTTCTTTTCCCTTTTTCTGTTGGAGAAATACAGGATTCTGTGTGTCAGAAATGCAGAAAATAAAAACAGTTGCTTCTCTTTCTGTCATGTTTCTCATGGCTTTTGGTATCGGGTATTAGTCGAGGGTAAAAGCTTCAATAGCAATGCTGCATTTCAGCCCCTAAGCTGCTGCCACATGAAAACCTCAACGGCATCTTTCCTGAACTTTCATGTTGTAAAGTTGCAAAATTGCTGAGGGTCAGCTCAAGTGAGGACATTTTTAGATTCGACTGATAAAATCGTGAAATAAGCACATAATCTATCAATGAGCTGGTGTGATGACGAGGGACCATCAAATTATCTGCTTTATCAGCTGAGTCCGAACTTCAGTCGACTCTTGGCAGTTTTGGATACTGCACCTTTAAATTCATCTGAAGGATTTCATGCTTCTATTCTGATTAATGGAGTTTTCCGAGCTCTTGGAGTAAGGAAAACACTTTCAGGACCTGTAAAGTCAAAAGTGCATGTTAGTGACGTTAAGATCCAGCGACGGCGATGACAGCCGGGCTGGTGCACTGATGTCTGATTTTGTCTGAACTCCATCAACAAGTGATTCTTCGTTTGTTCGTCGGAAACTGGGACGCAGCGTTTGGCTGTGTGCTTTAATGGGACAGGGAGGGCTCATTTTCACAAACACGTCGTCATCCCCGCAGACTGTTTTCTGTCTCTCTGTCTTTGAACAATAGGAGTGATAATACGTTAACTTATCATTAAGGATGCGTCGGCTCGTTATGTAACAACTTGGCGTAAAAAGCGCGCCTTGATCCCCGCCATTGTTTTGTTTAGCTGTCAGCCAGACGACGTGATAACGAGGTGAGCGCCGAGGGAAAGCCTGCGATTTTTGGACGGCTGATGATATCCTGAAATAGAAAGGAGAAACACACAAACACACACACATATAAACACACACATTCTCATTTTATCGAGGGAAAATTCCAAGCACAGTCCTACAAGCGGGAGAGAAAGACGTACGCAAACAAAGTAATGGTGTCAGCGCAAACATCTTTTATCTGCAATGGCACATTATTCCCCAGGAGCGATTCTGCACAGGCCTGCTGGTGATTTGATTTCCACACAATGGGACCAACAGCGCCGGCCTCTCGAGCTCAGCCGCTTCGGTAACACGGTGTGGCATCGGGACTCGCTGGCAATGCCTTACCACACACACACACACACACACACACACTCACAGCTGCACACAAAATGGTCCATAATTCTCTATAATGGAGACACCAGAGGCATATGTTCACATTGGATTAGCAGCATCCGGCAACACCGAGGAGATGACAGGGAAAAATGGCGAGAGAAGACGGAGGAGAAGTGTTTTATAGGTTGAGATGGGAAGATGGAGAAGGAGGTGATGGAGACAGGAGGGAGATGGGGGTCCATATGCTCCTCCAGGAGCTGCTGTTGCTGTTGCGCCCCAGTTCTGTCTGCGTCATCGTCTCCACGGTGATGAATTATTCGACTGCGGCATGAGGACTGGTTGGCAGACAGCAGGCCGTGGGCCATGTTTATTTACCGAGTCCCTCTACGCACAAAACACTCTCACACACACACACACAGGCCCCAAAATTAACACCATTTACCTGCCAAATGTGGGTATAGTTTCAGTTTGGCGATTAAATAAATTGCAGTCACCAGCCAGATGGCCAGTGAATAATTTGGAAATACAGTGTAGGGCGTGGTTTACATTGCTGTTTTTTTATGTGTACCTTCACTGTCCACCGTACCTACTTTGACGCCAGCCAATCAAATCAAAGCTACTTACAAGTATTTGGCATTTTCTACACCGTGTCTGTCTATGTTTTTGCCGTAAGCAACATCTGCGTTATAGGTTATTAGAGATGTGGCGACACATTTCGAGTGTTAAACCGCCAAAAAGAAATAAGAAGGCGGAGAGAAAAGTCACGCAGTTTGGCTGATTTGGCTTTTTTCTTGTAGATACAGATTTAGAAAATGCACATGCTGTTTGGGTTTGCACAGTGTTTGACTTGACTCGTTTGAGCAAATATTGTGTTGGTCCAAATTTTCAGGCCCAATCAAAACTTCATAGTTCATAATTGTGGAAATGGGGGTTTACTGAGACAGCCTTGGCCACCACAGCCTTTGGCTCTGCACGTACGCAGGAGAAAACACAGCACATCGCTGCACACAGACCATCGCAGCTCATATTATCATCTGTCCTGAGGCATCGCCGGAGGCTTCAGTCTGATCATGCTCTGCCGGTGTTGAGTTTCACCGGGACTTCGGTTGTTACTGTGTCGAGATCAGGATCGTATGCGAATCAAAACCCTGAGAGGGTCAGTGGGTTTCGGGGACGCGTTTGTCCCCAGCGCAGCAGGGGAAGACAGCTGGCTGAGGGGGGCATTAGGGGGGCTGGAGGTGGATGAGTGTGACTTTGGAAAATGGAGACCAAGGCTACACCTGTTACCGTGGCTTATGATGAACAACAACACAGCTTCGTGAGTGAGGGGTGACGGAGAAGTCCTGGCTTACTCTCTTTCCTGTGTTCAAATTGTTTAACACTCGACAAGCCAAGCCGCCGATTTGGCAGCATCAAGTAACTGCTGTCCTGAATTTTAGGCCTGAAGTATCTCCGCTTTCAAAATGTCACTCCTTGACTTCTCTTCGACCCACTTTCTGTACAAACCAGCCTCGGAAATAGGCTTTATGAATATTTCCCCCTTCCAACTGAGCTTGAGCCTTCTTTTACACCACAGCAAACTTATTTGTGTTTCTATTGTCTGGATGTGAGCTGGATCCATTTACATTCAAAGGCACTGCAGTAGCTGTTTGGCTGCGTTTCCAATTATTGTTCTGCATCTGCCTTCCAAAGCCTCCCTCTCGAGTTCAAATAAAGTGCAGCGACTTATAGAAAAACAATATGCAAATAAAAAACACAAAAATAAATATGTGCACGAGCGTGAATATCAACCATGAGCTCATGGTCCCCCAGGTCTGAGTGGATGACGTTGTGAGACAGAGAGCTCTTTGTGTGTGCGCTGCAGTCACCGAGCCATGTGCCGGTCCGGCGTGTGCTCGGCAGAGGAGAGGGAGCGCAGCGGGGTCGCCGGGGCCGGGCTGAGGCTGCAGGATCCCTGAGGGCTGAGCATGAGCGCGGCCTTCACACAGGATCATCTTCAGCTGACTGTGCAGCAGCCAGTCAGCCAGTCAGCCAGTCAGCCAGCCAGTCAGGCAGTCAGGCAGGAAGGCAGAGCCATTTCCTCGTCCCAGCTGTCAGCAAAGGGATTGGGTGTGTGGCACCACAGCGCCTACACCCAGGATGTGACTGATGGCGGTCACTCAAACCAGTCATATGGCAGCGTGAGGTGTTAGGTGATGAATAACAAACTGGATATTTCCGTGTCGACTTGACTTGGCCCGATCGTTCTGCGTGCTCTTTAAGTGGGAACAAACATCCACACGAGGATGAAAAGATGAGAAGAATCTGCCATGGTGACATTTCGCCGACTCTTTCAAACCAGGCTCTGTTAAAATGTCGATATACTCATTTGTGATTGTACATAGCACAGTCACACTGCTGGCTTCAGTGGTGAGAACCTTAAATACCTAGTATGCTTCATAAGAAGTCGAATTTTAGTGCTTTCAGGTTGTCAGACATGGTAATTCAGCTTCTGTCTGGGTTCTTTGTGCAAAGTCTCACAGGCTGAGGTTAAAAGGTTTAGAGCTGCAGTAAGCGATTTCTGACCTCCTGAATTTGTAAATAAACTCTTCCTGCACATCCTACGACCTACTTTCTGCTTCCAGGTTCACTGCTGTGGATCTAGTAGCAGTGAAGTAGTCACTGAAAACCCAGTCTACAAAATATTAACACTATTTAACCCTATAAAGCCATTTGTATCATATATGATACACATTTTCAATTCTGTTTTTCGTTTTCAGTTTAATCAATACCAAATACTGTTGTATACCTTTGAACACTTCCCCTGTTCACCCTGGACCATACCATTGGCACTTCAAGTACATATCATATATCATACACCAGAAAGGTTGTGTAATAACCTATTTTTTGAAATTTTTTTTATATATATATATTTTGTTATAGGACTAAATAAAGGTTTCAGTTTCAAAAAATTGGAATTTTCTGCCAATTCTTCTAGGGTTAAAAACAATGAACCTGGGCGCCCCAGTAGCTCACCTGGTAAGAGGCTGGGTACCACTTGTTAAGGCTGAGTCCTGCATGTCATCCCCTCTCTCTCCCCTGAACCTTTAGTGTCTCTGTTGTGACTGTCAAACAAAAGCTAAATCCCTGAATCACTGAATAGGGAAATAAATAGGAATCTAAAACAGAAATATTAGCTGTCAGGTTTAATGTCAAAGCCTAAAAAAATGAGTAAAGGTGATTTTACCAACAGAAAAATGGAATTACACTATAAACCATGCTATAAGGTTAGAAATAGGGGGTTTGGCAGTGAATGTAGTTAGTGAAGATCCCTCTCAGTGTAGTAATGTTTGTCTTTATTTGCTTTCAGTATAAGGAAGACGTCCTTTCCAGTGAAGGTGTGCCGTTCAGCCGTCCAGCTACACATGCGGGGTAAACCCAAGACTGTCACCGTGGAAACCAAGGCGGGCCAAACCATCGCAGATTTCAAGAAGAGCAAGGACGGCTTTACGCTGCTGCTGCCCGCCAACTGAGGCCATCCACCCGAGCAGCAGCAGCCTTACCTCACGACCTCGGACGAGACCGCCGTGGCTCTGCGTTGGCGGCTAGCCCGTCGCCGCAGCTTCCAGGAGCTTCTCCGAGGAATTAAGGAGTTTAAAAAGGTGTTTCCCTGAGACCTCTGCACCTCCGGTCGAGCTTTTCTGAAAACGGTGCCTCTCAAAACATGGCGTATGAATGCGATCACAGCGAGGTTCAGGTACGCAGCGAATAAATCCGGGCAGGGATGCACGGCTGTCTTCCACGATTGTCTTTCTCAGCTGGCGGGAAGCCGTTGTCATTCCTGCTTTGCCTTAAAAGACTTACTTGTAAGGATTGTTTGAAACTTTTAAAGAAATTGAGGTTTTAAAGTATTATCCCAGAGCAGAATTACTGGCATTGTGCGCTTTCTTTAATCCTGAGCTGCGGGAATAAAATATTTTCATGGACAATAAGCAAAGCGCCGAATAGTTTTGGAGGCAAATTTGAGAGGAATTACCAGGTTATTATGTGCAGAGGCTCACGGCTTAAGATTTTAGCTTCAAAAAGAGACTCTGTTGCAGTATGCATAATATTGTCTTTGCTTTTACATATAATTTTTTGCTGTTAAACATGAAGACTTTTTTTTAAAATATTTTTCAAAAAGAATGAGTGATAGAATGAATGAGTGAAGCTACTGTGTGTGATGAGGAAATACTGTAAAGCACAGAAGAAGACAGCACATCTCACATATATATTTTTGTACATCCAGCCGAATTATTTCACTGTCTTTGCAAAACGAGTTCCTATTTTTAATGCACTGCCTCACGTTGCTGGCTGCAAAAGGAAGGCTGTGAAAATTACTGCACGTCAGAAGTAATAAAGAGGAGAAAGAAAAACAAAAAAGTAGAATGAAATAAATTATTCACAGTGTACTCACATTCTCTGTGTGGTTGGGAATTTCTTCCTAATGCGTTTCCACATGAATATACAGTAATCTCAACTGTAGCTGCAGACGCTAATAAAGTCTACATCACACACTGATAACAGTCTTCTCCAATGTATTTGGTGTTGCTCTGAAGGAAGATAGGAGAAGATGAAAGAGGCCGGCGCTTTCTGGGTCATAAATTACTTTAATTGTCGTGTAGACACGTATTCCTGCTCCGTTAGCTCTTTGCCTTGGAAACGCACGGTGCACATAATGTATGTTGTGTTGATTCATTCCTGTAGATGAACACAAAGCTGCCCGAGGCAAGATTTTTGTATTAAAATACACCTGACTTATTACCTGAAATCACAAAGTGTGGCTGCAATCAGTCAATCAATTAATCTGTTTTTGTTTTGTTTTGTTTATTTTGTTTTAATGGCATATTTCATACATTAATTTCCAATTTCCCCTCAGGGATCAAGAAAGTATTTCTGATTCTGAAAATGCAATGTGCCTCTCATGGCAGATGAAAAATATATATATATGAAAAAATATTGCACTGTAAGTTGGCCTCATTTGCCTGAAGTAAATTTTAGTGTCAGGTGTATCAGGAGTAGATACTTGTCCTCCCAAAGACTTGATGATGAGTCACAACTTCAGAGCAAAACATTAAACAGAAATAGTAGCAACGCTCCATCCAGCGTCACATCTGCACCCTCCTTCATCCTGTTTGCTGTGGAGTGATCACAGGCAGAGCTGGCAGACAGGAGTGTGTGCAGCTCACCAGCACCATGTTACACGACTTCTGGGTGTCGACACACACGTTTCTGGGTCGCGTCTAGATGGTAACGCTACATTTGTGAAACAAGTGGGGTGTTTTTATGCGTTGTTTCTTCATTGTGTGTGTGGTTTGTCAGTGTGTGTAAACTAAACCTTACCCTAACACTAACCTTAACCAATAAGCCAAAATGACCACCCACAATGAGAAAAACTCTGTCACTTACTGAGGTTTTTTTCTCCAAGCAAGGTAAAAGAATCTCTTTTTTTTTTTTTTTTAAATTCACCACACTTGTGCACTAATGTTAGCCAAAACCAGTTTGTGCCTAACCTTAACCAATAAGCCACACTGTAAAAAAATCATTATGATAAAAAAAATGTCAAATAGCAACAGTAAAAGACCATAAAATCCAAATAGTATATCATCGAAGTAGATACATTAAATTACCCTAAAGCAATAAACAGTACATTTCTTTAATTACTGTCATAATGTGTAGAAAACACACATTCTTACTGTGAAAATATAACACGTTGGGTAAAATTAGTGGGTAAATACTATAATTTCAAATAATACACTAAATTCTTTACAGATTTTGCTCATGTGTACATGTAAATTTGCAGTATAAAACCTTTCGCCATTCAGTGAAAACATACCTAAACCATAAATATATACTGTAATATACTGTAAACAAGTTTATATCACAGCTGTTGGTTTTAAAGAGAGTTACTGTAAACAGGGTTACAGTATATCTGCTGTTATCATGGTAATTTACCGTGGAGGAGCCATACTTCTTGATTGTGAAATTTACGGTTATCAAAACAGCGTACTGTAATGGCGTTTACATTGTCACTGCATTGTGTCACTGTAAAACACTGGCAGCTGTGGTTGCCAGTGTTTTACTGTAAATGTCTCAGAACTTTTCAGTCCAAAATGACCACCCAAAATGTGAAAAATCCCCTCACCTATAAACTTAGAGAGACAGGGATATTATGAAGTGGCTCCCAGTAAACCTGACATTTATCGCTACCACAGACAGAATCAAGTGGACATGTGCAGGAGTGTGCGGCACTTTTGCAAATCTAGACTTACCATCCAGACACGACCAAGTCTTTGCTGCCATTTGGAAACAGGCAAAGATTCTCAGCAGAGGTTCACTCAATGAACAGAAAGGACTATTTTGAAGCCTAGAGTTAGTTTTTCCTTCTAAAGCATCTATTTTAAAACAGAGCGTTTTATATTTATTCATGTTTCATGTTTAATCTGCTCAGTATGTCAAAAGTAGCCTAATAGCCTTGGCAGAATTCAGGCTCCAGTTTTACTTTAATACCAGCAGCAATGATTTTGCAGCAGCAGATCGCACATTTTCCAAATGGGAGACATTTCAATTTGGAATGAAACTCCTCATATGTCAGACAGTTTAGTGAGGGAGCTTAATTCTCTCTTCCTCTGCCAGTTCATCCCGTCTCTGTGCGCAGTGACCTGATGTGCGACTCAGTGACGGCCTGGCCTCGCTGTGACATGAACCCCGCTGAGACTGCCCCGCTCTCACTGCCATATGATGTTTGTGTGTGTGTGTGTGTGTCCATTCTGAGAAAACACAGGATGAATTGTGTCGAATGCAGTCACACCACATCACAGCAGTCATCAGTGTTAATAGTGTTAAAAATCAACTTCTCCTTTAACCATTTTAAACCAATTTCTTTTTCAACACTCAGAGCCACATCAGCTCCATGAGCGGGAAAAGTACTCCAAGTAATTCTCTCTGCAAAAATAAACCTTATTGATTTTATTCACACAGCGGCCACTTTCAACACACTGAGTGGGAAATATACACAGTAGCAAAACTAGAGCGACTACAACACATAGGGGAAGACTTCAAACATCAAATTAGCAAATAAATTTGGGCATCACAAATAACTGACTGAACTAAACAGGGAAGTTAGATTGCTACCTTATTATTTAATATCTACTAGCTACCACGCTGAACTCAGGTAGCAATAATGAGTCAAATAACTTGTTTCCCGCTCGATTCTTTGTGGTGTTTTTCATTGGGAAAGCTGTGAAATGATATAAGTTTGCGTCACTATGAATCACAAAACCCTTAATATGTCCTTAGTTTTTAGTCTTCACTTGAAAACGCACCACACGCCCTGGTAAGTGCATAATTTTAAGTTTAAGGCTTTTAATTTCACATAAGTGAGGACTTACTTTACAAATTTAAGGCATATTTCAGGGGAATGTCAATCTTAGTTTAATTTAAGGGACATTCAGTGCTTAATATCCCTAAATATAGCATATCAGGACTTAAGAGTTTTTGGTAACACTTTACAATAAGAGTACAATAATTAACGTCAGTTAACGCTAGTTAATGCCGTAATGGTTAATTAACTCTTAGTTAATGATTATTATGGCATTTCCTAATGTTAATAATATCTACAATAGTTACAATAGCTACAATAGTTAACTGTTACTTAACTGTTACTTAATGTTTATTACCTGTTACTTAATGTTTATTATGGCATTAACTAACATTAATTGTTGTACTCTTATTGTAAAGTGTTACCGAGTTTTTATTTTTAAGTTAATTTAATTATGCTGCAACTGTTACCTTCCATTTAAGGGTAAATTCGGGCTTTTATGTTCTAAATGTTTTTTCAAGGATAGCTCAGGAATAATTCTACAAAATGTAACAAACTAAGGTAAAAACCAAGGAGCAATTAATAACTTCATTTACTATTTCAGGAGCTGAGCGAGTGACCCTTTTAAAATCACATAAATTAAACTTTCTTGGTGGATTCAAAATGTCTTACTCCATGCACAAAAGCCATTTCTTATTTATTTATTTACTGGATCCAGTTAAGAATATTTTAAGATTAAAATGATTAGAATGATTAAAATGAAGTGATCCTGTTTCCCCCTGCATCTTGTGCATCTTCGCTGAGCTACACCTGCTCTTCCAGGCCGAGTTTCTGTCGAGAGGAGCGTGACTGCCGTGTGAATTAGGTCGTTTAACACTGGAAACTTTGCTGTGTACACCTGTCTGTGCAAACACGAGGGCCCGTCTGTGTTTACTGTGCTGTGGGTTTTTTGTCTGTTTGCCTTATCTATGTTTCTGTTTCCACGTCTTTTCAGTTCATTTTACTTGTGTGTGTGTGTTGTATCTACTGCTATGGATTTTACCTCTCTCGTCTCTTTTCACTTGATAAGCTACTTTTTCCAGCAACACCAAGAAGAGGACACAGCGGCAGGACAGTGCTCAACATTACCCACAATGCCCCAGGCCTTTGGGTTCTATTAACTAGGTGACCTAAGTCAGCAGCCGTGCAGAAACACATTCATTTTCCTGCAGTTTTGGCTTGCTTAGTTATTTTGAGATCTCATTAGTCAAGAGTAAAGTGCAAGTAAACATGCAGCAGAAATAACTATCCTACACACTCCCCTCCCTCGCCTCTCTTGTCCTATTTTGACAGTATATTCTGTTTACTGGCAAACAAACTTAATTGTGACTCTTGTTTCAACTCTGACTCGGCCAGAGAGCTCACACCTCTCTGGTGCCAGGGAGCCAGCCGCTCGAACTCGTCCGAGGCTTCACTTTCACTGACAGACAAGAGAAAATCCAAATGCTGATATCACTGGAGCTGCACAGGGAACTCTTACTCATGCAAATGGCAAAGCCGGGTTTATTTAAACACCACAAATGTCGTCTCATCCTCTCAGCCCCAGACCGGTTTCTCTTACAGGGGAAGCTCTGCGTTCCTGAGCCAAATGAAGCCATCCAGAGTCCTCGAGATTTCTCTGTGCTAATCTGGAGTCTCTCTCCTGCTGGGACCATCAGCTGCTTGTTGATAAACTGGAGCTTGCTGCTTTCCTCCGGTGGACTCCTGTTCCCAGTGACAGCTCCGCCAATCAGATGAATCATTCATTTATACTGCGCATTATAAGTCATATTTAATCAGAAAAGCAGATGCTCATTCTATAACTGAATTGTTTTCATTGGATCTCTTAATCACTGGTGTACAAGTCATGCTGTCTAAATTAGGTTAGAAAGCAATCTATAGAAACATAAATTCAAGCCTATCCACTCCACCATTGATTGGTGATGATTGTGGCTTTCTGTCTGGCACAAATAGAAATTTTCACAGCAGATTAATAATAGGCGAGTATAATTCTTCCAATCAAACAAGGACATTTGGATCCAGCAAAGCAGACTCTTTTTCAGACTCACAATAACTCAAAATTGCATTCATTATATTGTTTTTCTCCCTTACAAACTATGAAAAGTTCAGATTTGTGACAGCTTTTCCAACCACAGCAGAGCAACAATTATTTTTCCAATTGTTTCCTCGTCACATTCACATATATTGCTGGCAGACTTGTTCACACCCCTTCTCTGCGTGACAGGCCTGAGTTGTTACTCAGAATGAAAAGCAGACTCGCTGTTCCATTTGCTGAATGACAAGGAAACACAATCACAGTATTAGATTTTACCGCCACCCGCGTGTGGCAGCAACTCCGGCGTTACAATTTTGACACATGTAAGTCAATCCTAGTTGGTTCTCATCCGATGTTGATGAAGTTCTTGGTTTCTTTCTGCAGTGCGGCACAAATAGGATTCTTCTAATTCTAATCTAGTTTATCAGGACTGGCAATTGTTGATGCAATCACTTAAAGAGGCGTGCAATTCCATTACAAAATGACTGGCACCTGGCCGGTCTCTCTTTAGAGATTAGCGACCCTGCAGTGAGGATTTGGTAATGAGTTGGAGAGGATTTACTAGTGGGAGTATAATATGTGTCCCAGAGCCGCTGTGTTTTTACCTCTAAATCCTCTCAGGGCTTGCCGGCCACTGGTTTGGTGAGTGCTGCAGGTTTTCCAGCATCTCTCCATCAGCCCGAGGGGAGGTCACATGCTGGAGATTACTGTAACATGAGGGGGAGATTGGTTTTTGCTTGGGTTGCTCTGAATCAACATGCCATCAGCTTGACTGCCTACTAATCAGGAAATATTTGACAAACCATTGGCTGCACTATGAAATCACAGAAACATCTATTTTGCAAGAGCATGACTGAATTATAACATGTAGTTCACCATTCATGATGAATCAAAGTGTTCCTTGCTGCACAGACAGACTGATGGCTCTTCACAGATTTTGACTTCCCTGACAGTCCCCTTGGGCTCCACTGGAGTCCCCCCTGGCACTATCCTCAGCCCACTACTTATGGGTGCATGGCTTTGATACTTGATAGAGCGGGAACCATCTGCTCATTCAGTCAGGACCTGCCCCAGGCTGCTGCTCCCCAGGGTCCCAAACTGTACCATGATCAGTAAATCAACTCACTGCAGAGACTGACCCCGATATTACATGATAGCTCCTTTTTATCTCAGCTGCGATACATGATCCATACTCCTCGCATAGTAGTAAAATCCTAAGAAAATCCTTTATTCATAACCTTGGTGGTTGAAGCTATTCCAGACTTGCAGTCTAAGTAGATAAATTAATGTTTCATATATGCATATGTAGATTACAGTGCATCTATGCCAATTAGATCAAGAATTAAATCCTGCAGGGCAACAACTACATAAAATTCCAAGACTGTGAATGCATGTGCATATATGATTAAGACCCAGTTTTGTCAGGTTATACACTGCAAAGAATCTCCATTTAAACAAGGCATTTAGTCTTAAAGTATATTCAGTCTTATAATCTTTTTTTTTTTTTTTTTTTTTTTTTTTACTTCAAACAAAATATCTGCAAGTGGCATGAGATAATCCCACTTGCTCCCAAAGCTGATCAGCGTCTTTACAGAATTTTATTGACTCAAGTGTCACATTTGTGATATAAGTGGGCTGATCTGCCGTATTCTGCCTTAACATATTTATAAACGTTCACAGAAACATTCCTGAAACAAGTACAGCTGCACTGGAAATAACTAGGATTATCTTATTTTTAACACTGAATATGAGAAAAAAAAAAATTAAGATGGAGCTTTTTTTTGCAGTGTAAGCTGACATTAGTAGTTATTTGAGACATGATTTGACTTGATATTGTCTGTGAGCCCTACCCCATTAGAAACCGTGGTAGTGGGAGATCCCAGAGGGCTGATAAAGGGCAGAGAACAGCAGCGCAGGCTTTCAGAGAGACACTGGGGACACACAGCAGCACAATAGAAACCCAACACTGGGTGATTTGTGTGCTGAGAGGACAGGAGAAAGCTGCAGAGGAATCGCCTGAGCTGAAGCAGCCATCTGCAGCAAAGCCTCCTCGCCTCCTCTCCTCTGTCCTTCTCACTCTGTCCCTTTCTTCATCAAGGCCTTGTCCTGGCCTCCGTGCCCCCAGAGGTTTCGCCAGCCTCAGCCGCTGACCCCCTCTCTGACCACAGCCATATGGTTTTTCTCTGCTGTCCTCTCACCTCAGCATTGTGAACAGATTATAAATGACATGTTTAAAAAAAAAAATAATCTGACAATACCGTCACAGGCAGACCAGACGGACACGTCGAGCGTCACCGAATAAACCGTATTGGCTGCAAAGTTATTTTCAGAGTCAGCTTTATGGCAGACATCTGTTACCCAACAGAGGCAGATGTAATGTATCTGATAAAAAATGAAGCACTATAAACCCTCCGTTTCTATTCAGGTGTGATTGTGGTATTTGTTTACTGTCACTTTTGCACACAAAAAGAGGTAGAGATAAGACAGATTCCAGGAAGATAAGACCAGTTAAAGCATACATCTTTGTATGCGTGTGTGCACGCAGTTGCTTAAAGGTTTGTCTCAACACTGCAAAAAAAAATCTCCATCTTAACAAGTAATGTAGCATCATAGTCAGTGCTAAAATCTTTTTTTGTTGTTAATTAAAACAAATGAAAAAAAATAAATAAATAATAGCTGCTGTGAGATAAGATGCTCCCATTTGTTTCCAGTGCAGTTTGACTTGTTTCAGGGATTTTTCTGGAAACAAGTATAAATATAATGAAGCAAGGCAGAATTATGAACTATCAAGATAATGCTCCACTTAAGAAAATTCTGGAAATAATCTGATTAACATTGGAAATAAGTGGGATTATCTGATCCGGGTGGCAGATTTTTCTCTTGTTTAAAGAGAGGCAAGATGTTAATTCTGAAAAAGAGACTTGTTTAGATGGAGATGTAGATTTTTTTTGCAGTGTATCAGCATGGGACAGTGCAGATCAGTGGTAATACACAGTGACAGAGCAAGGCGGCCTAAGGCAGCCGCTCCACTGACCACTGCATTGGTGCTAAATCTGCACACAAGACCTGCTGTGCTCTCCTCTCCCCGCCTCTCATATTAGACACACACTCATGAAACAAAGCACGTGGACTCTGCAGTCATCATACAGTACATGTACCATTACTGTGTCCATGTTTTCCATATCAGGTTGGGAAGAGGCTCTTGCTGTGAGCGAACAGAGGCAGCATCACAGCAGTCCCACCTGTGGTCATGCAGGCTGCTGGGGCTCAGAGCAGTGGGTGGTGATTTACTGCAGAGACATGCTCAGATGGAGCGCAGCCCCCCTGACAGAAAGCCAAAAGGCCATCTGCGCTGCCAGGCTATTGTGTGACTGTGCATTAAGCTATTTTATGTCCTGCATGGATTTACTGCTCGCCTTAAGTTAGCCGGTTTGTGGGCAGAGAGTATCTTGTGTGCACCGGGGGGGAGGAAGCAAAGGCAGTTTTAGGAAGTGTGAGGCTTGCGGATGTTAAAGTGTGGAAGACTGGTGAGGGTATGATAACTGCATGTTTATGTGTGTGTGTGTATATATATGTGTGTGTAGGGCTGGGTCATATGGACAACATCAAATAAAATGATGTCTTTGACTGACTGTAGGAATCACTGTTGGTGCTTTCATGAGATGTTTACACACTAGAGATCAATAGTAATGTGTATTAGATGAACAAGCGGGTACAGCCATATATTATAACTGCTACAATAGTCTATTAAGTTCATAAAATTGTATTGATTTACTGCAATGCTGCCTTTAAAACCAGGAAAGGACAATGTTGTATCACGATAATACAATATCCAAAATCCAACACAATCTCATATCACAATATTGATGTAAAATCAATATATCGCCCAGCCCTGCATGGGTTTATGTCTCTGTATGAAAGACAAAGAGAGTATATATAATATAAAGATGACCCAATGCCATCTCCCAAACAGCATTCACACTGCAGATTTTGGATTTCAGCTCAATACTTTATTAAATAATCAACATAGTCAACATCATCATCATCATCATCATGAAAAAGGAGAAAAAAAAACATGAAAAAATGAAAACAGTCACATTTGTTTATCTTCAAGTTTTCCCCAACAACAGTATTATACTTTTTAGAGCTACATACACATCTGAGGTGGCTTTACAAAAGTCAGTCAAGGTGGTACGCCGCTTCATTTTGTTCTGACAGTTACATTGACGGCTGAGGGAGGTAACCATGGAAACTCGGGATGGCTGGGAGAGGGGGGCGAGATGGGAGCAGGCAGGAGTAAAAGGACGGGTCACAGGCAGTGTGGATTAATCTCTGTTTTAAACACTGTGACCAGTGTTGACACAAGACAGCACGGAAGTTGCGAGACGACTTCCGCTGTGAGGAGAATGAAGCTGTAAAATATCAAGCATCGTGAGGAAAGCTGAAGCTGTTTTTGCTTTGGAGGCGAAGCTACAATCACTGAGGATGCAGGCTGGGCTGGAGCCGCCTGGGACAAACACGACACGCACAATGGCCCCCTTTGTGTCACCATCTGGTGCATTGATGAGGAAGGCTATTGATCGCCGCTAATTTGATCATTTCTACACTTACAGCCACAACAAAACGCCTCTCTGACTCTTGAGTGGGCCGTGAGATTGAACTGCCCTTTTATTTGTTGTGTTACAAGACGTCAGATTATACATTCCTGTAAAAACTGATTAGCATTCAGTTCCAAAACCTGGTGACAAAACCTCCAGCCGTCACTCTGACTATATCTAACATGGCAAGGTGACAAAGTCAGGTATAAGACAGCTGTAAGAGAGGTTTGCTGGGGGTGAGTGGGGGGGTTGTCTTAATGATATAATTCTCTCACGGCTGGAGTTCACATGCTTTGCTATTTCAAGACTGAGAAAATGAAAGTAGACTCTTTTTGTCTCCGTAGTTTCTAAAAAAAAAATGAACAAACCACCACAGTGACGATGTGATAGCTACATTTGCAGTCGTCAGAGACTTCGACAATACTGTTGACATCAGATTTCCCATAAAAGGAACAATCCAGTGAGATCCTGGTTTAAGTTACCAAAGGAAGTAATCTTTCATTGAAAACATTACATATAAAAAGCAAATCAAACAAAAGCAGAGGTAAAAAAAAAAAAAAAAAAAAAAAAAAAAGGTTTCTAGTCTAACTGGCTGGCATGCATGCTACTACACAGCAAGACATATTCTTTTTGTTGTTTCTTTCTTTCTTGGTGGCTCCTTTTGTTACACATCAACATATTTACATCAAACAATATCTACTTTCCTCATGTCCGAACCCCAAACTAAAGTCGTCCGAGGTGCGCTTTCAAAACATTAACCTACAGCAGCAGCAACATACTGAAAATAACTTAGCACAACTCACAGAGTTGTGGTGATGTAATCCTTCATCACGTTGTTCGCCCAAACCCAAAAGTGTCCCGTCACAGCCAAACTAACACCTGGCCCATCTGAAATATTCTGTATGGCAGAGTTGTTTAAGTCCCAGATGAGGTCCCGTCCACAGAGTGAAGTCTGACTGTCTAGGTCTTACTGTATGCCATGTTCAATGCTGTTTCAATATTTGGATTGACTCAATTTGTACATAAGCAGACACATGGATTTTCCACAGGGTTTTCACAGGCATCATGTGTCTGTCCGCTGCAAATAAGTACATTGAGTCAGGCAGAGTTCAGGATTCATGCCGATGGGTGGGGAGGGTCTGAGGTTGAGATGCGCGTTGATTGGCTCGGAAGCCACTCCGTTCTGTGATATGATTGGAGGAACAGTAGTATGATCCAGCTCGGTGACTGATTGGACACAAACACAGAATCAGAGAATACCTGTCTTTTAGCCCGGTGGGGGAAACAGACCAGTTTATGACACGTGCACTCATAGGCAATTACGCTTAAACATACATGGGGCCTCCGTGTCTCTGCCACAAATGAGGATGGGGAATCAGCATGACATAAGACTTGTTTTCCACAAAGCAATGGGCAAACTGTACAACAAATGGAATCCTTCTGGCATCTGGCAGGAAATTTGAATTTGCTGATTTTCCACACTTCATTGTCATTCACGTCACTCCATGAGTTAATATACAGTATCTCTTAACTTAGCGGTATTACACAACAAATGTCCAGGCCTAGGAGACTAATGGTGGAAGCAGATCTCGCCCAGAACTATGACCCACATTCACTCCGACACATGCACAACACAACACTCCCATCACTTTGCCTGCAAATCTGATGCCAACAAACAACCCTATTCTCTCCTCTCCTCTCCTCACAATGGCTGGGGGAGGGTTGCAGGGTGTCAAATCAAATGAAACAGGCAGGGAACAACAGCTGAGTGTGTGGGGAAAGTGAGATGGGGGGATGAGGGGGGGGGGGGGTGCGGGGTGGAGTCGACACACAAGTGTCCTTGTGAGAGCAGGCCTGGCCGGAGCTGCAGTGAAGCGACGCTGACTGCAAGAACGAGCCCAACATGGCTGCCAATCAAAGCTGCCAAAAAAGAGACAGCGGTGCCCACTTCCTGCTCTATCTCCCATCGCTTCCCTCTCTGGTTGGCTGGCGTAAACTAATCCAAGATCCTTCAGGCAGAGAGTTGCCACTGGCTTGCCTCTAATAAGCCCGGGTGAGCTGCTGCGCTTCGCTTTGAGAGGCCTCCAGGTTGTTACAGGAGTTTGCGGCGGTCGGATTTTAGGGCTGAGCTTACAGGGCCAAAACTGCAGGGGAAGTGTGACACCAAATCTCATCGGATTCTGAAACGTTTACGTATTTCCCCGTGTTTTCATCCCTTGCTACCTCTCTCTGTTTGATTGGTGCATTGGTGGATTATGGCTGGATTACCCACGGGTGAATGTGTGGTGTGTATATGCATGTGTGAAAACGTCCAATGTGCTTGTTTCTTCATCACACAGAAGACGTGTGTGTGTGGGTGGGTATCCTGGCAAAGCAGAGGGTGTAAAAAAAAAAAAAGATTGTCGCACGGGGGAGGGAGGTCAGATGCCCAAACCTCCAGATGCCCACACAATAAGATTAAGGCCCACCTGCTTTGCCACATGGTATTGTGGGCCACACGTCTTGGTGGAACTGGAGCATTGATGTCCATAGGCCCGAAATGGCGCTCTCGACTAACAGCAGGCTGTGAGCTGACTCATACAAATTGAACATTAGCCCCCCTGTCAGGAGCCTGACCCGTCACCCTTTCTGACATGAATGACTTGGTGGAAACGCTCCACACAGCGGGCATTTCTCTCTCTCTCTCTCTTTCTCTCTCTCTTTCTCTCTGCAGATGTGACAAGGAAACACATTCCACCGCGGTTGCTGTAGCTGAACGGAGACCAGTTGTTTGCCTCCGAGTCGTCAGCGAGGGGCCACAGCGGATTCAACTGTGCTGACTGGACCCCTTGGTGACTGATTTGTATTTATTCCACGCTCACCGTGCTCCTTTGTCAAATCATATTTGTTATGCTCGGGCTGCAGTGGACTGACCTCTATGCATGTTTTGTATGCATTGCACCCCCAGTAGAGAGAGACAGAGTGGGGAGGGAGTGGGGAAAAGTACGTTGGATTTCAAAATGGAAAAAAAAAAAAACATGAAAGAGGGAGGCAGAATAACAGTGCAGACTATGGGCTCATCTGTGACCTATCTCTGACATGAACAAACACACATGAAAACACATGGGAATTAGAGATTAGAGTGCTTGAGTGCACAAATGGCAAGGTTTTCATTCAGAGAAATAATATGGTGTGCATGAGTGAGAGAGAGAAAGAGAGAGAGAGAGACAAACAACTGTCTGTCCCTAGAAGCCTTTTCATGGCAGACGAGGATGCGCAGGTGACTAATGAGCAACTGGGACAAATTCAAAAACAACTGCAGTTCAACAACAAGCCCCTTCAGCTTTCATTTCCCCACCGCCCCGCCCCCCTCACTCCGAGACACACTTACTATCTCTACCTCTGACCCGGGACAGCACACAGTCTCGTATTCATGCCATCACACAAGCACATTGTCCTCAGAAAATAAAGTGCATACGATAAGGTATTTAAGAGCATGTATGGGTATGTGTGCTCACAGTCCAGTCCGAGCCTGGCCTGGATTAGCCACAGAGGCTCTCCACGGCTGTGGAGTGGACAAGAAGGGGGCAGAGTTTGAAGGAGGGGAGGGGCTGCAGTAATCTGGTAATCTCATTAATACACCGGCTGTGGGTGCCCTGTCAACAAGAGGCAGCAAACAAAGGCTGGGGTAAAACAGCTGATGACCCTCACTGCTGCCCACAGCACAATGCACACACTCGCATGCGACATAAACACACACGCACACATGCTCTCACTCAAACACACATTAAAGTTAAAGCAGGGTGTGTTCCGCTTCCACCTTGTAAGTCTCCTTAGATGAGATAAGATAGAGAAAACCACAGAGGACCCCACAGACTGGTTTGAGTGAATAGCTGTTAAGATAATAACTGGCAACTGTCCCCTTAGGCCAGATGACCCTCAAAAGGCGCTGCAAAACAAACCCTTTGTTTTGCTGTACTGATTACAAAGCACACAGTAGGACCAGAGGGACCTAACATGGATTTCTCAGCTGTTCCCATCAGTCTGAGTTGCTTTTCATTGCTGGCAAACCAGGCTTACCCGGCACTGAATGTCAGTAATTCTCCTCGCATTGTCCAGGAAAATACTTGCTTGGTGTATGTGTTGTTGTCTGTGCCTCATTGTCTAGCCAAGATACAAATTTTCTTCCACGGGAACAATGGCATTGATGAAAATGTCATTTGAAATCCATTTGGCTGATCGTAAATAACCATTGTCTTCATGGAAAATTTCTCCGAGACATTTCATCGGGGATGATGGCAGCTTCTTTTTAGCTGAGAGTAAAGATGGCCCACGCACACTGATTGATCACATTCAGGTAGGTGGGTGGGGATGTTAGGACACCCGGCTGGGGGACGGGATGTATCTAGCAGCTGCAGCAGGGCAGCTGGGATGACTAACCAGACGTATGGGGTGGCAGTCACATCGGACGGGACAGGTGGACCAAATGGCTCCCGAATTCAAGTAAACTCAGGTGAGTATTCCAGAACAAAAACAGGTTGGGGAAATAAACATGCTGTAAGCCTCCCTGTGTTGGTGAAATATGCCAGTAATCATAGTTTTGAAAAAACCTTTGAATTCCTTAAGTCTCTCGGTGGATGGTGGAGACATCAAAACATCTGATGGAATGATTTGAAGACTGTACACAACTCTATCAAGATAGGTTGTCAGGTTGTTAAGGTCCTTATGCTGTCCTGTAGAACATCAGAAGCGGTGAAAAGGGGGAGAAGAAGTGTTCCTACGAGACAAAACAGACGTGTGTGCATGTATGTGTGTGTACAAAAAGGCATGCGGTCGGCTAGGGGTGTTGGAGGAAAAGTTTACGCCTCCTCTCACCGATCCAGCACCCGGCTGTAGTCCTGAGGGCCACAGCCACCCTCACTCTTGAGTTCAGCGAACACCTGCGTAAAAAAGTGCGGGTCTGCATTGATGCGCAGCATCTTGGCGCTGGTGGCGTCGATGATGGCGAGGCAGCGGTCCCAGAAGGCCTCCTTGCCGGCCTCAACCAGGAAGGGCTTGAGCGGGTAGGAGATCTCATTGCCCATGTAGGAGTAGGACAGGTAGAGGCAGGTGAGCAGTGTGGCCTGCAGCTCATGCTCTGATGCCACCAAATCCCCGTCTACAACGTCCCGGCACAGCATGTAGACAAAGACCACGTTGGCCGGCGTGACGAAGGCCTGGTCCTGCCAGCCCTGCAGCAGCAGCGAGCGGTCCACGGCCCGCAGCCACAGCACCGGGTCGGCCGGGGAAAGGTGTTTCAGGCGGTAGCAGCGGCCGCACAGGAACTCCCCCAGGCAACGGAGGAGCTCGCTGGTGGAGGCCTGGACGATGACACGCTTGGGAGATGAGGTCACCGTGCTTTGGGGAACCTTCTTCACAGAGGAAAGCTGTTGGGACTTGCTGTAGCCATAGCCGTGCCCCTGGCCAATCCCTAGCCCGTAGCCGAGCCCCAGGCCCAGTCCTGCTGGACCCTCATAGCTGGACAGGTTGGCACATGACAGAGACTTCTTCACATTCTCACGGTTGAGGTGCAGCACAGCATCCTTTTGGTAGATGTTGATGTTGTTGTTGTTGTTGAGCGGGTCGCCGAGGGCCGCTGGGCCACCCGGGCCTTTTTTGGAGTTGCCTCTCTTCTTCGTAGAGGCAACCAGTCTCTTCCATGTCAGTGCCGGGAGGAAGATCGACTGCCCCCGTTTCAGGCCGCGATCCTTCTGGGTGTTGAGAGAGCGGCTGCTGAGGCTCGGGTAGTGGCTGAGGGAGCCTGGCCGGTTGTCATAGTAGCCTGACTTCCGAGAGCCAGGCGACAGTGATAGTACAGTGCCCATGGTGAGTCAGAGCTACAGAGATTATGCAAAAGACGTTGGAGAGAGGTGAGGATGTTTGAGGTACAGCTCTCTCCTCTTTTATTTCTTAAAATCCAGAGGATGTAAAATCACAACAGAAAAACCGGTTGAAAAGATGAGTGGTACAGACATGTCAGGGTAAGCTGGACTGGTCTCCACGATGAACGGTAGACACAATTTAAATGACTGTGGTAACACAGACATTACCTGTAAAACAGAAACACAAATAAGGGGAGTTTTAATACATGAGCAGTAAAACAAACCTGCAAAACATAACATCTCCTAGTAGCTATTACTCTACAGCCCAGGGAAATCTATGCAATGCACTTCCATTTTGTGATATTATTCTAGTGGGACTCGTAAAGTTTCAGCTATTAAAATGATGAATATCTTGCTCATGCTGATCAACTGCAAGATGCTTTTACCGAGAAGGAGACTACTTTAGTTTAGTGCGCAATGGAGAAAAACCTAGAGGCAATTCTGTCTGTAATAAAATGTAGTACAAAAAAAAGTCTACTTTCAATTCCCGATACGTATTTTCAGTTGAAAACTACTACAGTTGTGATGTTACAAAAGAAACTTAATTAGTATTAAATGCGCACATTTAATATTGTCTTCTGATGCGGGATGCTCTGAAGCTCACCTGTTTACTGGGAGATGTGCGGGTACGAGACGACTGCCGCAGTCTGCGATGGTGCAAAGGTAGAAGAAATGCAATAAAGCGCAACAAATGCACCGTTCATGCGGCAGGCTGTAAACCAAAGTGTGCCGCTGACAGTCGCTGAGATGGCGAATGAGCTGGCTGCAGATTTAAAAAGCAGAAAGTCACTCTTTGTAGACGGGCTGACCTACTCTTCCTCAGAGATGCCAAGTGTGGAATAACGCGTCGGTCTCGCCAGGCGGGGTGCAGGTGTCATCCTCCGCTGCACCCTAAACCCAGGCGAGAGTGACTGTTGAAAACATTGAGATATCTCCCCCTGTCATCTGCGTCTCCATGCCGGCGATTCAAGACGAAATGCAAACTTTCACAGCAATATCTGAGTCCTTTCAATGCATTCCATCTCTTTTCTCACAAACACAGAGGTCCGTGCGTAAAGTCCCTTTTTTTTTTTTTTTGCCTCTCCAATCCAGCGCTCTCGTTTAGTTGGGAGCCCGTGTGGCAGGCTTCAGCAGCCTACTAACCGGTGATCGGTCCCGGTCGTCCGTATCGGCTCTAAGACATTAAGCTCTCCAGCCAGTGAGCGCACAGAGCAGCTCATCACACACCGCCCCCTCCCCTCACAGACTCCTCCTAGCGGGGCTCAGCTGCCACCTGACGCACAAACACAAACACAACACACACCTTCTGCCAAACTCCAGAGGACTTGACTTGACCAAATGAATGCTTTCCCTTAAATCACATTATTTATATGATAATAATAAATAATTGTTACAATACTAATGATAATGATGATGATGATGATGATTATTATTAAAGAGGTAAAAAATAGAGGTAAAAATTAAATAATAACAACAACAACAATATAATAATAATAATAACAATAATAATACTACTACTAATAATAATAATAATAACAATAACAATATTATTATTATTATTACTACTACTACTGCTACAACTACTACTACCACTAGTACTACTACTACTACTACTACTACAGTATTGGCAGTGGTAGTAGTAGCAACAGTAGTAATGATAGTAATAGTCGTAGTTAGTAGTAATAGTATAGTACAGTATAGTATAGTATAGCAATGGTAGTTATTAGTTGTCCTTCTCCTTCTCTAGTAGTAATAATTATTATAGTAACAGTAGGAGTATTAATAGTAGTTGTAGTTAGTAGTAGTGGTAGTAATAATAGCATATGTCTACTAACAGGATTTACATTATAGTACAGGCTCTCTAATTTGTAAGATTTTTATTTTTATGAATTAGGCACACTTGCATAAATCATTCTGACAGCGCTACACAAAGTAGCATTTCCACATTGTTTACTAAACAATTAGTTTGTTTAACAATAAATGCTATAGGCAACATAAACTATAGATACTATCAGTGATATGCTACCCGGGACAATAAAACCTTTATGCTTTGAAAGTTATATCACATTCCTTCTCAAGCCTGGAAACTATAGGGTGGTAACACCATGGGCTCTTATTGAATTATAGGAACATCAAATCACAAATATTAAATTACAATAAAATGTTAAATCAAGATAAAATGACAGTAAATAGCTTCAACCCACGTCTGTGTCAGGTTGTTTATGTTAGAGAGAATAAGCCTCCCTCACATGGTGGCAGGTCAGGTATGATTATGCAACCATCCTGATAAGGTCATCCTGTATTGTAGGCCATGACACTCCCTGAGCTGTGAGTAAGAGGATCACAGCTACTGGGAACACACAGGCAATGAAATATCAATGAACAAATCATTTCTTCCTCTGCAGCGCCGGATTTGTCTGCAACACTTATTCCTGTGGGGGCAGAAGTAGTGAAATTGAAATATGCCGTCATTCAGATTTCTTCTTCAGACATTATCTCGTAACATGCGGTCTACAGTTCATAGCTTGTCTTGCATTGTCTTTTGAGGTTCTGTTGATGCTGTGTGACCTAAGTTGTCTTGAAGTCAGTAAAAAAGTGGCAAAGTGCCTTTTTTAAATGGCATTTGGTGATTAAACTCATTTAAATTCTGTGTTATCAATTCCAACAGTCTATAAAGGGCAATTTGACATGTAGAGGTTGACTATGGATGGTTAAATTCCCTGTAGATGAGGAATTATATTTGAATGTTAATACTAATAAAAATAGGGAGTGGACATAAGAGAGCCAGTAGTTTGCAGGGTAAAATGCAACAAAAAGAAATGCAAAAAAAAAAAAAGTAAAAGCAGATACTGAAGAAAAGAGAGAGAGAAGAGCATTAAGAAATCCTGAAAATGAATAACAGAATGAACCGGCATTCTTTCCCAAAGCTAAAAAAAAAAAAAAAAAGAAAAAGAAAAAGAAAAAAAAAAAAACAGCGAATAAAACAACCATAACAGTGAATAAGACAGCCGTAACAAAGCACTTCTTAAGGGTCTTTTTGCCAACAGCATGTTGATTAAAGCGAGTCACATGACTGAGCATGATTCACTCCGTGCCCTTGTCGAGTATGTCTAAAAGCTTGTTTAGCTGCATTTCAAACGTGCTGTCAAACCCACAGCTGTCCACTGCATTCATTACCGACTCTCCCCGGTAGAGTGAAACCTTACTTTTATCTACCTAACCCCCCACCACCCCCACCCACTGTGCCATTAGTAATTCTGTGTGAGGGACATATGCCCGTACGCCAGTGCAGAAACATGACCAGCTCCAGCATGAGAAAGATGCAGAGAGGCAGTTTTTGCATGCCCTCGTGACATAAACCCATCTTTGTTTACTCCTCAATTTTGTTTTATGTCAGTGTGAGCTGGCTGATTGGCCAGCAGGGTTGTATAGGGGAGATCTCCTCATTCACCAGACGCACCCACTACCCCCCCCCCCCCCCCTCACCCCCCACCCACCACCCTACTCTCTTTCTCTCTCTTTTTCTCTCCCCTCTCTCCCTCCGACAGCTGCAGCACTCCCGGCGTCTCCTGCACAGCTGACCCGGATACTGACAGCTATGAAAAGAGGCTGTTGTTGTCCACTGACACCCCAAACCCCACCACAACTCCACCCCCCACCCACCCTCCACACACTCCATACACACACACACACACACACACACACACATACACTCCAGAGACAAACATCACCATCACCCTCCCCACCACCAGCCACAACATCACCAACACAGGAAATAGAAATAGGAGCGAGTATCTGTTGATGGCTGCTGATATCATATAGAGTCAGCTTCCTATTCTATAACATTTTTTCACATTTGATTAAATGTGTATGCACAGGCTTGGGATTATGTCTATGTATGGAATCAAGAGAAATATAATGTTTCCACTGTTTCCTTGAAGGGACTTGTCTTAATTTTTTTTTTTTGTTCTTGCTTTTCTGTAAACTTGCCCTGTTTTTGCAAAGATAGTTTGCATTTTTTGTTTCTTACTCTAATGTTGGGTAAGATATCAGTTGGTGTAATTGTCTGTTGTTTGACCTAGTTGCACAGTGTAATTGCGATTTATGCTGTCATGTTCATGTCCCGCATCTCGCTGTAGGAGAAAAGACTGGTGCAATCAATGAAACTAGCTGTTTTGTGCTTTGTTTTTCCAGCATTCCTTTTCTTTTCTTTTCTTTTTTTTTTTTTTTTTGCACCACTGTGGCTTTTGCAAATGAGGCACAGCAGCAGCACTTCACTTCTACATACACAGTGGATCTGTATTGCCTTTTTTCCACTCACCCAGTGTGTTTTTTTTTTTTTTTTTTTTTTTTTTTGGAACAGAGCAGTATGATTTCACTGAAATTAAACCTAGGTGTATTGCACATTGCTGAATATATCTGTTGTAAAGGCCACTGAGCTGTTAATTATCTGTCTTGTTAAGTTACCACCTGGTTCCCTGCTGAGCTCCATGCTGTTTTCTTGACTGCTACCTTTTCGTCTTGACTTTATCGCTGCAGCCTCTTTGGTTTCAGTCAGTTCATGCACAGCAACAACCAGGGCACATCAGGTTGGCAAAGAGTCTACCCACAGCTCTTTGGAGAGAGCCACAAAAAAAAGTCACATCAAAACACAAATGATGCACAGCATTTACAAGAGCAGAAAAACAGTAATCAAAATGAGAACAAGAAAGAAAAAGGATGCGGGGAGGATAAGGGGGAATGAGAAAAGCAAGAAAACCAGGGCAGTGACTTAACAGAAAGGAGTGAGTGAAAGACATGAAAAGAGGACACAAACAGAGGGAAATGGAGTGAGCGAGATGGAGAAAAGCAGGAAAAATGGTGAGGGGGGAAAAAAGAGGACAGACCGGAGAGAGAAGATGGATAGAAAGGGAACGAGAGAATAATGGGGAGAGAGAACGAGGGCACAGACGGGCACAGTAAGCTCAGCTGTAGCCGCTGGAGTCAGACAGGTTCACCTGATGACACATCTGTCTGTCTGACTGACCAGACTGTAATCTCCCTCTTAAAGACCCGCAGAGCAGCAGACGGTGCGGGGCGCAGAGAGACAATACACAGCGGCAGGGTTAGACTGATTCTCTCACCACGGCTACACAAAAAACAGTCTGTTTTTAGTTAAATAATTTTTTCATTTAAATGCCTGCCAGTGAGTAGGAGTGGCGGGTCACTGTGCATTAAAGAGCTGGTAGTCTGGGTCTTTAATGAGCCTGGGTTTCAGTGGAGACCTTTGGGTCCCGTGATAGTCTAAATGCTGCAAAATGTTAAATGCTTTTTGGGGGAACACTGAATAAATACATTTCATCATGAAATTACTCAAATTTAAGATTACTGAACAACAACATCCCAGCAAAATACCACCAGCATTTGCATTTAAGAAATATTGGCACTGGTATTCACCCTCAGAAGCCATATCGGTCGAATGCTGCACCATTTTATCAATATTTTTCATCCCTCTGTGAATGTGGGGATGTTCACTGTGCATGAGGAGTAATTCATGTTGGCTCAGTAGTTAAACCCAGACACTAAGATGATTCACCATTTAACTGGAAACTGATGGGGGAAAATATTGCTTTTAGCTCATATCTCTCTATTTGTAAGGCAAATATTTTTACATTTTGCTTTTCTTTCTATTCCTTATAATTGAATTCTTCTCTTGTGAATTTGAGCAACTGCAACTGACTCTATTTCCCCTCAGGGATCAATAAAATATTTCTGATTCTGTTTCTGAGACTCTACTGTAGCGGCTTGACTGCGTGTTTGAACTTGAGTCAAAGAGCATGCAGTGCACGGCCTGAGATAATGCTCTGCTCACACGTGAGGTGATATTGCACTCTAGTGGACAATATATGTCTATGCTTTCTAAATGCGTGTCCAATAAGGACAGATGTGGTTCAAATCTTCGGCTTGCAATGATGACAAAGATAATTTAGACTGATTCTGAGTGCGTGCGAGTTGATCAGAAGGGAAAGTCCACATTATGGGCTTCCTTGCTTTTTTTTCAGCCCTTCAAATGGATCCAGAGTTTTGAATAAATATGATGAGCAAATGTAATTCAATTTATGTTATCAAATAGGGTCCACATATACAAAATTAATGCTCCTGCCCATAGCCTGTCAAGTGAGATCCCTGTTCTCCTCAGTACAGCAACATAATACACAGGGGCAGAGAAGTGGGTTCTGCGTATAAACATTCATGTCTGTTGGAAATGGTTTATAATAATGATTTACTGAAACTGGCAAAAGACTGAACTGAACACTGCAGCAGTGAAAACATGGTTAAGTCTCCCTCCTGTCTAAATTTTGATCTCCAATCAGTGATGATCATCAAGGCAAACAATTTGTAAACAAAGGTCAACCCCTCCCCCTCCCAACCCTCTGCATTAGATAGTCCTATATAACCATGAAAAATATTTATGTCAGCCTAAGAGCTCTGTAAATTAACATTAATTAAGATTAAATTTTACAGTAGTAACATTTGAGTGTTAACATGGACTATATTTTGACTCAACCAACTCTATTAAATTTATTATAGCTGTGTTGATAAATATGATTGAATTCATATTTTACAATTTTAGAAGAAAACTGTGATTCTTTATATGACCTCCACTCTCATTTATCCTGATTAACTTTCTGTCTTGCCCTTTTTCAATTTTTAGTTATTATTTGCAAACTTTATTTTAGGTATGATGACTTTTTATTTCATTACATGTCACTGCCCTGCAACAGCACAGGCTGGATATCTGTCACCAAAACAGGAAACTCTGTAGCTGCTTAACATTATTTTCTATAAAATAGATGTTTTAACTCCTAATGGTTTTATATGCTGGACAGAGCACAGGTTTTACCTATTATGGAGAGTCAAAGCTGATCATTTACTTTAAATGATATGTAATGCCATGTAATCTGAAAAGATGAAGATTGCAGCTTTTCATGATATTATGAATGTTAGCTGGTCAGCTCAAGCATTCTGCTCTAACAGGGATGGAAATTGTCCAGAGAGGGAAGAACTTTTAAAATGATTAGGAAGGAGTAATCTTTCTAAAATCTGAGCAAAATGTGATGAGAAATACTGAGCAGTTGTTTTTGAAGCCTGAGGCAGTTTAACACTTTGGCTGACAAATCCTAAATTGTGACTTAAAATGTGTGCTTTTGTCATTGTTTAGCTTTTATTTAAGTCAAAAGATATGCGTCTCTTTGAGTGGATCCCTGTAGACTCTTAACAGTGATAAAAAACTGAAGCCTGGGCCTTCAAGAGCAACTTAGCATGAGAGACTAAACACTAGAGGGCGCTAGATACTTTTAATGATTCACTCCCTTGGCTGTGTGCCATTGCTGCTCTGTGCGCTGATTTATTTGAATTCCTCAGGTGCCTGTTTATCTTGGACTTAATACACACAGGCTATAAATTAAGTGTGTTTTTATAGTCCCACTGAGCATGACAACAGTAGTAAAGTTCAGAAACTGTCCCCATCTACACTTTCTGTTGCCAGTAGAGCTTTCGTCAACATTATATCCCACATACTATATGACACTTTATAAGTTAGTCATCAATATATTATAGTTTATATGAGAAGAGGCTGCGCAGGAAAGGGCAGATAGATAAAGTCACACCACATACTGCTGTATGATTACTGACTGCTATGCAAAGTCTCCCAAAGCTGGAGCCTTGAGGCGGTTCAAGGGGTTCATATCCCCCTGCAAAAATCAGAAATAGTTTAATATCATTATAAATCACTTAAATTACCCGGGCTGGAGAAAGTATTAGCATGACAATTTAAATTTTTGGCTTCGGGCTCCTGAACACTACTATCTCCCTGAGTACGGTGTAGACAGCTGCACAATTCAACGCTTAGGACGAAATGGGAAGGATTTAATCAAATGGGGGCCAGAGCCTGATGTGTGTTTGGTTTGGGGAAAAAAAAAAAAAAAGGACTTGGAGAAGTTGAAGAACTCCACTAACACACAGTCACACACTAAATGCCCTCTCAGATGATGTTCCTTGGGGTCTCCATTGGGGTCTAATGGGGATCTATTACACACACACACACACACACACACACACACCACCTCAAACGTGCTGATGTATGTCTTCTATAAGAAAGAGCTGGTTTTAAAATATTCACGATGACTTTGCATTTCTTAATTCGGCATTATGTTTCTAGATGCCTTGCCTCATGACTCTCTCTGTGTGTAGGTGTGTGTGTGTGTGTGTGTGTGTCCTTCTGTACGCATTTGTGTCTGTTTCGGCCTACCTGTGTGCCTTTGTTCATGACAGTCCTGACCTGGAGCGGGGTGGGGGTCAAAGCTGTTAACCTCTCCATTGAACAGCACATCATCAGGCGGAGACAACATGCAGTTCACTACACCTAAGGCGCACAACCGGACACCCCGATCCCACAGGCAGAACGTACCTTTCAGCACCGAGTAAACAGTAAATCTGTCAGGGGATCGACCCCCCCCCCCCACACCCCCACACCCTCCCAGTTAAACCCTCATCCCCCATCAGTTGAGCGTGTTTCACTCCATTGGCGTGCAGACTGAATAGACTGGGTCGATGTGATGGCAGCATGAGGAAAACTCCTGAGATTTATCTTCTGAAAAAATATCATCAATTACCAAAACATGTCAGACATTCGAGAGACATTCGAGGCTGCGACTTCAGCGTGGTAACAGGTAAATGACATTAGCTGTGTGTTGAGGTTGGAAGGGGATTTATGGCACACCAGATAGTGCAGCCTTTCACCCCCTGTTTTTTTTTTTTTTGGATTTTTGGACAATTTGTTTGTTATTGCAGAGCAGCCGGTGGTGTTAACCCATGACCCCGGTGCCCCTTGACCCTCAGGACGACAGCTCCATCCACGCGTCAGGGAGAAGGGCTGTCACAGCGGAAACATCCAGATCATGGGCCGGCCTGATAGGGGGGCCGGGGGGTGAGGCAGTGAGGGGACAACTGGGTAGGTGTAGCTCGAGCGGGATCAAATGCACCGCGCTTGTTAAGAATGCAGGCCACCGGATGCATTATCTGTCTGGAGGAAAAGCGCGAGTGGATACCGCTGGCTGAGGGGAGCCTGTGGATTAAGAGATTGACCTTGCATAAGGCTTCTCAGAACCAATGATCTGTTCAGTGAACTGACTGAATGACTGACAACTTGATTAAGATCACACTGTTTTGATATGCAAACAGTCCCTCATTTTTGCAGCAAAAACAAATCTTTAGTCGTGTTACCGCTGAGCATCAAGATGATAGGTAGCAGTAGGGATGGGCAATAATTCAAAATGATCATTTATTGTCTTTGAGTAGAATGATTTCATGCAGATATGGTGATTTTTGGGATATCGTGACTAGGGCTGTGTGTTGCCAAAGATTTTAAGATACAACATCTTGGACTTCCTCACAAATAGGACACAGAAGGCGTGGAGACCTCCTCTTCGACAGGATCACAACAGCTCTCCTCTCCCCACAGGTTTATATCCCCTATAAAGACTGTAGTCAGATCAAGGACAGCCGTGTGCTGAAGTTTGCAGATAACTCTGTTACAGTCAGCCTCCTTCAGGGTGATGAAGCTGGTCACGGGCCGGTTGTGGACTTCTTCACAAACTGGTGCAACAGAGTTTTTCATGGCAAAGACAAAAGAGCTGGTGAGTGACTTCCGGCGCCAGTCACCTCCATCCCAAAGTGCCGCTATAGAGGGCCAAGTAGTGTGGCGAACTACAAATACTTTGGCACTGTGATCGACAATGAACTGATCTTTGAGTGTAACACAAGCATGTCGTGCAAGATAGTTCAGCAGTGATTTTACGGCATCCGAAAACCAAGCCAAATTTCAGGTGGACGGGTCCCTGATGTCTCTTTTTTACAAATCCTACACTGACTCTTTTCCTTCATATGTTGGTACAGCTATATTATCTGAAATATCACCGAATGCTGCCCTGGATGTTGCTGTTTTATGTTTTATGTATACTCAGACTGCAAAAGTGAATCACCTTACTGGGACAAATAAAGTTAACTGAACTTGAACTTAAATATATGAAATATGACACCATTTGTATCATAATACATTGCAGTACAAAACTGACTGAAAATGTATAGAGCTTAAAAAATGCACCTACTGCATAACACCAGGGCACACTGATAAAATGTGCAACATATTAGATGGTAAATCAGGTGACAGATGGACAGCTAAGAACAATTTAATTCAAAATCCAGTTCATGAAAACAAATCAGCACAATGCACTGAACACATTGCACTAAAATTTCGATGGCATGCCATCATCTGAAAATGAAGATGATGAAGATAAACAATATATACAATACAATGGATTAGAGATACAGCCAAAAATTTTGAGATACTGAATATTGAGAGTGCTGTTTTTTTTTTTTTTTTTTTTTTTTAGCATAGCTCTAATCATGACACACAATTGTGCTCAATGCAAACATTTTAATTGAAAAAACTAAAAACAAAAGCTAAAGAATTAGCTATAAAACATTTTAAAGGAATGTAATGTAACAATTTTATTTTGAAGTTTATCACACAGGAAACGGTGTTGTTCTTCTAAGTGCACAGTTTTAAAGGTAATCAAAAAGCTCCTCTGCCAAAAAAAAAAAAAAAAAAGTCTGTGTAATCCTATAAGGTTCCTGCTTTTACTGAACCATGTTTGTTTTATCAGGGACTGTGCACGCACCACTTTTTGACGGCTCACTAAATTTTATCACCATTCTTTTCATTTGTGCTGAAAGTCACCTTACAGGGAGGTTATAAAGGTCCGTATTTGTCATTCATTGTTTTTCTTCAGGTGACATTAATGTCAGTTTGCGCTGCTGACATGTGACCGCCGACCAGATATGCGCCGAAGGTATTTTTATTCTCGTCTGTTTAACATTCTCGCTGTCGGGAGAATGGATAGGGGTGGAGAGGTGGGTGACCACAAACATCCCTGTGCCAGCACAATGCCACACATGCATCAAACAGTCACATTATCTTCAAAGTCTGTCGCCTCCAACATGTGATACGGCCAGGACCTCAAAAAACGGCAGACATCTTACATTCCTGAGGCCATTCCACAAAGTACAATAACTTCCTAGAATTCTTAGACCCTCGACGGCGGAGCCAGGGCACATCCTGTTGTCCTTGCAGGACTTCCTGCTCATGGAGCTCAATCAGTCTTCCTCGTTGCCATGGCCACTGGAAAACACTGGACCGCTGTGCAGCGCGGCGGTCCACAGGCCTGACAGCAGATAACGCTGAGATGATCGTGAAGGGAAGAAGCTGTGCTGTGCTTTTAAAGACAGATACAGCATGAGTTCGTCTGGCAGGACTTCCACTCTTGGGTCACGGTGGCATCAGTTTGCATTCTGGCTTCCCTGTGCAATTTCATAACCCTTCAGCCTGTATTTTTAGTTGTATAATTTAGGGGTGACATACAGTAATACAAGGGTTTTGGTAGCTGGCAGCGGTATCAGTGAAAATCCATAATTCTCGATACCGCGATACCACTGCAAAAACAAAAATCCTGTTCAGCACACACTGTTTTATTTAAAAACTTTGAATAAACATTAAAACTTTGTGTTTCAAGTATGGAAACATACAGGCTACATTCGAATAAGATCACTGCGTCACAAGTGCTACATGAAGCCCTCAAGTAGAAAACCAAAAAAAGAAGCCCAACAGAATAGTCATTTCATATGAGAGGAGCTGTATGAAAATGTCCTGCTGTGACAGTAAATAAAGTTGTGATCATGCGCTCTACTTTTGATTTACAGTCATGTGGGCATGACGATAGCTTTAAGCATTTCAACTATTTAAACATTCAGGTTACGTTAGAACAAGAGCACTGAGTTACAGAGTGAGGTGTCAAGTTGTGTCAGTACCACAGGTATGAAAAAAAAAAAAAAAAAAAAAAAAAAAACTGTGGCAGCTCACTCCAGCCACATGGGAAGATTTTTAAAAAAGGGCTGAATGCTGGGTTTTATCTCACATTTGTGATTTAATAACTAACAATTATTGGCTTTCAAAATTGAGACTTAATAACCCAGAATTATGGATATTCTGGCTTACAATAGTAACTTAAGCCAGAATTGAGAATTACTTAATGCAAAAGAATTGAGTTTTTTTTCTCACAACTGAGATTTTTTAACAATGAACATCTTCATAATAATTACAAAAAAAATCACATTTATGAGTCAAGCTCACAATTCTCAACTATTGAGTTACAGCTACAATAAAAGAAAAGAAAAAAAATACTCCAAATTATCATTAAACCACAATTGGAGAAAAAAAAAAAAAAGAGATCAGAATTAAGTTCTCTGAAAAAAAAAAAAAAAAAAAAAAAAAAAAAAAAGACTGCATATGAGTTTGGATTTCCATAAAAAACACACTTGTATTAGAATAATTTTAAAAATGTTAATGGTATTGACCTGGTAGCTTGGTATCTGACATTACAGTGCAGGTAAATGTGTGTCACAGGAAGTATAATGGTTTATATAATTCTTATTTTATGACCTGGTTTGATCCTGCCAGGAATCCTGATGCACACAACTGGAGCAGGTATCACTTTTTGTTGTCTTTCGCCTGCTGGAGCTCTGTGGTTACACGGCACACTAACACTTCACCTGTCAGTCACTCTCCCGACGACATGAGCATGTGCTGTGCGCCTGTGTGTACATGCTGGTGCACATACTTGGGCTCGTGTGTGTCTGTGCATTTTGTGTTTGTGCTGTGTGTGACGTGCCATGTTAAAGCTTCATTAGACTAGTTCTGCACTGTGTTTGGATAGATGTTTCATAATCACATTCTTGCTGCCAGCCCGGCATTCATTTTTTAGCTTAAGGCATGGCACTCCTGGCCAAACTTTCATCCCTCTCTGTCAGGGAGCGAGAAAGAGAGGGCAAAAAGAAAGCAATGTCTCCTGGGTATATTGTCTCCCTGGGGAGAGGCATTCAGTTTGACTTCCTGCACTGGTGTGTCTTTCCAAGAGTCCTCAAGGCAGGGGAAATAAGACTGGCAGCAGGCCCATTTAAAGAGACGTGCAGCAGGTCAATAAAATCGGCCCTGTTTCAGAGGCTAGTCGGCAGCAAATTGAGCTCCATTGTGGTTTCGTAGATTACCATGTGTGAGAATTTTTGGGCCGTTTGTAACCGTCATTCCATGTGAAGCTCACCTGCAAACCTCCTGTCACTTAACGCAGGCTTTGTAAATAGAGGAGCGATGTTACAAGCCCTCATGCCCTGATGGGATGAGGATGAGCGGTTATTTGGAATGGACGGAGATAGCAGGCAGAGGTGGCGGTCCATGACATCATGCGTCAGGAGGGGGAAAACGCCGCGCCTCCGGCTGAGGTCAACCTGCATGCCAGCAGGCAGCGCACGCCTGACGCCGCCTCTCCTTGCATTAGCGCAGGAATGTTCAGACTCTGTTTAGTTTGTTTTATCATTCAGACGGCGGCTTGGGCTGCACCCACTTGGGACGACGAGGCATAAGAAACTCTTTCTACAGTACGTCTGAGTGCCAAATTCCCAGAGGCTTTCAGGAAACATCTCATTGCACCTCATCCTTGTCTTCTGGGACAACAAATAAAATGCTCTCTCAGTTCTCAAGGGGCGATTTAATTGCCCCATCTTTCTCCTGAATGATCCAGTTAATTGTCCACATTATGTAACATCATTGCTGACATGCGAATGGATTTTTGTTTGTTTTTCAAAAAAAAAATATTTCCAAAAGCTCCAAAGCTTGGCCTTGGGTCTAATTTAGGGCTGAGCAATTATTTGGAAGATTATTGAAATCACAATACAGACAAAACTGAATCTAAATTGTAGGAGTTGCAATTTTTAATAGGTAAAATATCCAAAAAATGAAGCGTTGTACAGCTACAGAGATCTCTTTGGGCTAAGTGATTCATAGGCAACTGGACTTGTATTTGTCTTAGGAAGACGTTTCGCCTCTTATCCAAGGGGCTTCATCAGTTCATGTGCATCGGTCTTTCTAGTCAATTTACCCAAAGAGAACAATGACCTGGATAAATGAGAATATCCATAGACAAGCTACAGAGATGTTCTAGCCTACAGTTTGGATTCTCCAGATGTAAAAAAAAAAAAAAAAAAAAAAAAATGATCAGCATTATCATCATTTTCAGTAAAAAAAAATAAATGAAAATAATGCAAAAGTTGTCATTCCTAGCAAAATGAATCATACTGCAATTGCAACGTATATCAAAATAATTGCAATATGATTGTGATTGTGTGTGTGTGTGTGTGTGTGTGTGTGTGTGTGTGTGTGTGTGTATTTTTTTCCAACATATCATTCAGCTCCAGTCTCAAGGTACATACTATACCTAGATATTCTCTGGGAGCTCAGCTAGGAGACACTAGATATGGACGAAACTGGAATTTGATGAGGGTATTCGTGACTGTACACTTTCCCCTGAGGATTCATCCCGTATCTCGTCATGCCGAGGACTTTTCACGCCCTCTGGACTGAGTGTGATCAGGTGGCACACCGGATGCATGCAACTCGGCTGGGGTGTATTCACCCTCGGATATACTTGAGATCAGGTTGTTATCTCAAGTGCCCCTATACAACCGATCCCACGCGTGACAAACAGCCACAAACACGGCAATCGCAATGTAGCGACAGGTTTTCACAGCTGAGGCTTGATTGCTTGCGGTGTTGCTTTCGATGATGAATATTTCACCACATTTTACTCTGTTTGTCTTTACTTACCTCATCGTGGATAATCAGCATCAAATCTTCCCCCCCCATATCAAATTAAGTTATGGAGGTAGACAATCATTGGGGGTGATCTCTTATCTTAGATGGTGCTGAAATCCTCTGACATTTCCACTGATGTCAGCTGAGACTGTCTGCCTTCCTGTCTGCCTGTCTGAGTCCTTGTGGAAGACATTTTTGGCATGCATCTGTTGTACTTACAGACATTATTGCCTGTGGGTTTCACCACTTTGACACGAGTCAAACGGCTGTAAAATTAGACGCGATTATGTCAGGGAAAAATGATTTCGAACACACTGACCCAGTGCCTTGCATCCCGACACGACACCTGGGATTTTGAAACACCCAAAAACTGAACGTTTCATTATTGCTTCGGCTCCATCCGGCGATTTTTTTCCCCCCACATCTGCCGCTCCTCTGAACTTAGGGGACACTTTTCATATGCTTCGACCATCATCAGTGAAATCCTGTTAAGCTTCTTCTGCTCAGCTCTGCACGCCCGTCAACCTTCACTCAACTATGCTGTGATCCTCTAACTGCTTTCCCCAACAGGGCAGCATGTAAGGAATGCTGCTTAATGTCACCGTTTGTCAGGCCGAGTTAATGCGAGCTGCTCTGTAACTCTGCGAATATGTTCAACCCTGTGATGTCATGGCATGAGAGAAACTGCCGACACGCAATGTTATTAATAGAGCTCCGTGTGTGTGTGTGTGTGTGTGTGTGTGTGTGTGTGTGCGCGTGTGTATTTACCAGAAGAGCGTGAGGAACAGACATTGCATGGAAGAGGTTTGTGTAATCAGGCCTCCCGGAGGTATTTTGACCAGAAGTGCAGATGTGTATGGGGATTAGATGTGGCAAGTAACTAAGTACATTTACTCAATTAAATTAAAATACAATTTTAAAAAAGGTGCTGGCACTTTGCAGTTTTTTGAGATTTTTTTTTTCTTTTGCAGCACCAGATTTCAGACAAAAATCTTGTACTTTTTACTGCACTGCAGAAAACGCTTTTACATGCAAAACATCAAATGTGATATTTTGATAGAGGTTGAACTAGCCGACATGCATCAACAATTTACAATTTTGCTCAGTGGCAAAAAAGGAAGCCCACACAAATTTACCTTTAAGGGTTTTTATTCTGCCAATAACATGATGCAACAAAAGTCTAATCAACAAGGATCAGTAAGATCAGTGGTGCAAAGACTGTATGAGTGAGTGTATGTTGCATGTATAGAAAGTAAGAACTAAAAATAAATGGGAAAGGCAGGTCTGAGGTGTCCACAGAGAGAAGCATGGGTGTGTGAGGGAGGCGGTGCATTGTCTGGTGGCCATCTTAAATAATCCTGAGCCCAGGGGAGCAGTTGTCCCACATCACGTCCAAAGACCAGCCCCTCACCCGGGAACACAAACTCAAACAACAAGTAGAAGGTCAACAATATAAGGAGGGCAGCTCTAGGATCATCATGGCACAGTATGTGTGTGTGTGTGTGTATGCAATTATGAGACTCTTTACTTTTACAGCGCCAGATTTCAGACAGAAATCTTTTACTTTTTACTGCAGTGCGTTTATCTGACGGCTGTAGGAAGTAGTTACTTTGCAGAACAAGCTTTTACAAAATAGCAGATCTGATATGTTGTTGGAGTGCAAACAAGGGGTAGGAAACCATGTCTGAGAGTCTGCAGGTTTTTATTCCAACCAAAACCTCCAGCGGGTGATTTCACTGATCACCTCACCTTCAAGCAGAGAGGAGGGACTAATCAGTGAAATCACCCGGTGGAGGTTTTGGTTGGAATAAAACCTGCAGACTCTCAGCCTTTGTGTGAACTAGCCGACGTGCATTAGTAATTTTAACACTTTGAAAAGTCTTTCTTTGCAATGACGATGTTTACTTCTCATACTTAAGCATTTTTAACAACTACTTTGTCTAGACTTTTGCTTAAGTAACATTTTGAATGCAGGGCTTTTATTTTTACTCCAGTATTTTTCCATCATGATATTGCTACTTTTAATTAAGTGATGGATTTTAGTTTGCTTTCCACCACTGATAGAGATCAGTCCAAACTGTGGCGCACATGTAGCAGCTTGCAGGTGAATCTTCACCTCTGGTGCTCAGTGTGTTGTGAGAGAGTCCCATATCGTGTTTAAAATTTGAATTCATGTTTTGTCACCGCCCAGCCAGCCAAAGAAAAATGGCTGTATTTTTTTTTTTTTTTTTTTTTTACCGTCACACTTGCTCATTTCGAAACCAAAAAAGGAATAAAACTGGGTTGGAAGTTGGTGGTAACCACAGACCTGAAACCCAACAGAACCTGTCTGTCCGCCAGTCAAAATATGGGTCATTTCCTTGTAGCTGGTTGCAGATGCCTTGATAAAGTGGCACACAGGGTGAGAGTGTTCCTGTACAACCTGAATAGCAACCAAACAGTAAACACCGGCACGAATGAGCAAAGAGAATGAGAGAAAGAGGGAGGGAGGAGAAATGTGGTTGAGATGTTTTTCAGGGTGAGGAAAGTGGCGTGTAAGAAGGCGGCGTTCCTCTAAGCCAGCTGACTGTCAGCCTGTCGACCCGCGTTCACTCTCTTTCCCCTCAAATTCTTTGAGGTGCTCGGTCTGAGGGGTGCTCTCCTGTTATTTCCTCTTCCTCGTGAGTTGCACATCCCACTTGACACGTTTTTATTATTTTTCTTGGGTGCGATCTGCTCATGAGGAGTGGTGATGTGGTTTTGGCATGTGTGCCAAAGTCTGCAGGGCATCTGGAGTTAACCGAGATTGAATTCTCACTAATAAGCTGTTGACTGGCACTGACTCAGTGGAAAGGTACTTTGTTTGTCTTTCTTGAATCGCATACAAGACAGTTGAAATTACTCCCATCACATTATAGCATCATTGCGCACTGCGTTGGGTATCTATAAATATGGCCAACCTGAATTACAGCCTCCAGGCCACAGTAATCAGTTTTAACATGAATTTTAGTTTAATGCATTGCTTGTAAGCGCATTTCAGCATTTTCAAAACGATGCCAAGTTCATCCTCAGCCCCTTTTTTTTTTTTTTTTCAGTGAATGCGACCGGTGTTATTTTGGCGGGGCTCCGGCAAGAGGAGAAAAGCGTCATGTGAGAGCTGGTGTCTATGCTTGAAATAATTTGCCTAGGTTAGTGATGATCGCGAGGCGTTGAGATGCAAGTCGGTGCAGACCGCAGGTTTGTTTATGCCAGGCGTGCTTCATTTCCCTGCTCGTAACCATGGCGCACGCTGTCAACATTTAGCACCCCAGTTTGTCATCAAGAGCTTGTCCCATCCATTCCAACCTGCATTACACAGCAAACAGTATGTTAAAAATATGCACTGCATGGCCTAAAAGTGACTACTTTTAAAGGGCTTTTTTATATTAAAGTGACATTACCCTTCTGTCTCTTTTTCCTCAGAACTCCTTTGCTTGGTGATGATAAAAGTTGATAACCATCTTGTTTGTTTTTGAAATTCTGGTGAGCATTGCCATAATATTTTCACTCGGGGAGACCAACAACCAAGACATTTGACATGAATTGGAAGTCATCCTGGAAGTTCACCGAAACAGAGCACAGTTCAGAAGACACAGACAATCAGAAACAGGCGGAGGGGAACGGGAAATCGGTCTGGCGCATTATTTCACCTTTGCTCCACATTCGCAGTAATTGCCCTTTGAGGTTTTGCCTTTGCTCGGGCGGAGAAGGAGATACAAGAAAAGGATTTAAAGCGAGCGGCATTCCAATAGCTGGTGTCATCGTATGGCTTTCCATTACCTCAGAGCCATGTGAGGTGCATACAGTATGGGAGAAAACTCAATTAGAGAGACAAATACATCTTGTCAAACACATGTCAACGTCATTTTCTTACCTCATTAAGAAACCGAGCAACCTCTTGTTTCCACGAGTGGCTGTACCTTTTCTAAGATTGGCATTAATGGTATAATTACAGCTCTGTGTGGTGAGTCAGAGCATTTTGGCTAAGCTCATTTATAAGAGTCAGCTCTCTCAGCTCCAAAATAGCTCTTTGATAATGATCATATTTAGTTGTTTTGGCAAAGGTTAGTGACACTGTGATCTATACTTGGTATTTCTGCACAGCCATCACTTCTAATGACCAAAATAACTCGATTTTGTATTGCATTTGTTATGATAAAATCTATACAGCTAGATTGCTATTTATCTTTGTTTTAATGAGACAGGGGATTTTTGCTGCCTGATGCTGAAATTAAACACTGTGGGAGTATGTGGATGTTTATCTGCATGGACATATTGATGCTAATGTGCCGTTTTAAGGTGATTTTAAGCTGTTTCATTGACTGTGATGGTCTCTTATGTTTCCTAAATAACTGTGAGGCATGACTGATTTTATGTGCAGAAATCTGGTGTTATTTGTATTATTTCCCTTGTGTTCTCCTCCTGCCCTGTTTGTCTGTGGCCACGTTTACACATAGTCGGGTATTTTGAGAAACGGATATTTCCCTCCCTCTGTTTTCCAAAATAACATCGTGCACACAGCATAGTTTTCAAAAAAAGTTTTCATTTACATCAACCCGCATAAATACGCCGTCGAGCGTCATCATAACTACGCCAAGGCTATGGGCGGCAGTGCAGGAAGAAGGAGAAAGCCATGCAAGCCAATCAGATGGCGCATAATGTGCCGTCGGCTGCCTAAAACTCTGTTTTTCTCTGTTTTTCTCAGTTTACATGCAAACGCGAAACGGGAGTTTTCCTAAATCTCCACTCTGGCTGGAGTTTTTAGAAAGAATCGTTTTCAGAGGTTTGTGTGTAAAAGAAGGGCACAAACGAAGGGAAATGTCTCTGTTTTTAAAAATACCCATGTATGTGTGTGTGTGGGTGTGGCTCACTCTCTCCCCGGCTCCTGCTTCATCACCTCACCTGCCTTCAATCAACCCTCTCATCACCTCTGCTGTGTAGGAACGCCGGCACCCCGTCTGTTCCTCACCTGATTGTTCAGTCTGCTCTGGTACCAGCACCCGGAGCTGCTTTAGTGCCGGGTAACTCCACAACAGCGACTTCCTTGAGTGTTTCCTCATGCCTGTGGTTTCTGTCTGTCTGTCTGTGTCTCATTGTGTCCAGGAATCCCTCGTGCCCTCTTCCTCAGTGTCTCCCTGCTCGCCCACGCCACTTCTGCCTGCCTGTCTAGTTTACTGGAAATCAGTCTGTCGGCTCAGCCTGCCTTCACTCTTCACTCCACTTTCCTCCATCAGCCCTCCACTCTGTTGTCTTCCACATCCCCGTTATCCTGCAATAAATATTCAACTTTTAGCCAAAACAGTAAGGATTTCTTGTCACAGAAGGGGCTTTTGAATCTGCTCCTCCTTTCTAAAAACAAAGTAATTAATGTTATCAGTTAAATGTCACCCATCTCCAGCTAACAGGCTGCAGTTTTGCCATCTCACTGCATCCCCAAAATCTAAAAATAAGCATTGGCGTTCATTTTAATGGAAGGAAACTGGCCTCATGGGACAGAAATAGAGGAAGCTGAATTAATCAGAAACACAGAAAGCTCAAAAGCTTTTTTTTTTTTTTTTTTTCCTTCATTCTCTTTTGGCTCCTTGCCAGCAGTTGATGGCCATGACAGGACAGGTCCTTCCAAGCCACAACACATGTTGTCTTGTGCAAACTAACTTGATATCTTTTAAACGCGTGGGAAGTAAGGTGATAGGTAAAACGATCGAAACAGCAAAAAGTAGCAAGAATAAAAACCTTTCACAAACATTTAAACAAAATTGAAAATTAAGTTAACAGAAAATGACCAAAAATGAATAAAGAACATAGAAAATTACCAAGAAAAAAAAAAAAGCCAGAAAATTTGTGAAACATTAAAGGGAAAAAATTTTAAAAAATCATTTCTGTAGATATGCCAGTTGGCTCCCAGTGTTCCCATTAAATAACCAAGCTCACATTCAGGAATGACACAACGTGATTGTAATTTTGATGTGTAATGGGCTGTACATTTTGGCTTCGTTCTGGCGATTCCAGTCAGCGCATTGTTTTAAATAGTACATTATTATTATGAGGCAGTCATTAGTGGAAGTTTTTATGAGGCTGTGGACAGCTAGAACAGCCCGAGCTCCTCATTCAGCGTGGCTCTTATCTGCAGGTCTGCAGGAGCTACACTGCGGTTCCTGTTATTGCGATCCATGTTGTGCAGGCAGATACATGCACCCACTTTGGCTGCAGTCACCCTGCTAGCCTTTTTCACCGCCTGACAATTCAGATTGTATAAACGTCGATGGCAGAAAATAAGGATTGTTTGTTATTACAATGCCAGTCCACAGTGGCTTGAGCGTGCGTTGTTTTGACTCGGAGAACAATCAAATGTTGCAATAAAACAGCCCCTTCCCTCCCCAGCCGTCCTCCCTCCTCTCCTCTCCTCTCCACTCTCACCCTCTTCCCTTCCCTGTTTATTTACAGCAAGGATTCCTCTAAAAATGCCACAGTTGGATCCTTATTGAATGGTTTTACGGGAACAAGGGAAATGCCACTATCATCGCAATTTGTAGGAATCAAGCAGAACAAAAGCTCCTGGTTTTGCCAGCCGTTGACGAGAAGCATCTGAATGGATTTTGAAAATTCATGCGTGATTTACTGTACCTGTTTCACCTTTTTTTTTTTTTTTTTTTAAATATCACAAAACCACAGAGGCAATATCGCTTTGCTCGATCTCTGGAAAGTCAGAGTGCACAACAGGAAGCAATGTTTATGGAACAGGTAGCATATAGATGAGTAACCCTTTGTAAGCAAGATAAAGAAACACAAAAGCTTGTTAATGAAATTGCCCTGGACGAGAAACAGCCTGAGATGGAAAAGTACTCACTGATGGAGAGTTTGAAAGCTTTTCAACTTTCCTCTCCAAACTTTCCATCGTTTTCTATGAGGCTGAAGAGGGGAGGTGTGTGTGTGTGTGTGTGTGTGTGTGTGTGTTGGGGACGGGGGGGGGGGTGTTAGGTGGCCGGTGGGTGGTGGAAAGGTGGGAGTCTCTCCTTTCAAAAGGGCCGAGAACAAAACAGGAAACCATCCCCTTGTTTTGGCTCGTGGGTGCTACAAGTGTTTGGAATTTTGAGGAGGTGAATTCACATGTTATTCTCATGTCTGCGCTCAGGTCAGAGCATGCATGCACACAAGCATTCATGCACACACACACACACACAACCGTATATGCACGCACACACATACACACACACACACACACACACACACACAGTGGAGAGAATGTCTGGCATGCCACGATAAGCAGAGACACGAAGACTGCGAACCCCCGAGGGATGTTATGAGGAGCGATCGGCGAATAGACTAAATAAGTGGACCCGCCGAGGTGGTGGGGTGACCTTGCTCGAATCTGGATTCATGCTCTATATGGGCCAAAGTGCTGTTGATGCCTGTGTCTTAATGATTTTGGCTAACGAGTTCAAAAAGGAGCATGACCCGTTTTTTTTTTTTTTTTTTATGCAATGTAAACTTTACGCTATCCCGGGCTTTATCTATTCATGTTCTTGGAGTTATCTCGGCTTCTTGTTTTTGGAAATGCACACAAGCAAAGAGCAAGGCTTCTTGGAAAGTGTCTTATCACCACCGGCAGACACAGTACACAATAAGATGTATTGTACCTGCTGGAACGAGTCCTGTTGTTGTTTTGAAAAGGCTTTGAGAGCACTTGCTGCCGCTACTTGTTGTTGTTCTTAGTTCGACAAGGCTGTCCTCCTTTCTTAGTGCATCAACCCGTGATCTTGTTTAGGCACAAAAGGCATCCAAGCGTAGTGTGTTTATCATGGACTTTATGTCGTAGAGGTTAGGCGGCATCCTCCACACCCTGACAACAGGCCTACCACACAAAGGGTGACACCTATTCTTCTCTGCTTGAGCGAGGGAGCCACCCTGGCGGATGCCTTCCTGTGGCTGTCACTTTTTGACTCCTTAACTCCTACAGCACAATGTCAAGCGAGATGCCATGTCCTGATATTAAACTATTTAATGCTTCCTATTATTGTGCACCGCGATCGGGTTTCATCAGGCTATTGAAGCTCTCCCAAGGTCATTGCCACCAAGAGAGGGGCGGCCCGCCTTGTTATTGATACATCAATTGTTTTATTTCCAGTTAAAGCCATCAATCAACAATTTTTTTCTTTTTTCTGTGCCATTTTTCATCCCCCCATGTAGAATAATATGACAAGTCTGGATCCATCTGCATCCGTTGATGACAAATTTACCTTGACTATTATTTCTTGTCATTGTTACATAAAAATAGAATGAACCTTAGATGTTAAAATAATGAATGGACTGTCATTTGTGTATTGTATTAATTAAAAACTCTCTTGGCAAAACAAACAGGTTGAAAGATGGGAGATTAAATTTTCCTATTATTGTGGATGACAATCAGGTTTTATCAAGCTATCAGCGCCCTTTCAAGGTCACTGCCACCAAGAGAAATTATTATTATTACTGATGGATCGACTGTTTCATTTCCAGTCACAACCACAACATTGTTTCCCGCAGCGCTGAATAATTTGTTTAGTCTAGACTCAGCCCCCTTACTATTATCATTTCTTGTAATCGTGAGATGAAAATGGGATAAATCTTAGATGTAAATTGGTGATTAACTGTCATTGCATTATGTTGTATATTCTTTAAAAAAAAAAAAACTCTCTTGGAAAAACAAACAGGCTGAAAGACTATCCAGCAAGGGGAGGCTACATCTTCTTTTGTTGCCTTGAACCCAATGTCTCTCCTGTTACACCAGTGTGTGTGCGTGTGTGTGTGTGTGTGTGTGTGTGTGTGTGTGTGTGTGTGTCTTTGTTTATGTGTAGACGTTGTCACTCAGGTTCAATAGCATTGACCTTTGACCTCAGGAGAAGTACTTCCAGGTGGGGCCTCTCTGGTGTCACCCCCGTCACAGCACAGAGACCTCCTGTAGGCAGGCACACACACACACACACACACACACACACACACACACACATTCTTGCCCTTCATAAAGAATGACCTGACCACTCAAAAATGCTGCATGGTCATGCGTGAAAAATTAAATCCTCCGGTACACTGATGGCATTTTGAATGATCATCTGACTGTCACAATAACAATTGTCAAGATGTTAATTGTTAAGTGTTAAGTGAAGACATAGACTGTATATGTTGACACAGAAATATTAGTAACTCAATGCATTTATTAGCTTACCTGATGACCTCACTGGCAGGTTACCATAACATGTAGGCGGGGGATAGGATGAATAAATCAGGAATGACGGGTTCAATCCACTGCTGGTGGATTTATTTATTTATTTATTTATTTATTTTTCACTGGTTTCAAGGCCCTCGGTGTTTCCCATCAATGCACTATATTGTGGCAGCTCCACAGAGTTTATTTTCTGCTGCCACAATATTGCAATTATAGTGTTTTCCAAAAGTGGGGTCATCTGCAGCATTGCCACCAAAAGCTGGTCAACGTATGGAAGTATAGAGTGGATCTAAATCAGTCCCTATTGCTGCTCATCGTGTTGTGTGATGAGTGCATCCCTTCACTGGATATGAGCCTCTGCTGTCAAGAAGAAGACTCTGAGCCCCAGAGTGTAAATCAAACCGGCTGAAGCTGTCCTTTGTTCCAGGCTCCATCAGGCTGCTGAACTCTAAAGCTAAACTTTAGTGCAGCAGAGCAATTTGTAATAAATACACAAGCACTTAAGCGCTTTAATTCTTACAGTTTCTTGTTAAGCTGTCATGTTGGACGGCTCAAAGGTACAGTTAAATCTCTGTTTTATGTTTTTAAGTTTCTTCTGTTTTTGTGAGGTTTTGTGATTTTTGTTTTAGCACAGTGCTCAAGACAAATTTCCCATTAGGGACAATAAAGTTTACTCTACTCTACTCTACTCTACTCTACTTCATGTTCTCTATCACAACAGAGACCAATGTGCTGTAAGCTATGAAAATTGAAGTGAATCTTAAGCTCTGACAAACTGGTAAGTGCTGGTAATAGTGTTTCTACACAGTAAGTTGATAATTCATAGCATGAATCATGAATTATCATTATTATGATGACCCCACCCACCCACCAGGTGAATACCTTGTCAGTCACTGATTGACAGGCCGATGGGAAAATTTTGACATATCACCCAGTCCTGATTTCATGATGATTTTGGTGGGACATTAGGCTCCTCGGGTGCTTCATGTTGTTATAATAGGATCATATCAGAGATGATATTGCTTGGTTATTTGGTTAACTCTGCACTGCTTATGTTTACAGAACCTGACAGCGTGTCGGTCTGCCACATCTGTAAGACCCACTTGTGGCTCCAGACATCATCAGCTTAAGATCAGCTGTCAGGCCATCGTTCTCCAAATCTGCTCCATGTGTCAGTGGAATGTGCACAGGACAAAGGCTGCGGTTTGTTGCATTAGCGAAGCTGGAAAGAAATTATCGTTCCTTACTCCAGCGCCTCTGGAATGCTGGTGTGTGAACTGAGGGGTCACTGCAGAGCACGAAGAACATGAATGCAAGGAATTTCTTTTTCCAAAATCCTTAGCAGGTGCCTACGAGCATACTTACTGTACATGTAATCTTCCTGAGGGGACTGTGGCGCCCCTGATATCATGCGAGGCTCCGTGCGACTCTTACTCATGTCATCCTTCATGTCTGCTTCACCTGCGTTCTCTCTGACTCCCAGCGTATCTGCGTGCTAAACATTAAGCCGAGCAGAGTTAGACAGCAGAGTGACTTGTACCACACTCTCTTGGGTGTGCCAGATGCCACCTTTGAAGTGGATTCCTAAAGTATTGGAAAACAGCCCGGTCATTAACCCCACCTGCTATGTTGAAAGTCCTCCAGAGGGGCAGTTTGCACCGAAACTGAAACATAAAATGTTCAGAGTGCTTGAAAAGTGGATTGACACATGCGGTTATGCAAGAGAATGTGCACATTTTTCGGCTGATTTCGCTCCACCTGAATGCAGCAGCTCATGGAAAGTTGCAGCTCAGGGGAGGTCGGTCGATCTGTAACAGTCTAGTGAGCAAACAAACTCATGAAGCCGGGGCAGGCAGCGGGCTGAGGAAGGGGATGCTGTTGGCGGTGTGGTCGTGAGTGAATGATGCCAGGTGGTGTCGATCTGCACTGAGCGGACCTCACAAGTTCCAGTCCACAAACCAGGCACTGCCAAGGTTCCTGCTGTTCAATCCCATCTCCTTTTCTTCTTCCTCTCAGCTCACAAGTGGAGCAACACTGTAGAAAAGTAATTTGAGCCTGTTCCAGTCAAAAGTCTGTCTTTTGTCTCCAACTAAAACAAAGTGCGTTACCTACTACCTCTTTGTTGCTGGGTTGATTTTTAGGTTTTGCTTCTCATGTTGTTCCTCCTCTTTTCATTCTCTCAACATTTCAAGTAATTGTTATAGGCTAATTTGTATTGTACAGGCCAAAGTTTACTGTTCAGGCTAATTTGTGGTTACTGGATAATTCTTCTTCTTTTTTTTTTTTTTTTGTTACAGGCTAATTTTCGCCATGCAGGTCTATGCTGATTGTTATAGTCTAATTCGCACATTTCATTTCATTCATTATTTAATGCTTATTGTTACAGCCTCATTTTTATTACTACGGTTACAGGCTACAGATATTGCATCACCAATGTGTATTGAGTGTATTCATCATATCGTGATTACATTACAGAGTGACTGGTTGGCTAAATTTCCTCTGCGGTTAATTATCTCTGTCTGTCTGTCAAATGTAAGATCAAGCACCAAAATGAAGACTGACAACTGATTGAGGATTGACAACTTTCTAACTCTAATGACTCCCAATGACGGCACAGCTAAAGAACTTTGTATCTTATCTTATACTTGTGAGCTGTCACAACATGTAACTCACCCAAATCACATTAGAAGTCACACACTAGACTCAGTCATTGGGAGGTCTTTAGGTCTTTGGCAGTGGATTTGTTGCACATTGTAAATGGTTCACTACTCTCAGGCATCTTTCCGGCATCGCTAGACACTGCAGTTGTCAGGCCCCTTCTGAAAGAGAAGCATGGATGCTTCAATACTAAATAATTATAGTCCCATCTCAAATCTGGACTAATTCATTCAGGTTTCCGTCCACATCATACCACTGAGGCTGCTCTAAAACGATTTTAAATGGCATTTGCTTGAAAAATGATTCAAGGAGTCTAACAGTCCTGGTGTTATTGGATCTTCCTGCAGTATTTGACACTGTGGATTATAAAATATTTCCAGATAAACTGGGCTATTAAGAACAGCCCTCAGGTGGTTCAGGCCATATTTAAAAAGCAGGTGATATGTAGTCAGTATTGGTAATTATGAATGTGAAAGCCCTGCCATGATGTATGGAGTCCCACAAGGATCAGTTCTTGGGCCCCTCCTTTTCAACTTTTACATGTTTCCTCTTAGTGAAATTGTCCACATAAAGGATTGATTTCAAGTCCCTACTTATTGACTATAAGTGTCTCAATGGTCTGGACCCAAAAAATATTGCAAATATTTTTGCTGTGCACAAACTGGGCAGGTTTCTCAGCTTTGCATGGACTGGTCAGTTTGTGGTGCCTGGAGTTTGAGCAAATGTTGTGAAATGGCTTTTAGCTGCTATGCTGCTGGAATCAGCAGAAGATATCCCCCACCTGCAGCCACTTTTAAAATTAAGTTAACGACTAAAGACTTCTGTTTTCCGGTGCTTTTAATTAATTGGTTTGTATGGTACTTATGATACTTACTTATTTTATGAATTTGGTTTTAAACATGTATAAAATTGTCTGTACTTTGATTTGTCTTATTTTATACTTTTTATCTTTTAAATCTGTTTTCCCCAAACCTTTATCTGTACAGCACTTTGTATAACCTCTGTGGGTGTAACCTCTGTGTACCTCATTTTGCACCACATTTTAGCCTGAAGTCCTGGACAGGTTCCTATTAGCTGTTCCAAAAGGTAATTTAAAAAACAAGAGGTGAGGAGGCTCTTGCCATTAGCAGTTTTTGACTTTGAAAATACCTAAATCTTTATCATCAATTAAGTCACTTCTTAAAAATCTTTTTAATTCGCCTATGCTTATGTCGTAATCCTCTGTTATGGCTCTTGCCATGCTTTTACATCTCATACACTGTTTTCAACGCTTCCATTAAGTGATTTTTTCTTTATCCTTTGTTTGGCAGCTCTGTTTTGGAGTGTTACGTAAAATGACTTGCATTATGTTATTATCATTAAATAAGTCCTGTACAAGAGGAGCAGATGTTAGGAGCTGAGGGGCGTCAGTCATCCCTGCTCCCTCTGGGCATCACTGGAGCCTCCAGCTCCTTTCACTCCAAATCTCCTCCACCCCTCTAAACTCTTTTACCCCTTCATCGCGCTGAGCCCACCGTCAGCAGCAGGATTAGCCAGTAAGAAGCTGTCTGTCGACGCCTGTGGCCTGTGGCAGCACGGTAATGGAGCAGTTAGGAGTATTTTGAGGTGTGTATCTGTCAGGCGGCGTGGGGTGCTGCAGGCTCGCGGCTTTGGGATTAGCGTGACAGAAGAGCAAAGGGGCTGCTTCCTCATATTTGGGTTGACTGGCTGACCTCATTGTTGGTGAAGCCTTAATGCAGCCATTGGCTCTACTTATTCCCTCTGCAAAAGAAGGAATATTTCAGTTCTAGTGAGAAACTATAAAGTTTATGATGGGAGTGTGTTGCAGTTGTTTCCGCAGTGTCTTTGATGCAGTAATCAGCCCACCAGGGGCCTGAACTCTGTGACCTCAAGGCCTAGCTTTGATCCATGGTCGTGTTGCCATGGGTCTCTTAGGGTCCGCTCGGGAATTAGCAGAGAGTTTAGGCTCATTCCACAAACAGACAGGGAAACCAGCGTCTTGCCAAAATATTTCACGCTTGGCCAGGCTTTGCCGAAGCTCATTACCCACGTATCTCCAGGGAGGGAGCGAGAGGGAAAGAGTGCTGCCGGTGATACCACCATCAGACCGAGATGAAGAATGTGGATAACAGTGTTTTTAAGGATCTGCCTGCATAGAAAATTAAAAATAACAAATGCCTAAACTGAGTCATCTGGAGTTATAAGATATTTGGCAGGTGTCTGTTTCCAGCAAAGAACCACATTACATATTGTAAGATAAAATCCTTATTTTTCAGTGGAAGTGGCTGTTGGCAAGTACCTCACAATGCAATACATGTCACAACACATGGGTCACAATGCAGTTTGATATCTCGATACCATGCACTTCCACAGAACCAAGTGAAAATATATAAACTGCAGCCTATTGCATAACATCTGGGCAGACTAACACAATATGTACATCATATCATATGATAAATAAGGTAACAAACTGACTCACAATTTGATTGAAAATGTACATGCCAGTTCATTAAAATACAATTAGCGCAATGCACTTACTTGAGGCAGTGCACTAAAATGCGCATAATCAAGTACATAAATGATACGTATCGATATTATGATCCCAAGAATTGACACAGTATTGAAAAAAATAATATTGCAATACTCAACTGTATCATTCTTTAAGTTTACACCAGGCAAAGTATGACAGAAGAGTGCGAAATTCTTTAACTTAAGGTTTTTCATGTGACACCCGCAATTAAAAAAAATCACTTGAGTTGCATGCTGTTAAGACTGACATCAAAGCAGCTCTACCGTAAGCTTTGTATGGACATCTAAAAACTTCCTGTTACCCAATAAACAAAATGCATTGAGGTTAGCAACAGAAATTGTTTGTCATAACTGGCAGGTGAATCATATCGAGCAGGCCCTGCATCAGCCTGCCATTCAACAAGTCAAATGAGTCAGAACATGAGTGAAGCTGAGCTCAATGAATTCATTTTTATCTAATTAAGCCATTTGTACAGAGAATAATGTGTGAACTCCCTGCATGTGTTGGGAGTTTGCAGCGTATGGCTTATTCAGAGGCGTGACCAGAGACCTTTGTCAGTTTTGCAGAGTACCTTTTATGTATTCACTGAGTGTTATTAGGAGCCCCCGAGACCGATAATTAACATGATCATTTTAAGATGTATTTATGAGTGTCTCTGTTCATTTGGTGGAAAATCGTACAATTTTGTGAACATTTTTGCTCAAACTTGTTTAAATTCAGTTTTATGAGTGAGTCAGGAAGGATATCAAAATCAAGGTCGCCTTTAGGATTAAACTGTCTGTTACTTATTAATGATCAATCAATCAGTCACTAATCTGCATATTACGGTGAACACTGAGCATACTGAGACGACCAAAACCGTGTGGCATGTACTTTCCACTAAACTGTTGGTGCACCGCTGGGATCTTAAGCATTTTTTTAATTACCTGGGTTAGACCTCACTGTAGTTACTGTAAACAAGGGGTAATGTTGACATGCGCCAGTTTAAAAAACTGAATGCTTAAATAATAACAGGTTAGTGATGTGCTCTAATCATTGCCAAGGAGAAAATGCTGCAGGCAAACAGACAGTCGAGTGCTTTGGAAGCGCACGGTTCCCACGGCTCCTGGAATTTCGGGAAAGTCAGGGAATTTGATAAATACAAATCATGGTCTTCATGGAATTTTACCAGCCTCATCCATCAAGCTTATATTTTCTGCTGTGTTCGCATTTTGCAGAATGCAGAACTGCAGAATGAAACAAAATAATAAACTACAATGCTGGATGAGCAAGGGGGAAAAATAAATAAAAGAAAAAAAATATGGTAAAGGTCATGGAAAGTCAGCTTTTTAGAAAGTCATGGAAAAGTCAAGGAATTCTACATTTGACAAGCAATGGGAACCCTGATGGTTTTAGTTTGCTAAAATCACTATACACATTGCCCACTATGAATCCAGTTATTAGCAGTTATAACATCATGATAATAAGCAAAAGTTTAAATTTAAACAAGCATGCTCCTGAACTGTGAGCCTGAACTTTTACAGGATCATCTGTGAGCCCACTTCACTTGATTTTCACTCGACCCCACGCTGGCACTTAACACTATAACCTCTGCGGTCGAGTTTTTTTTTTTTTTTTCCTTCCCTCGCTCACTACATTCCCCTCTTTCTTTCAGTCTTTTGTCCCGCACTGTTGTCCTCACCGTCCTTTCAGTGCAATCTGCTCGTTTCAGGTTCAGCAACCAACAAGCAGAGGGGATCAGACACAACGGTGTGAGTCTGAGAAACACGCTTCAACTTGGTCAAAATGCAGGGAGTGCTAGACCTTCACCAGTTTGAAAAAGAAAGTGTTTTTTTTTATTATATACCGGTATTTATGTTATCAAAATTTTAATCAGTCGCTCTGTTCACAGTTGGCAAACAAAGTACATCAGATAGCCATCCAGCTGTATCCAACCACAGAAAAATACAAGTGTAAACACACCCAAGAAATATTTAAAAGCAGGCTGATTGTTTCTGCACTTAGAGATACAGAAAAATAAAAATGATAGATTGAAATATTGAAATGCTTCTTGTAGAGAGAGGGCGTTAGTGATATTTGAGTTAGGTTTTGACTCATTACATGTGGAGTATAAACTATTAACTAACTAACAAACTAGCTGGCCGTTTGATCGATTTATCAGTCTGATAATTATACAAGAGGCATTTGTTCCCTGATTGTATGTAAAGAGAGTAAAAGAGAGTAAAGTTTGATCGGTTTCCTCCAGGTGTTTTGTCGTTGCGATGCAGCACAAAAACTGCAGTGAAAATGTGGGACTTGGGTGTCACAAAAGCTGTAGCTGTGTGTGCACGGAGCAGACGGTTTGGAGAGGAGTAGGGACTGAAGCTCGTCCACTGCACCTTAAACTGTCACATCATCAGCTCTCTTTCATTCGCCGCTGCTCCTAAAACGAAACAAGCCACTGAGGTGACGAGAGACATCAACGTTCCTCGGGCTGTTTTTATTCTGGAGAAATTACTCCCATCCCGCCAAAGGACATTAGTTGTTGCTTTTTTGGGTCTATGGACGCCTCATTAAGAATAACAAACAAGTTGTCCAGATAAAGCCTGGTCTAAAAGCTGCTATTTCATCATGCCGGGATCATCCTGGCAGTGCACTTCCTGAGGCAGATAAGTGGTTAACTAAGAGGCTGAGAGAGGGGGAAGAGAGCAGCCCGTCCTTCAGCTTCATTCACAACACCACAGCCACTCTGCGTCCTCCTCGTCTGTACTTTTTGGCAAATGAGCATGAACGGGAAATTTACGTCGATTTTGTCCGGATGTCTGCATTGCCGCGAGCAGAATGTTGATATGAGGTGTTTAGCTAAGGAGATAAAAGGGCCGAGCCGCAGACGGCAGCCTCGACAACATAACAGGACTGAATGGCAGCAAATGTGTTGAGACAGGATACACTCGGCTAAACAAATAGGACCCGCACATTGATAAATGTATCACAGAGCCACTATCACTCCCACTCACGCCGGAGGACAACACAACCTCGCTGCCCCTCTTACAATCTTGAAATTCCAAACTCAAACGGTGTCATAACTCGATGTGCATCTTTGAAATGCTGCACGTATGTCAAATTGTTCAAAAAACATGTGGCTCATTAGGTTATTGCTGTAATAACACGAAGGTCTTTGTGTTACGCTTGGCCTTTGGACAGCCGGTGAACTTCAGTTCTTAAAAATGTGGTGGGTTGTGAATTTTGTTTCCTGTTTTTGACCTAAATAAAACCGAGCTGGCGTGACTGAGGATATTGTGTCCCGGGACAAAATAAGGTCTTCCGAATAGACTTAAAATAAATAAAATCCAGGTAGACTATAATTGGATTATCATTAATAGTTACTGAGGGTTCCCACAGGTCAGGGAAATTTGAAAAATCAGTTCCAGATAGAGGAATTTAGGGAATTTAATGAATTCCTGGGACAAATTGTGGATTTTTTCATCTTTAAGTTAAAAAATCAGTGACTAGTATTTCACCAAATGTAATATTTATTTGCCATTGTGTTCACATCACTACTCCCACATGTTTTAAATTTAAGTCAAGGATAAAAAACGTCATGTTACATTTCTGTAGGTCTTGGAAATTCTACATTTCAGTCACGGGAGGTCACGGAAAATGTCACAGAGAGGGAACCCTGCTCGCATAGATTTGGTGCTGCCTGGCCATACTGTACTAGTCTTCAAAGAAAAAGCCGATTGGAGTATTGGGAGCGACCGCTATACAACACAATAGCACAATGTTGTGACTGACCTCTATTCACTGATGTATTTACCCCCCTCGTTCAGGAAAAGCCCTTTGAAGAAATCTTTCCAAGACTCTGTTTATAACGCTATAAAAGCAGAGAGTATAAAAAGGAAAAGCACCGATAAGATCACGCTTATCACATTCATCAAACTACAGTAGAAATACTTGGCATGCCATCTTTCTGTTGTGAACAAAGGATGCTTCCATGATGACCACCAGAGGAGGTTTTCCTACGCAGCTCGGCCTTCGCTGTTTTTTTTCCTCCTCCACTTCGCTGATGGTGGTCTGCTCTTTGCCACACAGGTTTCTCTGTGGGGCAAAAGTGTGATGACCTTTGCGGAAAGGAGTGGATATTTAGGGGTCAGGAGGAACTATACAGGCCTTACTCGGCTCTCGAATGACAATGGCAAATATACGACCCTATTAGATGGCTGTAGTGTTGAGCAGAGACGAAATGAGAGAAAAAAGGGGACTAAGTACGTCAAAACAAGATTGTGAAAAGTCAGTGGTGCCACTGTTCAGTCTTCTTGTGAGTTAGTTATAAAATTTTGATGCCTGAACGAGGTCTAATTACAAAGCAGATGAGCTAAAATTGCCATTTCAAAGACAAAATCAGAGAAATTACATCAGCGTGCTAATAAAATGCTCTGCATAACCAGACATGGGAGGCCATCTGCTATAATGTGGCACAGAGCCGTGTAATTCACAACCAGCCAGACAAGTTTGTTTGCTTTTTCATGAGAAGTGCATCATCATTTACCGCAGCGCTGGGCGAGGCAAATTAATTTTCATCATATGTTGGCCATTTTATTTGTTTGCATAAGAGAAAGCGACATAAATATCAGTGGTTGCTAGGCGTCCAGTGCACGAAATACTGCAGGTGGACCGAGCATAATACAACTTTGACATCTGTTGATGAAGTGTTTTTTTAGTGTGCTGGCTGTCAGATGAGCCACATGATTTGCTGCTGTCACACACAGAAGCACAGGGACTGAAAGGAAGACAAAGAGCAGTGATGGTTGTTATCGCTGAATAAACTCTCGGTGACACGGAGCCACACAACCTGCTCTGCGTTCAGCCACACAAACTGGACAAAAGAGCTGACAATAAAATAAATTTGGGCTTTACTATTTTTGGACAGGATTAGGCGGTTAATCTCTTTTGTTTATTTGTCAGAGTCAAATATTTTCAGATTTGTAGTTTTACAGGGCATAATTTTACAGCAGCATAGGCTGGGAAATATTCCAAGGAAAAAAAAAAAAAACTCTGAATTTCCGAGATTAAGGTTGTAAATTTATGAGAAAAAAACTCACATAATCTCTGATATTAAAGTGGTAAATTTATGAGAAAAATCTCACAAATTTATGAGAAAAAAACCCTAAAATTCTGATATTAAAAAGTCACAAATTTATGAGAAAAAAACTCAGAAAAAATTGTCTCTATTTTTTTATACTACTTTTATGATACTATACTAAGAACCAAGAACCAGATTCAGCAAAGTGAAGCGATAAATAAATTGATAAATAAATTAATTAATAAAATAAATAAATATATATATTTAAAAAAAGAAACTTTTTTCACATAAATTTCTGACTTTTAATCTCAGAATTTTGAGTTTTTTTTCTCAGAAATTTGGGATTTTTTAAAATGAATTAATTTAAAAACTTTTTTACTCATGAGCTCATATTTCTTTAACGTTTTCTCATAAACCAACACCGTAATTTTTTTCCTCCCACAATGGCCCTAATACGCTGTCGTAGATTCAAGAAGTGAAATTAAAACAATGCCAAAATAATCACTCAGACATTTTGTATAGTGAAATTAATCCATTCCTCATTTGCTCAGTGGGCCTCCTGGAGGCCCCTCAAGGACCCATGAGTGGCCCCTGGACCTCACATTGAGAACCTCTGGTGTATGCCACTCATACATGCAGCTGAAAACCTCACAGTTGAAACACACACACACGCACACACTTCTGTGCTACGGTGACATGAGCAAGTGAGCTGTTATGGAACAAGGCGCTCAGTGTTTACGATCAGTTGAAGAGCAACAGTTTTATTTGAAGTAGTCATCAAAAGGAGCCATGTTTTGGTACAATATGTTATATCAGAGCACCACGCTCCTCCAATAATTTGCTTTATTACAGCACCCGAATTGCAGACCAAAACAAAAACTTCCAGAGAGCTAACCGAGTCTAATTCCTTATCTGCGGGCGGCGACATGTCAGATAGTCTCAGAGAGCGTGTGGGGTCACCTTAGCACCTACAAACCGCAGGTGCTCCAGTATCTCGCAGCTGCGTCCCACCAGCCGATATACAGTAAGGCTTCACCTTCGCTCCAGACGCTGCTCTTTTATCAGAACGTGACTTGGTCCTGTAAATATTGCCACACAGCTCGATTGTGGCCTTTTAAAGTTTGAATGTCTCTAAAGGGCAGCGGCAGCACAATTGCTACCCTCCCGCCTCCGGTCCCAGAGCTCGCCCTCCATATTTCTCCACCGCCAGTGAAGGTTTGACGATTGGAGGCCATTCAGAGCAGCAGAGGATTAGGCTGACCCTGTTGTTCCCCTGCACCTCCCTCTCTGCCCTGAGGCGTGTCCCCGCAGGGAGGGTCATCAAGGCCTGAATGGCATCCCAAATAGCCCTCATAAAGGCACCGTGGGTTCAGGACCCCAGAGGGGATCAGGTAGTGAGACAGGGGCCGGCGGACGAGGCTGAGCTCGCACCGCGCATGAAAGCTTGGAGGGAGAGCGCTGCTTCCTCTCCGTCAGTCAGACCTGAAAGGAAACAGGAGGTTATGCCATCGTTTTGTGGCCAATTTCACAGCCAAAACCAAACGATTGGCTGTGCTGGGAAGGAACTTACCCCCATGACTGTGTCAGAGTTTACATTGCTTCTTAGGATTGAGAAATTTGGCTTTACAGCATCATAGAAATAATTTAGTTTGGTCCAAAATGACATGTATTGGTAAATAAATGGCACCAATATAAAATTATACTGTTACAGCGACATTAATCCATGCTTTTCCCCCATTACTACTTATTACAGTATTTACTACCCAGAGCTTTTAGTCTTAAACTTTAATGTCAGGCTAAAATTTCACTTCCAGAACAGAGTGTAAGTGGGTTTACTATCCACTGCACTGAATTTACCTGCAAAACTTTAAATCAGAGTGTGATGGTATTGAGCATAACGGGTAACTGTAGCAAAGTGATAAATTGTTTTTCAGGTCATTGAGAGAAACAGTCATTGTTGAATCAAGGAATGAATAATGGTCAACAGTGAAACTGAAATGTACAGTAATTGAGTGTTGAGCAATACGGCCCCTGAAATAAAGCAACCCACCTAAAACTAACAGCCAGGAGACAAAGGACGTGTGTTACTCACCATCCTAGTGTTGTCGGGTCATGCCTCTTCTTAGGAATTGTATAACGTCATTTGTCATAAACATGGGCTCTGGGTCAGGCTCAGCTGTTTGTCCATCTATCTCTTGTGCACAATATCTCAGTCGCCAGTTGTTTACCTGTTTTGGTGAAACTTGAAAGGACAATGCATCTTGTTGTTGTTTGTTTCTCTGGTTTCTGCCTCTGATATATGCAGGACGACATGTTTACTCTTGCCAGCCTTCACTACTCCTGCTGTTGCAGGAGTAGTGAAGGCTGGGTAACGTATCAACATTACAGCAATAGTGTGATATGAGACTGGATATCGTCTGGGATTTTGAATATCACAATATCGTTCATTTAATAAAAGGACGCAGTTTTCTGAACTTGTAGCTGTTCTGCCTGTTTGGTCTGTGACTTTCTGACTTTGTGAAATCTCTTGTGTCTTAAGGTCTTATGAAAGCAACAGTAGTCATCCTTTCACATCAATTTCACACCACACACTGAGAAACATGTTGCTCACTTTTAATAGAAGTCAGTATAGTGTGGCTTTATTTTTTTATTTTTTTTAGATCTTTGACCAAATACCTCAACACTGTCAGAAGTGGAAGTAACTAATTACATTTACTCATGTTACTGTAATGGATGAGCTTATTTGTGTGCTTAAGTCAGTAATTTTACTTTTATTGAAGTACATTTTTGCTTGAGTATTTTACTACCATTACAGGGAACAAATGACCATTGACAGATTCTAGCAGCTTTCACAATAAAAGCTCAGTCAGCAGAGATGAGAAGAGGAATCTGCTTCTGCTTTGTTGGCTTGACTTTTGGTCATTTTCCAAATTTCGCATTAAAAGCTGCACAATGAAAATCTGCAGCTAGGGCCATTTAGACTCAACTGGCAAAAAAATGTGGAATAATATTAGTGAGTTAGTGTGATGATGAGAGCCATGTGGATTCAACCATCTTAATTACGTACTTATTCCACATGTGTCAGTTGAGTCTACAGGCTCCTCAGCTCAGTTTAGTGTAATACCCCTTTAAATCATGTAGTTTGCAGCGTGTTCTCTCCTCCTTTTCTAACTGCATGCAAAAGATCACAGCGAACACAGTTACTGTTTGGAAAAAGAAACTGGCAGGACATTTTAAATGAGACACTTTTTACTTTTTCTCCAGTAGATTTTTACGGCACAACCTCAACTTCTACTGCAGTCAAATATCAGCAAAGTAACTGTACTTCTACTCGAGAATTTGTAGTATTCTTTCCACCACTGCATACTGTGATATTTGATTTTCTTGATATCACCCAGCTATAGTAGTAGCAGTAACAGCTGTAGTTGTAGAAGCAATAGGATACATAGTAGTAGTAGAAGTAGTTGTGTCGGTATCAGCATTATTTTATTATTGTATTGCAGTTTTACAGATACACTACAGTCGTGTGTGACATCAGAGGTGATTTTGCTTTGTTGAGTTGTGGTGATCCTCCATGTTGTTTGGGTTACTCGCGACAGATACGTGTCAGCGATCAGCTGACTCACTCTGTACTGTCACAGATAGAGTTCTTTGTTTGGGGACGACATTTCGCAGGTGCACACAATCTTGTTTTGGTTCGGGCAGTTAGAAATAAAGCAGTGTGGAAAAGAGCATACGACACAGCCACAGAGCAAAGTGACAAAAGACTGCGCCCTGGTCGGAGCTGGACTTGGACGTGACAGAGTGACGGCAGAACATGTAAACATCTCTCATTTAGTGCCCGTCACTCCACATGCGTGTGATTCTGTCTGTCTGGTATGCGAGTGGGGATGTGGGAGCCGAGGTGGAGACTGACGGCCGGATTGGGAAATGGGACAGAGGGTAGAAACAAATATGTCTGGAATGTGTTGCATCTCATTTGGGGAATATGCCATTACTCAGGTAGATAAGCAGAGACAGATATAGAGAGCAGAGCAACTTTCATAACAAAAGTTATCAGGTAACAGGTACAGGAATTACTCCTTTTATCAGTATTTAAGTGACCCTTTAGCCTTGCAGATAATTTTCAAGGATCTTAGCCAGACTGTTTGCATTATATACATTTACAGTGACTACAGTAATGGAGGCTTAATGGGTTCAAGGCTGTAGGTCATGTCTTCGGTGTGGCTTATTTTCAGGTTTGAGTTATGTGTCTGAGATTAAATATTCTGCACAGTTGGAAGTTGCAGTTATGTAATGCTGAATCCTTGAGAACGTGTTTTGGAAAGTAATTCCCTACAACAAACCGCGGTGAAGCCGATTAATACCACCAAGGTTAGTCATAATTTTGAGGTTTCCATGAGATGTGTGTGTGTGTGTGTGTGTGAGAGAGAGAGAGAGAGAGAGACAGAGAGAGCGAGATGGGATTAGCCATTCCTTTCTAGAGGATCTGTTCGACACTAATATTGAGGTTCATCCTTTGGAAAGTGCATATTAATGTGTATGTGTGTGTGTGTGTGTGTGTGTGTGTGTGTGTGTGTGTGTGTGTGTGTGTGTGTGTGTGGTTGTGCACATAAACTGGTAAGAATCCCTGCATTTGGGTTCATGTGTGTGATCAGCACAGTGCCCTCAGTGAGCAAAACTGTCTGATAACTGTCCTTTTTTTCTTACTTCTTGTTCTGCTTTAAGATTTGCTCTTAATAAAAAGTGCATTATTAGTAAAAACAACAACAACATTAGTAATATTATTTATTTAGTTAGTTAGTTATTAATTTTTGTTGATCCCTGCAGCCAAATTTTCTTTTCTGTTTTAATGCCTCCTGCACCACAAACACAGCAGAGCAGGATGCAGGTTGAGCGGCAGAGCAGCATCCCTGCAGCTGGTTGGTGTTCAGTGTCTTGCTAAAGGACACTTCAGCAAGATGGATGTCCGCCACGGGGGTTTGAACCCAGGCCCTCTTAAGTCAGGGGGTTTTGGACCTTTTCATGTTGTGGACTTCCAAGTTAAAGCACTAATGCCCCTTTCGAGGTGATTTTGCTCCGGGGATCTATGCTATGCTGTGAAAAGAGATTTTGGTGTGTTAAGTGCTAAATAGTTCAATTGTCTTACTTGAACACTGAGAAATAGATTCAATGTGGTGACATTAAATGTGAAAAAAAATGTCTTAATTTGTAGAGAATTGAATTATAGTGAAATTAAATGATAACTGTTTGCGGAGGACCCCCATGAAAACCTTCAAAGACTCCTACAGGTACCTAAACCTCACTTTGAAAACTACTTCTTAAGAATGTTCCCTATTCTGTCTATCACGGTGAGAAATCATTAGAAATAAATATAGAAGTATGAAGGAGCCGTGCCTTTGCAACTATTGTCCAAACATAGATTAATCCTCCATGTTGATATGTTTTAGGCCCAAAAGCGACGACTGTCTCTCTCTGCATCAAATCACCTTGGAAACAGTTGAATTTCAACAGGCTGTGTGTGCACCGTGGGCCTCGTCACCTGTAGGCGCCACAGCTCTTTCTTGTGAATGCACTTTGCATGGACCTGTTGGCCTGCACCGCTCCTCACTTCAAAGAGGCTGGGTGTTTACATCCCGGTTGCATCCACACCGCGCCAGTGCTTACATGTCAGCGATCCCCTCATTCCTGCGAGATCCCGTATTTTGAGAGCCCATTCTACTGCACATCCCGTATTGTTGTTGCTCCCATATTTCCCTGCCTCAGGATGGGATTAAATGTATGACCTTCCACTGAACTACACAGAGCCAAGTGAGCACGTCAAACAAATTTCAGCTTGCAACCATGTTGAAGTCTACACTGGCCAGCTTCTTTTTTTTTTTTTTTATTTTTTATTTCTGTTAATTCTGCACCAGCTAGTCAACTCATTCTATGAATTCTGCTTCAAACACCAGAACAAGCCTGTGACTGTGTTATTCTTGTTGCAACAAAGGCTTGGAAAGAGGTCTGACTCTTAACACAACATTAATTATGAGCATAACTGCGTCAACATTTCATGTAATCAGATTGGCCCTGGATTAGCACTCAAATACTTCATGATGAATGATTCAAGAATATTCTCTATTGCACTGTTTTTCTTTAGGCAATATCAACACTAATGTGCAAAAAAATACCGCTGAATTTATGAGTCTGAGTAATTGTATCCACAGATATTAGGAATTCTGTCTCTGCCCAGTAAAATCGGTGGCCTTTCTTATCGTTTTGGTTGTGAATGATGTTGGATGCAGCCACAAATTGTTTCACTGACAAAGGAGGGGCGCGCAAAATTCCAAGCTCCGACATGAACAATCATCTTGGCAGGACCATAGACAATGAAAGGCCGTGCTGAAGAGGATGATGATGGAGTATTAAAAAGAAATGACACAATGAGTCTAACCCAGAAGTTTATCACTTGGCAGCCGTCCCGTCAAAACAACAACCCAGGGATCTTGGTGTTGCTGTTGTCCCAGCCCAGGTTGGCTGTTGTTGGCAGCGTGATAGAGAAGACTGTGAATGCATGCCCAGTTTGTGCCCTTATTAACAGATTGAGTGATGCATGTTATTTGGTCAATGACAGCCTCGTAAACAGCGTGAGGCTGTTGTTAAAACAAGGATGCTACTGTTCTTCAGGTTGGATTCCAAAATGCCGGAGGGGAAAGGCAGAAAAATGATACCTGGTAATTGTTAGTTGATATATTTCCTCAAATTAATTTGAATGCAACCCCATTGCTGCAAGTACAAATTTGATTGTTTAGCACAGAGCATAAAATGTGTTTTTTAACCAACCTATTTTGAAGACGGAGGTGCAGATTTGACATGTTGCATGCATTATAAAGCCGTAAGTGACAGCGGTGTAAATCACTGATAAGCAAACAATTGTGCAGGGATTGCAACACACACTGTTATTATGAAGCAAGTGTCTACTGCTCAATTTACACTGCGACTACTGACCTCATTTAACCTTTATGTGTTGGTCTGAGAGAGAAAGGCAACGGTTGAAAACTAAATACTAAATATTAAATACTACTACAACTATTACTAAGAATAATGATGATGACGGTGATGATAATCTTCATTTATAAAGCACCTTTTTGCTTTGAAACAGAGTTACAAAGTGCCTTGCAGTATAAAATGGCAGTAAAAAGTACAATACAAATAAAAGGGGATAAAAACAACAATAAAAGTGATGACAAGGATAAAATGGGGGGAGAAAAGCGCAGAAGACGGGGGTAAAAACAACATCGGGGATATCAGACTTAGTTATTTGCCAAAACAGGCGAAGAGAGAGGGACGAATGACAGATCAAGAGCTTAATCTCCACCTGCCTAGCAATGTAAGCAAACACGACGGCAAAGGAGAGCAAAGCAAACAGCAACACAGAAGCTCTTTTACCACAAAGTGTTGCCATGCACGGCACTGTAAATGAGCATGAAACACTTCTCTGTGTATTTTCCTTGGAGAGCCGGTTCAGGTCGAAGCCTATTTGCTCGCAGTGTTGGTTCAGATAATGACATGTTTATTCTAGGCCCAGTATCTCGACCGAGTATTGACAAATATGGCCGTAAGAAAAATATGGGTCAAGATATTTCAAACAAATGCAAGGACAGCTCTATCTGGAGCACATGGTCATCAGTAGAGAAGTGTTTTTGCAGTCGTGATAACAAATGTTTATCAAGTCAAGTGCCAATTTAATTCTATATAAGAATGAATTTGCATGTAAACATACTTGGCCTCTGTTATAAATGCTGAGCGTGACACTAAGTCTGTTTTACGGTGTGAACTCACAGTTCCAAAAATTCGACTACCTGCAGCTAATTCCTCTGTTTGGTGCTTTCACTCAGAGAAAAATTTATCACTGCATAGCAGGCCCCTGGGCTTTTCCTTGTCAGGCAATGAGCAACTTTAGAGAGCTGAATTAGTTCATGTGGAATGCTCTCAGACTAACACCTGCTGAGCACTAAAACAAAAATGCAAATAGTTATGTTTATTTCCATATAGACACATGCTTTACAGAGCATTCATTATTGCATACATCATCCTCCACATGTTAGAGTGAACCTGTGTTGGTGAACATATCTTATTCTGTGATATATTCGTGAAACCTGGTGTATAATTCCTAACGTTCTGAACATTCCCTCCAAATGTGCATATGAGCGATGGATGACAGGGCTCCTACTCGCTTTGATTTCGAGCTACAGTAAGGGTAAGTACAGTCACGGAGGAGCACAGGCTCGACTGCAGACAGAGCTTTGACTGGTTTCGCATTCATGTCTGTCAGCAAAGAATTAAAAAAAAAAAAAAATTAGCAGATATTCCCACAATACTTGAGCAGTCGTCATGTCCCTGATTGAGATGACTGTCTGCAGTGAGTAGCTGGGTGATGGGTGGTGCTGGCAGACAAGAGTGCTGAGAGATACCTGCACAGATTCCCATAATCAGCGTTCTGAGACGTGTGTCATCTCCTTGACTCAGCTGGGAGGATGAATCAGATTCACCCAAAGAGGGGAATCACTTCAGGCTGAAACTGCCCTAATTCTGACTCTCTGTTGCCTCTTGCGACAGATTTCACGGTTGAGGAAGAACAGAGGTAGATGGGGGGAATGGGGGCAAGGTCTACTCCAAACCTTTCTAGCTCCGCTTGCCCCATCATTGGGTTTGTCAGTACAAATGCATGCTGCATGACCTGCCTTTGTTCAAACCCACACAATTAAATTCAAACTTTAGTGGCGATCTCAGGGTTTCCAAAGATACCAAACATGTCCTGCTGAATTACAGGGAAATGTGTATAAAATGATGAACAGGAAATTTAGATATTTTTGTTTCATGTAATTCTGCAACCATGCAACAATGGCATCTTGGGTTTGGATATTTCACTCAGTGTAAGTGTGATGTTTCCTCAATGAAGTGCTGCAACTAGCAGGTACAATATATACATATATGTGCCATTGTTGTTCAATATTGGGAAAAAAAAAACTACTTAAGGGTAATTTTAAGGGAATATCAGAGTTCACAAGGTTAAAAGGGCAACAATACCCCCCGAGCATTCCTGACAGATTTCTCATGGTGCTCAGTTGTCCCAGTGACTCCCGATCACCTATCCAGCCAAATCCTTTGATTGATTCATCCAGCCCAATGTAATTAATCCCCTCTAGTCAACCTACGGCGGGGTTTCGTGAGATGCATTGGCACGGGCAGGCCTTTTAGTTGGAAAACAGGGTGTGTGGAGGTAGCATAGGGCGTTGGTCAGACGTCAGAGGCTGAGGCCAGTCCGCCCCTCCCAGACAATTTTTTCACATAGTCCTATTGTTCAGCTCCTGAGCTCGAGAATTCCTGTCGAGTCGAGGAGATTCCTTGCTGTGTAATGGGCTATTATGTTAGCACTGGGCCTATTCAATAGACTAATGAGTTACGCCAAAAGCTAATGTCTCAGGGGAGTTCCCTGCATAGAGCTGCACAGCTCAGAGGGTTAGTGCCATTGTGCTGGGGCCCCTGGCCCGTCTGCATGCTGTTAACCTCTTCAGGGTCCAGGTACATGGAGAACTTTCTGTTTAGCACTGATTCTGCAGGATTAAAGACCTGATATGCCCAGCGGTGACTCATGCAAGAGAGGGCATATAATGATTTGAAAATAGTGCAGACTGTAGGAGGAGCCAGATGAAAGAAAAACATGCAGCTGTCGCTTTAATAAAGGAGTTCTGATAAGAGGTTATAGAGCTAAAGATGGTTTAAATGGCAGCAGAGAAATGGTTATTCACAGCAGGTTTGCTAAGACAAAGGACTTAAACATGTAGTGGATCACTTCATCTCATATCCTATTGACCATAGTCCTCAGATGACCATATATGGATTAAAAGGCTGAAAGACAGCGATTCTAATTGGACAACCATAGTGTTATATACTCACCTTTTGTCATTATGTAACATATTTTGAACAAATACCTGCTATATCAAGCTTCTATATCATGGTTTCTTGTCAACTTGATAACATTTTCCGCTAGAGATTTAGATATCAGGCTGATCTCATTCCATCTATGGGCTTGTCCATGGATTCCTGATGGCTCAATTCAGTATAATGTTAATGGATCTGAAGTATGGATTCAAATCCAGCCCTCCGCCTTTTGTTGCAGGTTATATCTACTTTTTCCCATTTTAACACCGTCTTTAGTCTATATGCTATCTGCTGAGGCACACATGTCTTACAATTGCCCTGCAAATAAAGTAGGTCTGTCTGGAAAATATTATACCACTATTGTTATTGGCTTCTGCACACAGGAGGACATGAGATTATTTTGTAGAATAAACCGGGGGCAGAAAATTTGCCATGGATTTGTTTGCTAAATGGGCTGGTTAGATAAGACTTTTCAACCAATTTGTATTGGACTGTTGGCTGCTGCCAGCTCAAGCAGCTCTCCGATGAGTGATGGGAGCAAGTTTGAGACAAACAAATGTTTGAACTGAGAGGACATCTTGTATAACATTCATCACACACAAAGAGAGATTTAAATGGACAAATTTGACAGACTGAAGCGAAGAATTCACACTGCCTTAATCTCTGCTTTATGACTCAAAAAAAAAAAAAAATGCTTGAGGTGATAAAGAATGACTTTTAAGGACTGTCTACTTTGAAGTTGGAATTAAAATAGTCTGGCATGTGAACTAAATCCCTAAACTCCCTTCTCCTGGCTGCAATACCATAAACAGTGTTTTATGCTGTAATGCAACAGGGAGCCATCTTCTGCTATGTGCTGCAGTGATGCCTGATAACCAGAGGGCTGCTGGTTATTGATAAACAGTTCAATTTAGATGAAATATTTAAAGTCTCCAATACTTTATGCAAGCAAAATCCACATGCATGAAGGAATGTACAGCCTTCCTGATTTATGGTTTAAGTGTGAATTTCTAAACTGTGTCCCTCGAACTATAATCAAGCTCCTTGCTGAAGTCTTAATAAGGCAGTCTTCACAGAAAGGCTAGCAAGACGGGAGGATAGTAGTGGCTGATTGAAAGGAGATGAAATCGAGGATATAAGCAGAATTGTCAGGAGGCTGTGGTGCATTGTGAGAGAAAAAAACACCGACACATGAGATCCTTGAGGCACAGTATGGGGTGAACAAGGGGCAGTAGTGGTAAATAATGGCCTTCATCACCTATAATCTTCAGAGGGGAGAGGGAAGGTGGATCTCTAAAGGACGAGGCAGGTATAGGAAAGAGAATAACCTCAGAGTGACTCAGCTTTAATTGAGACTGGCAGGCATTAGATTTTTGCTGAGTCACATGTCAGCAAAAACCAAAGGAGTTTTGGTTGGAGAGGACCAACTGGCATAGATGATATCAAGTCTTTAAAAAAAAAAAAAAAAAAAAAAACACTGAAAGGGAACATTGTGTTTGATACTCCTTTGAAATCCAAAACACCTAGGCTGAAAGAAATTTAAAATCCACTTTGAGATGCTTTAGAAATTGCAGTGTATACATTGGTTTGGCACCGAGATAAAAGCAGGGGTTAGTGGGTTTTTATTGCACTTTGCCTTGCTGGCTTCCACATCAACACTGTGCAGTCATCACATCTGGCTGAGGCTCTCTCTATCTCACTGTCTCACACCCGCAGAGTCTCTCTCTCCCTCTCTCACTGTTTCTTTTGCTCTGTTTTGACCTACTTCAAATCTTCCAACACTGTGAACTCAAAAGGCTGCCTTTTTATGCACATAATTCATGTATCTCATTATTCACAAATGACTGGTCTGTGCGATACCTGTGTGTTGACAGTGTTAGTGAAGATTAGGGCTTTTTTTTCCCCTCCGTGGTGATTATTCCTGGTGTTCTCATTTCCCTATTCCAAGATAATTATCTCCCACTTTAGTTGTTGAAACATTGCCTTTCTAAGGTCACTGGCCTATTTCAGCTTCAAAGATAAAAATCCAGTGCATTTGAAACATTGCAGAGAATACAAAACAATAAGAACGAAGGAGTTTGATTCAGTGTTTTTAAATAAGCATGTAAAAATTTATTTGTCAATAGGTTTGCCAGGATTTGGCATTTTGATGAGAACACATTTCATTGAAATGACAAAGCAAAATATGACACAATGGACCAATATGGCCAGTAAACATGAATAAATAAAAACAAAGCACATACTTGCAACAATGTGCATAAAATATTTAGTGAAGAATTAAATTACAATATATGTAGAGAAATCTGTGATGATAGATGAGTTTGACGTCAGCAAGAAAAACTCCCAAGAGCTATTGCATAGTTACAGTGACCTGTGTCCTGTGTTATGTAAATGCAGTAACTGGTTTCAGTCAATTACAAAACAACTTGCGCACGACGATGACAAAGCACATAATCATATACAATAGACAGCCTGACAGTGTCTCAATGCAAATGCACAGGAGAGCATATTGGTATGTTGAAATGTAAGTAGAACAGCCTCATCCATTCATGCCAGAGATTCATTTTCTGCAGTAGGCTTAGAGGAATTAAAATTAGTCAGTTCTCCCAGTGAAAGTCAGTGTTGTGAAATTCCACTTGATGGTCTTTTGGGTTTGAAGGAGTGACGCCATACAGACACTGACCAGAGAGCCTCTCATATGACCATGACACCTGAAAAGACCAGTGAAAGTCCTTGGTTTAGTAAGCCAGGGTCAAGTCTTCAGTTCAGCTTATCTCTCCCACCTGAACGCCCTGGATTGTCTCTGACCTGGTGTCATCTCTCTGGGGTGCAAAACCAGCTTGGTGGTAAAATGCACTGTGCACTACCAGCAGCAGACACTTCATAACACCACAGCTGCTGAAGCCAACATGGAGTTTCAGTTCGCTGGCCTTGTGTGGACTGTCCAATGCCTTTCTGAGGGGCCGCTGCACATGGCCCCCTAATGGCAGATGGCTGGAGAGAGGTTCCATGCTGCATGAAATCCCTTCCCTCTATGTCTGACAAGGTGTGCAGGTCATCCGTCTCCTCTAGGAAGCTGTGCTCTCCCCCTCCCAGGCTCTTGTCCTGTGGCGCTGTCTCACCCTCCACTTCTCCAGCAGCAGATGTGTTTTCAGCACAGCCCTGAGCGCTGAAGGCGACAGCGGTCTCTTCCTGCCATTCTTCATCCTGCAGACAGAGACAGATAAGGAAGCCAGTCAGCATTCTGACATGCAGACCATCAGTTTCTCAGGTTATGTAAAAAGGTAAGACTATACAGCAGGGCGGATTCAAGCTGCCAGTCACTCAAACCCAAATCATCAAGCATGCTGAGTGTCATGCACAACAGCCTTTGGAGTGGGCACAGCAGATTGAAGTTTATGTTTCCATGCATTAATGTGTCAGAGAGTGGAGATGCGCGGCGCCGCACACTGTGAGTGCGCTTGATTTTGAAACGTGATGGTACATGAGTGGAGCTGTGCCAGAGAAGGGCTCTATTACCCACATCACTTTGACAGCTCGGTGAAGGAAATTGATACAATTTGCTTTTGGGAAATTCCATAAAATGTCACGAGTTTACCCTGCCCCAGAAAGAAAAATAATCTTCCATCATAATATATGGAGAATTCATGGCTTGAGGGGTGGTAATCATGAACTGTGCGCCTGTGGGATGCCTGCTCAACACGTGCCATTTACATTTATCTCGCAGGCTCACTGGTTTTACTCACTTAGAAATTATGTGCCCTGAGATATTTTGTCCCACAAAAGATCTCTGTGTTGCGTGAGGTTATAATTATCGTGTCCATTTATTTTGCAAATAGACCTGTGGTATTCGCCCTCTTCAGTCTGAGCGGGTTGTCTTACCTTTTAATCCAGCCCGCCTTGGCTGCCAGCCTGTGTTTGCACTGCGCCTCAGCACAATCATCGCCCTCGGCAGAGAGGATCACCTTGTCTGGCGAAGTCTTATATCTGTGGGCAAAAGTGCACAAGACGTGAGAATGGAGTCATGTTTCAATTATTCAGCCCGTGGTTTCGAAACATTAAGGGGCATTTAAGTAGCAAAGCTTGTTTGCACATGTGGTGGAAACAGAGTGAAAAGAGAGTGTGAGAGGGAGAGCAGGAGAAAGATGGATTAGACGACAGCCTAAGTAGCTCACTGACAGTGCGCACACAACAGGCGCAAGGCGTTGTGTTACCGGCACATGCGCTCCTCGGGATGCAAATAGCCAAAGTGCGCGTGGGACAAGCTCGAACTGAGATAAAATGCAACATTACATAATTTGTACCTGAGGGGCTTTTCCACATGGCAGAAGCTGGTGCAGGTTTGGTCGTTTTCACGGAGGCACTTGCAGCGAAGCCCCGAGTCGGTTGCCATGGAGTCGGCGACCGCGCGCCTCATCCTCGGCGCGTTTCCCAGTCCGTAAGAGACCACGCGTCTAGAAGAAATGGACACACAATAAATTAGAAGCAAGAAATGACCGACAATATTTCGATGTAAAAAGCGTTGTGCTGTGTATTCAGAAGTAATCCATCACTCGGTGTAAAGTAACTCAGCGGCTTACAAGCCCTGGAAGCAGTGGCGCGTTACACAATGGACAGTAAATTACTTTCCCGTTACATCGCCCCAAAAAGTGACCATCGGTCTCTTTCCCTTCATAAATCAGGTTAAATTAGTAAGTGGCATCTCCGGGGAATCAGGCTTTACCCCCTTTTGCCTCTCTAAACAAATCAGCTTCCATATGATATTTAGAAGGAACGCCTACAAAGTAACGACTTTTATGAGTAGATATGACACTGAAATAGTCATTCTAAACTGAGTTCCTGCAACTATACTTGCTGCTGGGGAAGTAAAGTTAACATTATCACAATTATATGCAGTAAAGGGGGCTTACTCAGGTGTGTTGACCCAGATGATGTCCAGGTGGCAGAAGTAGACACACTCCTTGTCCAGGAACGTAGCGCAGGAGCAGCGCTTGGTCCTCACATGGCGCCCCGGGGTGGCAGCGGGGGCAGCGGGTGTCTCGCCAGCTGGTGCTGATAGGACTGCAAATAAAATCAGCAAAAAAGAGTCCTTTAGGTTTCGTTTGTTGAGTAGATATTTGGGCGCAGAGATCATCTATAGGTATGAACAATATTGTGTCTTATAATTATCCTTGTGAAAAGGTAGCCTAGTAATCAAATTTTAAGCTGTTTCTTATAACTCAATTATAAAAGTTTTCACACGAGTGATAAAACATGTCGATCAGTTCAGACAACTAAAAAGTAAGCCTTGCCAGAACTCACCTGTGTGCAAAATCCCAGAATACATCACTGACAACATGGAAAGCAAAAAGTGTAAATCCATTTTTTTTCTTTTTTAATTTTAAATTTCCTTTATCCTTTTAGATTAAAAATGTTCACGAAAATCAATAATCCTCGAGTGGCAAATTCCAGCGGGAAACCAAAGAGCAGAGCTTCAGTTTGCGTCCCCAGCGCGCATAGACATTAGTACGCAGTCTGTTTGACAGTGCGGCTCCACATGTGCAGCCCTTTGACTTTATACAAGTGCTTCCCACCTCCCCTCCTCCTCCTGCAGTCCCGTGTTGAACAGTTTTGTCCTCTGGCTGATTCCCAGACAATGCTGTTTGTTAATAGTCACTGATAAGCAGTCGTGCAGGCCAAGATAAGGACTTTGAAAATTCCTCGGTTCCGAGGTATGGGATGGAGGAGACGCCGGGTGACTGCGACCTGTGCCAAACTCTTATTGGAGTAACCTGGATGAGGAGTTGCGTTTATCAAACAGCAGATGGCGGTCAAGCGGCAAGTTTGAGAGTTTCATGGTGAATCGTTCATGGGAAAAAAAAAAAAAAAAAAAAATTATAACCCGGGCAAACCATGGAATTAATTTCAGTGGATGACCATAGTTGTAAACCATTTATCAAGTCTCATATTACAGATTGAAATTTCAACAAACATATCCTATAATTTGGACTGCTGTAGACAAAATGTTGCCTTGTTAGTGTTTGTCCCCTCAGTGTGCATGAGCTGCATGACTGCAGAGCATTGGCAAAATGTTGAAATAATTTAAAAAGTCTTGATATGAATATATAATTGTATAAACGTTGTAGAGAGTTAAAACTTAGACTGAGCTCCACACCCAGTATTACATAAGAAGTACAAATATCTTTATCTTTAATACTGTTTGACTATGATCACTTTCTCTTGCTGTAGGTAAAACGTTTAGCTGGCAGTGGTTAATAAAGGAGCATTTGATGAAATGTCTTCTCAATAGATCATCAAATCTGCCTGAATTCTTAAAGTATATTTCAATAGCAATTTATATATCTGTTTTCTTGTGTGTTACATTGTTTGTTTGATGAATATGAAGCTCCACGTCACCAGTGACCCTCTGTGTTGTAATTGGTGAATGAAGTGACGCTGATCATGAAAGTTCAAACATGTTCTCCACAGTGTGTGCTGATGCAAATGTTTTCCCTCCACCACCAGTTGCCATACACTGAGTTGTGCTATAGTAGTGCTTTAGGCAATGATGGAAAACATATATTGGCTGTGTTAGTGTGTGCAAGCATGTGTATGCATGCCTGAAGTGGAAAAACGTTAGGTAAAGCATCCTGACATACTTCTGAGGTCCCTAATCAGAGACTGGTGTTAAGAGTTTCCATTGGCCTGGGGAACAGCTTGTACTACTGGCAGGAGAAACCTATTTGGCCTCTCTCCAGTCAGGACAGCAGCAACCCAGTAGCCAGTAGTGCAGCATTAGAGCAAGCTTTGTCTTCATTAAAGATTTCAATGTGGCTGTGGAGCCGCTGTGATGTTACAGTGATTGTGCATGGTGTCACACAAGCAAAGGTTTGGGAAGAAGGCTGATTTTGCTCTGGCCCTCTTCACCAGCCTTTCCTTGTGTGCTCAGCAGTGGCAGCTTTTGACCTCTAGGTGTCTCTGTTAGCTCACTATAGCCTCCCCCAGAGGTTGCAGACCTGAGGGGGGGAAGACGCTGCTGTACTGTAGATGGATGACTCACCCTCTGAATGGTGGAATGAGGAGGTTTTCACTGTAAGCCTCTTGAGATGAGAGCGAAGTTCCCTCATTGAGATGAAAGTGAAGTATTCCTCATTGAGGCCAGATTGCTATGTTTGACCCTGATCCTTCGAGAGCTCTCAATCATGATTTTCCCTATTAAATATTAAAAAAAAAAAAAACAGTGGACAAATAAAATCTTTTGGTCAAGTGCCACTCGCTATAGGTTCAATTGACAAATTGTAATTTTAATGAAGTGTATTATTGTGACGCTGAGAGGATCACTACAATGTCCCCAGAAGATCGACGTGAATAAAAATTATCTTTGCGTAACTGTTCACAATATTTCCACTGAATTAGTGAGGATCTCACTGCTGAAGGAGCCCTGTGTTGTCACAGGCAAAGCAGTAGCAGATGAGTCTTTGGCTTGCAAAGCAATTTTTCTTATTGAGACAATCACAGAGTCAGCCATTCAGTAGAGTAGCATATTTTAAAAGAAAGTCCATCAGGCGGCTGAAATCCCTGTGAGATTCACTGTTATGCAAGAAGCTTCATTTTGCGCTGAGCAGAGGATCTCAAAGGAGGATGTCAAGAATCTGGTGGTAACGATAGACCAGATGCCATGCAGTTACTGTATATATTGGAGAAAAATGAATAAATAAAACTTTTTTTGTTTACTTGAGAATAATTTGAGTGCTATTCAGATGTTACAAATCATTTTCCTGGGGGATCTAGCTTATAGCACATCCAATCTGTTAAGTGGTGGTGTTTTTTGGTCAACCTCATGCTTAGGTTGCTCACTATATATTAAAAAGTGCCCTATATAAATCACATCATCAGAGAAGGTGCCATTTATTTCAAATCTCATCTGGAGGGATGTTTGTCTATACATTAATTCAGCTAAAACTGGTAGACCTGACTTTGGCAAATTTAATTTATGTTATAGGACGATGTCACATGTTAACTGCAATGTCAGACTTAATCAATAGGTGACAGTCCACACTTGCTTTATATTCATCAGTTGAATTAATGTGAAATTCATGAGGATACATCAAACAGAATCAATTTCACATGACTGTCCCAGTGATGCCACTGACTGCATTTACAGTAGATGCTTTTATTGGGTTAAATTTGTCTGCTGACTGTTAAACAATATTTTCTGACAGCCTACAATTTGAGATTGTACAGTTTGAATGAATATTTGTCATCCTTGGTATGTTGACTGGGACACAGTCCAAAGAACATTGTAAAATATATGGTGGAAATGTGCTTTCTGGTGTTTGGAAAACAAAATAGATTGACACCACTTCAATGTTTGTAAATAAATTTTTACTGATACAGTTAATAATATTGATACCATAATGTAAAGCTACCATAATGCACATACCTATGGACTTATGAATCGTAATGGGCACTAGATGGAATATAATAAATATTTGAACACAACATCTGTACACAGAAATATTGCCCCAAAATCCATAGAAATGTACATATACCAGTACAACATTTATTTTTCCATAAATTTACGAATGACAAATTCTCCAAAATAAAACTGATATCCTCAATTTTCATCTCTCCTTCTACTTTCATTTTTGAAATAAACACAACCAACTACTGAATTTTTAAGGTATTATGTACAGGTTCCTAAACAAGAAACTCCAAAAAGGCACAATTGTCTGTACAACATGTACAAAAAAGAAACTGTCTGGAGCTGACAAAAAAGTAAAAATAAAGTGATTGGTCATCATCAAAATCATAGTCATCATATGATTGCACATACAATATGAACGTCAGTATCTGTGCTTTGAAAGGCGATTTGCAAAGAAACAAACCCCTGAAGAAGTGTTTTCAGTCTTACAAAGTGACAAGCATTACAAAAAGAAAACAAAGAAGAGCTTTCCAACTGGGGCTATTCAGGTGGCGATGACCAGTCTGTCCTCATCATCACTGGACACCTCATTATAGTCATCAGTTCCCTTCTGCCAGGAGGACACCAGTGGCGGCCTTGGAGGTGCAGGATCGCTGCCTACCCCAACTGGTAACTGCTTAACATTGTCTGCTCCACTCTCAGGTTCTAGTGATGGGTGGTGCTGTGGGGATGTACCCCTGTCCTCCTTCTCCACAGTCTGTGTGACCTCTGGTCTGCTTTCACTCCCTGGACTCAACCTACTGCCTGATGTCCCTTCTGGAGGGCTGCTGACCATCACAGGGATGGGTGGTGAAGCAGACATGCAGCTCCTTGAGGGACCAAGTCCATGATCAGTTTGAGAAGGCTGGGCTCCCAGAGCTTCTGGACTGCTCTGCCTCTCTGAGGGCCCGGGGAGAGGACTTAGGGTGGAGAGAGGGCTGAGGGAGGGAATGAGAGCAGGCAAGGCGATGTTGACTATTTGCAGGCCAGGGATATGTGTCTGGGGGCCGATACTGCTTTGGGAGGTGGGGCTTGCAGCTAAAACCTGCAGGCCCAGGGTGGCATTGAGGGTGAGCCCTTGCTGGGGAAGCAGTTGGGTGGATGCCAAGCCTGTGTTGGTCAGCCCCATGAGGTTAAGTGTCTCCAGACCCACAGGCTGCAGAGTCTGAGCCTGCAGGCCAGCGACCTGCCCAAGGGGGAAACAGGGCACAACGCTACTGATTGGTTCCTGGACCACAAGGGGCTGGGCATGAGA